>NC_134701.1:67254251-67600501 GCF_043290135.1 Rhipicephalus microplus
TCGTGATTGGGGTCTGCCGAATTTTCGATGACAACGAAAAGCAATCTTCGTATTGCAGGAGCACGGCCTTGAGCTGTTCTTGCTTATCATTCGGAAGTCTCGGATTGACGTCGAAAGCTATGGCAGGGGCTTGGTTCCTCTGAGCAGGTTCCGCAGAATCGGCGAGGGCGAAAGCACTGGTGGCTTCGACAATTTCTTCGATGTATGCGACCGTTGTTCCTTTGTTCACATGTTTGTACTCATTGCTGAAATTTGTGAGCAATACCGTTGCTTTGCCTCCCCGCAGCTCTGCAATTCCTCTTGCGACGCAAATATTTCGGGTGACCAACAGATGCTGACTGCCTTCAACGACGCCTTCCAAGTCAGGTGATTTAGGAGCGCCGACTGAAATAATGACGCTTGAGCGAGGCGGAATGGTGACTTGTTCTTCCAGCACATTCAAGGCATGGTGTCCTGACGGCGTGCGCGGCGGTAGTGCTTCTTCTGTGGATAACGTTATCGACTTTGTTTTTAGGTTGATGACAGCACCATGGAGGCATAAGAAGTCCATGCCAAGGATGACATCTCTCGAGCAACGCTGTAGGACTACGAAGTCTGTAGGATAAATACGGCCGTTAATGGTGACTCTCGCTGTGCAGATTCCTGCAGGCGTTACGAGATGACCTCCGGCTGTGCGGATTTCAGGGCCTTTCCAAGCTGTCCTAACTTTCTTTAACTTCGCGGCGAACGACCCACTGATGACAGAATAGTCGGCTCCAGTATCGACGAGAGCAGTCACACTGTGGCCGTCGATAAGAACGTCGAGGTCGCTAGTTCGCCGTCTCGCATTACAGTTAGGGCGTGGCGTCGGGTCACGGCTGCGTCGGCTTGTTCCGCTGCTTCCATGCTGCGTCGTCAGGCCACCTTCGGTAAATGAGCTTTCGCCGTCAGGGCTTTGCCTGGCTGGCGTTGTGTTCGGAAAGCTCCGTCGCGGCGTCGTCGTCGTCGGAGGATCTTCGGTAGTTCGTCGCACAGCAACCGCACCTCCACCGGTTGCTGCCCTTAGTTTCCCGGATACGGGCTAGGAGACCGGCCCCGCGTTGGGCCGGAGTACTGCCGGGGGTGCGGTGACATGCGGCGGCTGGGCGACGGCGAACGGGAAGGACTTCGTGGTGTCCATTGAGTTCCTGTCAGGTAGTCGGCGATGTCACGTGGCCGTTCCCCTGGCTGCGGACGTGGTGCATCGACGGCGAAGCCACGCAGTCCCATCTGTCGGTACTGGCAACGGCGGTAGGTGTGCCCGGCCTCGCCGCAGTGGTAGCACAGTGGGCGGTGGTCAGGGGTGCGCCAAACGTCGGTTTTCCTCGGCGCACTGCGCTGGCCCGCTGGCGAACGGTAGGTCGTCGGTGGGGGTGGTGGCGGCGGTGGTGTCTGGCGACGGAAGTGTGACGGGGCGGCGTTTCGGCGTGGACGGGGAGGAGCGTTGTGGCGCACTGCAGCGGCGTAGCTCATAGTTTCTGGCTCGGGCAGCGGTGTTTGGGGAATTTGAAGCGATTGCCGAACTTCTTCTCGTACAATGTCGGCGATCGAATCCACTTGAGGTTGCGCCGAAGGCAACAGTTTGCGCAGCTCTTCCCGCACGATCGCTCGGATCGTTTCACGCAGGTTGTCGGAGTCACTGGCTTCAGCAGCAGCGCATTCTGGAGTAAGGCGACGATTATACTGTCTGGTGCGCATGTCCAGGGTTTTTTCGATGGTGGTCGCCTCGGATACAAATTCTTGGACGGTGTTCGGTGGATTCCTCATTAGTCCCGCGAAGAGCTCCTGTTTGACCCCTCGCATAAGGAAACGAACTTTCTTCTCCTCAGGCATGTCTGGGTCAGCGTGACGAAACAGGCGGGTCATCTCCTCTGTAAAAATTCCAACCTTTTCATTTGGTAGCTGAACCCGAGTCTCTAATAAAGCAGCGGCCCTCTCTTTGCGAGCGACGCTCGCGAACGTTTGAAGGAATGCGCCGCAGAAAACATCCCACGTTCGGAGCGTGGACTCCCGATTTTCAAGCCAAGTCCTTGCGGTGTCTTCCAAATAGAAGAACACACGACGCAGCTTTTCGTCATGGTCCCAGTGGTTGAGGGCGGCCACACGGTCGTATGTCTCCAGCCAGGACTCCGGGTCTTCGAACGATGACCCATGGAAAATTGGTGGTTCCCTGGGTTGATGCATGACCATCGTGGGCTGGGACGCTGCGGTTGTCATTGTCGCTGCAGTCGCGGTCATGGCCTTCGTCTTCCGCGCCTTGTCTGGTAGAAGCCCGTACTCCGGTGGTAGCCCTTGCTGTCGGCGGCTTGTTCGCTGCTCCTGGTTGGTGTCGGTGTCTTCTCCGCGACGTGGGCTGGGTTCACGGCTTGACGGGGGCGTCCGGTACATGAACGAAGCAGCACCTCCACCAGATGTCACGAGGTCGTGACGTGGCCGAAGACAGGAGACTTCGTGTCGGGATTTAACTGTTTATTTGGGCGAACCTGTGCCCGGTAAACGGAAAGTCCAATTACAGCAGCAGTCTTGCACAGATAGCAGTCTCGGACTGATAGCGGCGAACGGAGCGTCGGCCTTCGATCAACAACTGACAAGCGGCGAAGCGCGTCGGCATTTATACTCTTGCCGTCGAATGTTCTAGCGTTATCGCTGGCGGTGGCGTAGCTTCCAGAACAATCTGTACCGTTCGCACAGTGGGCGTGATCTTATCGAAATGATCTACTACAGTCCGGAACCTTCTAGAAAACTGCAGGCGCGGTTTGCGCTGAGAATCGTGCGGTGTTTTCGGACGATAACAAAAACTTGGGAAATGGAACGTGGCAATATCTCATGTCAACTAGTGTCATCTAGTTTGGGGTACAACCCCGTTAACAAATATCTACATATTACACGTCATACAGAAAAGGGCTGTTCGTGTCATTGCAAATGTATCCTATTGCTGTCACAAAACTCCCATATTTCAGGACATGAACCTACTAACTCTAACAGAATACTACTGCGTAATTCTTGTGAAACGCTATCACGCAGGGTTAAAATACGACTTTTTAGGAGCCATTGCCGTGATAAATCACCGCAAAGTCGTTCACAACGCCCGTTTCGATCACACGTGGTTTATCCCACGCACGCGCGCCAACTACGGCAAATAAATGCTTCGCTTTCTCTTGCCGTTTCATTTGAATGCCATATCGGCTAACTGAGTGAAAATACACATGTTATTTGTTTCTTTTCAATACATTTTGTGTCTCTTATCACGTGAGAACATGCCTGATCTTAATTTGTTGCAAATCTAGTAGTACTTGTATCAGTACACAGTACTATCGATTTTCGTATGTGTAAAAAATATTTGCATTATTTATGTTTTTCAGTATAACCTTTTGAGTTTATCGTTTTAAATCTCTATGCTTTATTTTCACTAAATAAACAGTCACTAAACTGCTTACTCAAAATGTGCATTTTCATTGCAATAAAATTGTTGTCTATGCCGCGCATTTGTAAGGAGTCGTGATCCCAGTTAAGCCTTTAAGAGGCTTTTTACCACGGCTCTCAGCATTTAGAATGTTGAAATAAATAATGTTTCAAAGTTTCAAAGGTATATGAATATTTAGCGATAGATTTGCCTTCATACTTGTGCTTCAGACGCTGCCGTGCTTCGACGCATTGACGTAATGGCGATTACTGGACTTGAAGAGCGAGTAGTCTTTACTGGCAAAAGGGGCACTATTCTGAACTGTCATCAGTGTTTTCTTGTTCCTGGCATCAATTGAAGGTCTTGAAAAGTATTCCAGATAGTTTTATGACATGTCATTTTTGACAACTTCGTCTTTAAGGAATAGATAAACGCCCGATATCTCCATTTCATGCCTGTTTTATATCTAATATACCGTGTAGGAGTGAACTAAGAACAAAATACTGTTGCGCTAAAGTAAAAAAAAAAACGCTAAGATGCAAAAAAAAAGTAGGCAAGTCAGCCTGTTACTCTTTACAATCGCGTTTTCTGATTAAACATCAGGTTCCTCAGCAAGTGCGAACTCGCGCTACAAAACCTAATAGCGGAACGTAAACACGATAACAAAACAATTAAGACACAAATAAAACATTTTGGGTGGGACCATGTTGATTGTTTCGATCTTGTTTGTTGGAACAGTGCTGATTTAATAAATGTGGCTCACTTTGATTGAAACAGTTCGAGTACTTGGCTCAATTTTCATTAGAAACTGCCTTTTTGAGCTAGTGATTCTAAAAGGAATGGCCCCATTTTGATTTTAACTGTTCCAGAAATTAAAGATACTTAGGCATGCTTTACCTTCTACTGAAACGTAGCCTAGTTTCGGTTCCTCCATTTGGCTTTTTTAGAAAAAGAAAGCCTCATATATCTTAACGATATCAAAACTATTTCCAACGAGGCCAAATATACCATGAATGCTAATGGTACTAGTATATTCTTACCAGGGCATCACATTAACGAGTTTATAAGAGCTCATAACAAACAATGCTAACACTTAAAGATGGTCAGCAGCAAATGGTATGCGTATAAAATAAAACAAAAAAGAAGCCGTTAAATTTTGATCTAGGAACAAGATAATTCCATCTCACCTTGATGCAATATTAATACTCGTAAAATTGAGATAGTTAACCGTTTTGAATGTCTTGGTACAAGTTTTTCAGGTAATATGATCTGAGATTATCATGTGGGATATGTCTTGCAAAAAGTAGCTCAGACAAAGGATAATAGGCCAATTTTTATCTTTTCTTTGCAAAAACGTCAAACTTTTGTTATATTATGAACTTTTCAAATCTCATTTAAACTCTTGTTACTTGGTGTGGGGTACGACAACGGCTACAATAGTTGATAAAATATACATGCTTCAGAAAAATTTATTAGGCATATATTTGTTGCTCACTTTGTGGCATCCACTAGATTCTTATTTTGTAGCTCAAGAATATTTATAATGTGCCAGCTATATATTTATACATCAAGCCGAAAATTCAGATCTGAAACCCTCAGGCACATAAAAAAAAAACACCAGGCCTGCGCGGAAGGCGTAGCAGAGTCACAGCGAAAGCTAGAAGAGCGGCCTTTCAGAGTCTTTTCAAAACACTCATTAGAAAACTACTGCAAGCACACTTGTCTAATACCTGCTAGAGCATTAATAAGAAATTTGTTGGGTAGTAGGTCGGCATTTGCTATGCTACTATTTTTCGTCATTCTTCTGAGAAGCGCGGTATCTGCTAAACACTTGCAAAGAATTTTGTGCCAATTGTTCATGCAGTGACTGACGACGATGAGGAATTATGGCTGAAGTGGGTATGCGCCACAGTTAAAGGAGAACAAGAACAAAACTTTATGGGCGACAACTGGTTGTTCTTTGGCTGTTTTAAAACGCTGTCGTAATAACGCGATTGCTTTCCCAACATCAAGCCTCCTTAAAGAAAGTTTGCCAACAAGTCACAAGCACCAGCGTAGCTTAATGGTAGAATACTGAGATGGCACCCTGCGGAGCCGAGTTTGAGCTTCACTGTGCCATTGGTGCTAGATTGTTTTTTTTTTTCTAATTTCGCGCGATGTGGTTACGGGCACCAGCAGCGGCTGCGGTGAAGGAAAACTGTGCGTGACCCGAGTTGTGATCTCATAACAGCTTTCGCTGTAAAATCTCAGCATTCTAGCCAACCTGCGTGCAAGGAATCGAAACTACCCCACCCGTCATGGAGATCAATGGGAGGCTGATATAACACGGTTAAACCTAAATCACCTGACCTCAAATGTGTTTGCCTTATTGAAATGTTAATACCACTACATCCATGAATTATTTACCAATGTGTAACAATTGATCTTCAAAGCAACAGCACATTTAGTTATATACTTTTCCGTTCAGTCACAAAATGAAAATCTCAGATATAGATTTCATTTTTTTGTATTGCACTTCTGGGATTATGATCTATACAGTGTACAACATTGCAATGTATGCATTTTTGTTACGTATTATGTGCCCTATTTTCTGTTTCTGGACGGCCATCACGTTATCATGTATAATTTTCTACACAGTTTAATAATTTCGCTTTCAATCTGCAGGTCGTATATGTATTAAATCTCAATTACAGCATGTACGCGTGGTTGGGGCACGCTGCTTGAGAGATGCTATATCTCCATGTTCACCGCGATACTGCTACCACTCCGACTTTTAATTTGTGTTTATCTTTCTGCTATTTTCGGTATGGGGCAGTGAACCAATCAAGCTGTTTTAAAACACGCATTTTTCAGTCATTTCTTTCTATACTACAGAACAAAAAAGAAACTTTGTATTGATTTGTGTTTGTACCAACTAGTCCTCACGCGCGTTTTATTTGTGGTGTAGTGTACGTTGCATTGCACAAGGTACTTCAATCTTCAGCTGCCTACATGACGCGACTTACACTCGCTACCACGCGAGGGGGCCAGCCGTAACCAACTAGGAAGAATTTGACCTGAAGTCTTGCATCATGACTATTTCATAACCATAACGGTTCGAGTTTCTCATTTCAAAGGCATGACGTGATAATGAGGGGCGCTGTATTGGCTGGATTCTGAAATTTCGACCACCTGGAGTTCTTTAACGTTCACATACATAACTCGTGTACACGGGCCAGCCTCAAGCATTTTCGCTTCCATGGGATATGTGACCGCTGTGGTTGGTATTCCATCCCGCGACCTTCAACTAATCGGTCAAGTGCCTTGACCACTAGAAAATCATACTGGGTAATGATTATTTCCTATGCCGGAAAAAGGTGGACCACCTACGCACTTGAGCCGCTGCACACTTGAGCCGCACTTCGTGTGAGCGGCCGAGCCTCAGGTGTTTTGAAGCAGCCATACTTCAGCTTAAATTGAGGACGACGGAGCGAACTATGTAAAGGACAAGAAGAGGGCAGCGTGGGTCAAGGAACAAACCAGGCTGAAGGAGATCATAGTTGAAATCCAGAAGACGAAATGGACATGGGGCGGAAACGAAGCGCTTAGACAAGATAACCGCTGGTCATTAAGGGTAACTGACAGGATTCTTATAGAATGCAAACGTGCTATGGAAGACAGAAAGTTAGATAGGCTTATGAAATAAAAAGTTTGGAGGTATAAAGTGGAAACAGAAAGCACAAGACCGGGTTAATTGACGGGTCATGGATCATGACGGGTCATGACAGGTTCTGCAATGGGCGCAGTCAAGCTAATGATGAATATCATGATTCGATCAATTTATTTCTACCTAATTGTGCAGATTCTGGTCAGGCGTTCACGCTGAGTGGCGCGGGAAGAGAATTTGCATCATCATACGTGCCGGCGTTCATGCAATGAAGGATAGTCAGAATGCCAAAGAAATCAATAAGCTTTTTGCTTGTGTATGTCACTTCATTTTTAAATGGTTGATGCACCCAAACGTTATTCACCGTGTTGTGCGTTACCGACAGCGTCGTCTTCTTATCGTACTGAAGGGAATGCAACAAGAATTTCAAGAATGCACAACAGAAAACAGAAAATACTCAGCATACGAATACAAAATAAAGACGCGCATATAACATATATTCGCATAACCTTTAGCGTGTCACTTATAAAGTGACGTAGCCACAACTGAAGCGTGGCCTGTATGTTGCATTAACAGAACCTTTGTGCCCAATGTGATCAAGCTGTGACGACACTTTCTATTGGCGTTGTTACAAGGGTAGCATTGTTACAAGGGTTAGCGAGAAGCTGAGACGCAGCGAAATCAAGGCATCCACCAACCCTACATAAACTTACTGGAAGAAATCTACAGCGAAAGCACAGCCACCATAGTTATTCATAAAGAAAGCGACAGAATCCCAATAAAGAAGGGTGTAAGGTAGAAAGACACGACCTCTCCGATGCTATTCATCACGTGTTTCCAACAGTTTTTCAGGACCCTAGATTGGCGAGAGTTGGGGATAAGAGTTAACTAAAAGTATCTTAGCAACCTTTGCTTCGCTGATGACATGACCTTGATAAGTAACTCAAAGGACCAATTACAGCTCATGATTACTGAACTGGACACGGAAAGCGGAAGAGTAGGCCTAAAAATTATTTTGCGTAAAACTAAGGTAACGTGCAACAATCTCGGCAGAAAACAGCGCTTTGCGATAGGTTGAGAGACGCTTGAATTAAGTTGTACAGGACTATGTCTATGTAAGACAGTTAGTAACTGTGGAGCGGAATCATGATGTTGAAATAACTAGAAGATTAAGGATGGGGTAGATCACATTCGGCAAGCATTCTCAAATCATGAATGGTAATCTGCCGCTATCCATGAAGAGGAAGGTATATGACAGTTGCATCTTACCGGTACTTACCAATGGAGCAGAAACCGGGAGGCTTATAAAGAAGGTTCTCTTTAAATTGAGGACGACGCAGTGAGCGATGGAAAGGAGAATGATAGGTGCAACCCCAAGAGACATGAATAGAGCAAAGTGAATCAGGGAACGAGCTGGGGTTATGGATAGTTGAAATCAAGAAGAAGTGGACATGGGCCGGGCACCTAGCGCGTAGGCAGAATAACCGCTGGTCATTTGGACAACTGACTGTATTCCGAGACAAGGCAGACGTGTGACCGGGAGACAAATGTTAAGTGGGTCGATGGTATTAAAAATTTTTCGGGTATAACATGGCTAGGGAAAGCACAACACCGAGTTGATTGCCAGAATATCGGGGAGGTGTTTGCCCTGCAGCGGGCTTAGTCAGGATGATGATGATGATGAGACACAGCGACTTCTGCAGATGCTGAGAACGCAATCAAAACGGAATTTTTTCCCTTGGAATAATAAATGGATTTGCCCAGAATGAAAAAAAAATACAGCACATCCATATGCACGGAGTGAATGAGGATGAGTGAGGCGCAGATCTGTCTGTCCATCCATCCATCCGTCCGCCTGTTCATATTATGTCTGTCTGTCCATCCATCCGTTCATCCCTCTGTCTGTCCGTCCGTCCGTCCGTCCGTCTGTCTGTCCGTCTGTCTGTCTGTCTGTTTGTCTGTCTGTCCGTCCGTCCGTCCGTCCATCCGTCTGTCTGTCTGTCTGTCTGTCTGCTCCTGCTGAGTAAGTCATAGAACCAGGCGGTCACGTACCGAGGGAGACGTGCATGTACAGACCCACGGCTTAAGAAGCTTCGCCCCTGAAATGCGAAGTACGGCATATTTATAAATACTGCAGTCCGTGACAGCAGTTGTACCGCATACATATAGTTCCTATGCTGTCACTTTCATTCAAGATAAACATGCATAGCGCACACAAATATATGCCGTTGTGGTGGCAATAGGCCCAAAACATGTTTCCATTTTTGAAGTCGTTGCAGTTTTGACATTTTAACTGTAAAGAAAACAATTACTATAATGGTAATTGCGCATGCAAGAACAAAATTTTGATTGTAAGGCACGTCGCTTTGGGGTGGGTGGCACTGGAGCAAGGGAAGGCAAGGGGTTTCCCGCCTGCTTAATTTCGACCACCTAAAAATTTTTCACGGGTACACAGGTGAATGTTGCAGGTATTTTATTTTTTTTCGCCCGCGTAGTTATGACGCCATCACAGCCGGGAATCGCATCGGCGCATTCGAACTTAGTAGTCATGACACCACATGTTTCAAGCGGCCATGTGGTGCCATCGTAAGCATGCGTAAGACATTCTTAATACCCAAGCAGCCAACACCATCAGCATCGTTTTTTTTTTTGCGCCGAAACCACTACAGGATATTGTGTTTGTGTGGGTGCTAAAAGCGAGGACAATCGTGTTCGACGTAACAAAGCGAGCCAACACATTTCTGAGCAAGGAATGAAAAACCATTCGTATAATCGCATCGCTTATGTAGCTGCGTGTGCAGCAAGGGGAAATGAACGGCAAAGAAAAAGGTGACCAATAGTATCTGCATTCATGCACACATTTGATTTGAAAAATTTGATTTTGCCTCCTGAAGTACAATTAAATAGGTAAGAACAGGCGCGATTGGCACACAGGACTGCTATACGTGCTCGACTGAGGGGCATTTCTCTGAATTATTCTTATTCGCCGCATGTCAGCGATAACGGATGTTCAATTCTGTGCGCGACCCTGAAAAGCCGCACTATAGGAAGCTGATGCCGAAAGCCGCGGCCGCTAAATTCACCACGGTCCGCGCGCCTGTGGTAGAACCTATATCATATACATTCCTATACATACACTAGAGGGAACTTTGGTGATAGTGTCCATGGGAGCTGCAACGCTTGCCGATTAAGCCAGCTTGAGCACTATGGGTAAAGCATGGAGTGGTTTAATCTTCGTTTTCTCGGCTCTTTTACGTTCCGTGTGGCCAGCGTTCACTTTTTCGCAAGACGAAGTATTTAAATGTTCAGCTGCTCTAATTCCCCCATTCAAAGTTTTAGGCTCACCAATTCAAATCGGATCACGATGATCACAACGATTCATTAAGTTATCAAGAAACGCCTGAACAACAATAAACAAAACCATAAGCGAGTTTATCTACCCCTCACATGGTGGTAAAACGATCAGAGTGTCAGAACTCCCCCTAAATAATCGTAGCAAGCTCTGTGGCTCAACGCCCGTTTTAGAGCGCTGCAATATGGCAAAGCACAAACACAGTCATGTACGTGGTTTGATTTCATATCGTGCACGATTTCGCTGAAAACTTGAAAAATCTCCACGCAGGTTGCGACAGAAAATCGCGTCTGTATTCTAGGAAGGCTTTATACAATTTAACAAAACGCACTTGGCCTTCTAAAGTGAACAATAAATATTTCGTATTATTGACCTTCCTTAGTTAATTAAGCGTAATTCCCTGACCACCACACATGACGGCAAACCTTGTGTACTTGGTTTCATTGAGCAGCTCGTTAGACACTTCATTCTCAAATATTTGGCTTTAGCAACTTGACACACCCTGTGTACAATGTGTTGTGCCCTCCCTATAGGCGTGTTTCAGTTATACTGTATGCCTCGTCGATACCCTTGGGTGGTGTGACAGCAAGCACGCGAGCTTTTCGCTTTGCAGAAGCAGACATGGACCCATACGGCTTACGAGACACCAACGACAGTAAGTCGGAATCGGGTTTGGCTGCCTTCTTGGCGACCATCGGTATGTCCATTTTCAAGCCCCCTGAAGAGCCGGCGCCACCACCAACGGAAGACACGAACGCGCTGTCACTCAGCAAGCAGGTGGGTTTCCTTCTGCTATACAGCGAAACACGTGGTTCTGTCATGTACGACATGGCATTCCATAGCGCCGCTCTGTCACTCAGCAAGCAGGTGGGTTTTCTTCTGCTATACAGCGAAACACGTGGTTCTGTTATGTGTTACATGGCATTCCACAGCGCCGCTCAAACGCCTTCTATATTCCGCAGTTATCGTGGGCACACTCAATAAATTAAACACTGCTCTAAATTTTTAAATAAAAAAATGGCAGATCCCACGTACAGTGGGAATTGATGACATGCGAAGCATGAATGATTAAGGTTGATATGTCACTTTCAAATCAGTAGCATGTAATGATGCGGTTACGTGATATGCATCTCATCGTTTTAATGTTTGCACCAGTATCATACCTTCGTCATCTATTCACGTCCTGTAATACAAAATTAGGTATAAGTGAAGCTAGTGAAACGGCCGCCAGCGGATCATGACCGTGGCATGTAGTCACGTTGTTACATGACACGCATTTCATGATTATCATGTTTACACCTGTCACATATCTTCGTCCTCCATTCACGGGACGTAATACCAAATTTGGCATATGTGACGCACTTGAAATGACCGCGAGCGCATGATGCGTTGTTACATGACACGCATGTCATGATTATCATGTTTGGACATGTCATTTACTTAGGTCATCCGTTCACGTCACTTAAGACGAAATTTGATGCATGTCAAGCTAGCGATACGGCCGCAAGCGCATCATGATCTTAGCGTGTACTCATGTAGCTACATAACACGCATCTCATGATGATCATGTTTGCACCAGTCGCTTACCTTCGTAATCCATTCACGTCCCATAGTACCAAGTTTGGTATAAGTGAAGCTAGCGATACTGCCGTGAGTGAATCATGAGCGTGGCATGTAGTCATGTTGTTACATGATACGCATGGGATCATTTTCAAGTTAGGGTCTGTCGCTTATGTTCGCCATGAAGTCATGTCATACCATACGAGGTTTGCAACATGTCGTGTGAACAAAACCACCACAAGAGCAGCAAGACCATGAAATGTAAATTATGACAATCATGACATACATGTCATGATTTTCATGTTATGGCTAGTCGCTTATGCCTGTAATATAGTCATGTTATGACATACCAAGTTTGGTATTGATGCCATTAACGCAACGGCCAGGAGAGCTAAAAGTCTTAAGCAGCTAATAGATAGATAGATAGATAGATAGATAGATAGATAGATAGATAGATAGATAGATAGATAGATAGATAGATAGATAGATAGATAGATAGATAGATAGATAGATAGATAGATAGATAGATAGATAGATAGATAGATAGATAGATAGATAGATAGATAGATAGATAGATAGATAATCTTAATGTCGCCGAAGTTCACTAAGAAATGCTTCGCATTTAATATTATTTTTTATTGATGTTGTTAGTTTTGCATGTCTTGTCGTAGTTTTGCACATTGTACCCATTCTTACATTGGCCTTCGACGTTTCTCGTGCTATTTAATTGTAGCCTGGCACTTTTACATTCAGTTCTTTTTTGCCTTTGTTGCATTTTTTATCTGTCTGCATTTTTTTTCTCAAAACTCCCTGCATTGTATTGTGCACCTTTGTTGCATTTTTGCACGCGCCTGCTCGCAAAGCTTATGGTTGTTCCTGGACATGTTAAAGAAATTATTTATTAAACTATTAGTAATATTAACATTTATTGTTATTTTAATTAGTAGTAACAATCTACTATTATTAATATACACCTGAAAAGTGCCTACAGTAGAAATCGCCAGATGACTTATCGACAAAGAACGTCGCCTCTTTCTCAACATCGGAAGATAGCCCAGATGAATCGTACGCAGAGGTGGATCGACGTACGCAAATGTCCAATGTGGTGTCGCAACAGCTGTTGAAATGACTTGACTTGATTCATTCAGTGGCACACTTTTTATTGAAAATCAATTGATTGATAAGTGGGGTTTAACGTCCCAAAACCACTATATCATTATGAGAGACGCCGTAGTGGAGGGCTCCGGAAATTTAGACCACCTGGGGTTCTTTAACGTGCACCCAAATCTGAGCACACGGGCCTACAACATTTCCGCCTTCATCGGAAATGCAGCCGCCGCAGCCGGGATTCGAACCCGCGCCCTGCGTGTCAGCAGGCGAGTGCCTTAGCCACTAGACCACCGCGGCGGGGCTATTGAAAATCAAGTCATTTCGTTTTGCTAGCCCTAAATGACGAATATTCTAAATCAAAAGTTCTGCCTGTCAACCATCCTATAAGCTCGATCTGCCATGTTTTGTTGCGATTTCTTTTGTGTTGTTGGAAAAACCAGTCGCATATCACTGCCTTTCAGGTGGTAGCTACTGGTTTTTTCTCATCTTTCTACGATGAGTTCCAAATGCTTCGTGCGCTGATCTGGGAACACTGGAGCCCTGACAATGCCGGCGACAAGGTAACACTATTTTAATCGACTTTATGAGCAACTTGAATGAAGAAAAACAGTGTGCAGACGTGAACTTGTTTTGCCGACATTATCATCACTGTGCTTTGGTTCGGCAATGACCATCGCACGCGAAAGCTCAGCTTCACTAAATTTTGCATTTCTCCGAGCTATTGAGATGCTCCCCTGCGACATAATAAACTTGCAGAACAGTACTATTACGACATGTATGCATCCTAAAACAGAGGACCGACGTTGCACACGCACGAGAGAGCACGATTAATCAAGGTAAGGGATCGGAGATCGGCGAAAACAAGACTTACATATATATTTGTGCCACGGACGCAACAGCGTGCGTCCACAACGAGTCAGTGCTGCCACACTAGACGCAATCAACGCAAGAACTCTTGCACGCATCTTTTTGGAACCTCCTCCAGGCCGTGGGAGCTGAAGTACGTTGTCCACACGCCATGTTTGCCCTTCACTTTACACCCCCTTATTTTTGGCGTGGTATTTTAATTAACACGAAAGCGTTTTATGCCGGAGCCCACCAATACTTGAATGACGTATTTCCGTTGCGGAAGTGACGTCGAAAATTACGCACATACAGATGACAAAGAAAGAGATTCAGTTATCGGTAGTCGAACCAGTTACCTCTGGGCCCGCGGCAACAGATGCCGAACAAGCTATCCACTGTGTCATGGCCTTATTTTTTGCTTGATTACCTGTTAATATGCATGTACATCAAACTACAAGAATATCAGAAACAAGCAGCGACAGCGCTACAAGAAGCAAAAGAATGCAAGTAGCTCCTTCCGCGAAGTCTCTTGGTTTTCAGCTTCACACGGGTACATATAATCAGTCAGGACATTTCAAGCACAGCGTGATATTTAACCTCCTTGGGGGACAAAGTGCCTTATCGGTAAAAAAAACCGGAAACTATATACCATGTTTTCTTACATTGCTGAAAAAGTGTATAGTTCTGGGACGTGCTTCAAGTGACGATAATTAAGGAGTTACCTTTAAATCCTTATGGGATAAGATTTCTGCCAACAGCTGACGAAGGTTGGTTGATTTGTGGGGTTTGACTTCCCAAAACCACCATATGACTATGAAAGACGCCGTAGTGGAGGGCTCCGGAAATTTCGACCCCCTGGGGTTCTTTAACGTGTACCCAAATCTGAACACATGGGCCTCTAACATTTCCGCCTCCATCGGAAATGCAGCCACCGCAGCCGGGATTCAATCCTGCAACCTGCGGGTCAGCAGCCGATAACCTTAGCCAATAGACCACCGCTGCAGGTCTAGCTGACGAAAAGGAATTATCGTTTGATTTGACTATTCTAAGTGCCCTTCACTGTTTATGGCGGCCCGTATGTTGTTATTTTATTGCTATCAAGAGGCACGGCCTACACGAATTCATTTTCGAGCGTGCATGGCCAAATTTGTTGAACTACAAAAAAGCTCAGCAGATGGTACCTGAGCGGTTGTCGAGGGTAGAAACGTTGGCAGCGCTTAAGGAGTTTAAATTTTTTCACTGCGTCATGGCCACTTTCTTTGAATCCTTTAAAAATACGCATTTTATGTATACCATAGTCCTCTCAGCGTTGTTGGCGTAGGGCAGTAATGTACCACGGCCGTTGCATCGGCGACATGTTCCTTCAACGCATCATTTCTATTCGTTCGTCTCATTCGGTGCCTTTAATAGGAGCATGTTCAATTTTAATGACGCCAAAGACGCCCTCAGGTGGCGATTTTACCCCAAGCGTTGGTGTCGATTATGGCATTCATCCATACAAATAAAAATCACAGCATATTCGCCAAATGTATGATGATCAGTGGGCGAAGCATCCATCTGTTCGCCCATCTGTCTGTCTTTTTGAAAATATGCTGTGCTGGCTACGCTGGAGGGATCGACGGACCTATACCATAAGAAGCTCTGCCCCAAAAAAAAATTGGCAGCATATCCTCGCAGTGATTGATGAAGAGTGGGGCGAAGCATTCATCCGTCCATTCGTTCTTGCTTCCGTCTGTCCATGCGTCCGTCTGTGTGACCGTCCATGCGTTCATCCGCCCGTCCGTGCGTGCGTCTGTTCGTGCGTCCGTCCCTGCGTTGGTCCATGCACCCACCCCTGCGTCCGTTCATGCGTCCATCCATGCATCTGTCTTTGTGTCCGTTCGTCCATCTATTCAACACTCCAAGTACCAACATCTGGCATCTTTTTATCACATATTTCCCATACAGAAGCACCACCATCCAGCGAACATTCCAAGGACTAAATGAGAGGTGGCACACACACACTTTGTTACAGTTTGCGCTTCGAGTCTACTTCCAACTTTTAACTGATGGACGGAAAAACTTTATTTAAAAAAAAGTAAACCTGCAGGGTTACCGGCCCGGGCTCAGGCCACCCCGACGTTTTGTGCGGTGAGGCGTAGCCTTTCCACTGCTGTCCGGGCCCGCTGGATTGCCCACAGTTGGTCGTGCAGATCTGAGCTAGTCAGCGCACTTAGCCAACGCTCCTCCAGAAGGTCCGGTTTTATATTCTCCTCTCGGTTTATTACTGTGACGCGTGTACATTGCCATAGAATATGTGCCATATTTGCGTGTTCGTGCTTACAGAGGGTACAGCTTGTTTGCGGGTATTGTCTGGAATTTACTCTGTTCAGGTGTACTGGATTTGAAAAGGTTCTGGTTTGCAATCTTCGCCAATATGTTTCTTGAGATCTGTCTAGCTGTTTGCGTGGTGGCGGATATTCTTCTCGTTGTCGCTTATAATGTGCCAATGTGTCATTATACGTGACCAGTCTGTCTCCGTCGTCTTGTATCGCATAATTATTATTGTCATCACCTCCATCGTCCTCATCACCTCCACTGGAGTCGTCCCCCCTACTGAGGTGGGTGCGGGGGGCCGGGCCGTTGCTATCCGAGTCGTGGTGGGTTAGTTCTCGCACGGTTCGGTGGGCCTTCTCGTTGAGGTTTTGAGGGATGGTTGTGTCTTCGGTGTTTAATTCCCCCATGTGCGCCGGGATCCACTTGAGGTATTTGGGTACAATTTTGCCGTTCCGGAAGACTTCTGCTCTGCGGTAATGGGAAATTCCTAATGGCCATCTTGGAGTCACTGATTATTAATGTGTCGTGTTTTCGACCATTGGCTACAGCCAGTGCAATGGCCATTTCTTCCGCTGCCTCTGACGATCTGGTCCTTACGGAGCCCGCGGTCAAGGTCTTCTTTTTTGTGTCTATGACTGCCATTGCGAAGAAGGAGCCATGCACAACACTATTATTGATATCTTTATTTTGGGAATACCGGGCGGCGTCTACAAAAAGCACACCCTCCCGCATGCCGTGGTTTTTAAGGATCATTTTCGTGCGGCTTTTTCGACTCTCAACGTTGGTGCAGGGTGCTTATTTTTTTGGGGTGTTTTCCGTAATTATCGCGGACCGGACGTCCAGGTGAATCTGCGCCTTGGGGCCTTTCATTCCGTGGTAATTAATGGAGATCTTTTCCATGATTTCTCTACCCGCCATGGTTCCAGACAATCGTTCGTGTTGCGCTATCCTTTGTGCTTCAGCGATCTCGTCCAGCGTGTTATGTACTCCAAGTTGTAGCAGCCTTTCGTTCTTTCTGTATTGCGGTAGACCCAGCGCAGCTCTGTACGCTTTTCTAATCAGCGCGTCAACTTTGTCTATCTCGGCTTTGTTTCAGTGGACGAACGCCACTACGTACGCGACATGGCTGATCGCGAAGGCCTGGACGAGTCGTACAACGTTTCTTTCTTTAATGCCCCTTCGTTTATTGGATACTCTTTGTATTAGCCTAACGGCCGCCAAGACTTTCTTTTCCAGGCGCGTTATAGTTCCCCCATTCGTTCCCCTGGCTTCGATCCAGAGACCCAGGACTCTGATCTTCTGAAGCAAAGGTATCGCCGTGCCATTTCCAGTGGTTATCCTAATTCTTTTGTGCAATTCTGCTATGTTTCTGCAATGTATGCCAAGACTTTTGGGGTGGTATAGTAGCAGTTCTGATTTGGCCGGTGAGCATTCCAATCCGGCGCTATCTAGATGACTCTCGACTGCATCCACCACCTCTTGGAGTCTATTCTTCATCTCGCCTTCACTGGTGTCTTGCGTAGTGAAAATCGTAATGTCGTCTGAATAAATTGTCTGATTGATGCCTTCGATTCGCTCTAATTTTTCTGATAATCCCATCATGACGAGGTTAAACAGCATCGGTGACGTGACGGACCCTTACGGTGTGCCAGCGCTGCTCATGTCTACTTGGATGCTCTCCTCCTCGTCCAGTGTAACCGTGGCATTTCATCCCGCAAAAAAATTTCTTATGTACTTGTACGTGCGCTCGCCTAGGCCGAGTTGTGCAATTCGTTTTAGAATGGCTGCGTAGTCGACCATGTCGAAGGCCTTCCTTAGATCTAGCCCGATCATTGCCCTCATGCCTCGTCCAATGGGGTCTATGACTTGCTCCTTTAGTAGTATCGTGGCATCTTGTGTGGAGAGCCCTCTTCTGAAGCCGATCATGTTGCTGCGGTATACGTTGTTAGACTCAAGGTAGCCATTAACCTTGTTCAGGCAAGCATGCTCCATTACTTTACCGACGTAAGAAGTCAGGGAGATGGGCCGCATGTTCTGGATTTCTAGGGGTTTACCCGGCTTAGGAATGAGGATCACGTCGAATTTCTTCAATTCGTCGGGTATCTTCCCGTTTTTCCAGCACTCATTGATGAAGTCTGTCAAAGGCCTCGTTCCCTGGTCGTCCAGGTTCCGGAGCATCTTGTTGGACACTTTGTCGGGTCCTGGAGCTGACTTGGTCTTGATAGTCTGCAGGACTGCCCTGATTTCTTGCTGCGAAAAGTCTCTGTCAAGATCTTCGTTGGGAGAACCCGAGTCGACTGCCGGGGGTCTGCTGAGGTAGAGCTTGACGATTTCATCACCCATCTGATGGATGTTCCCTTTATACCTGTGTCTTAACTTGGTCATTTTCGCTTTCACCACCGTTTTGGTGGCCGACAGGTCCAGCAGGTGCTTGAGGATTTTCCATGTCTTGCCTGTGTTTATGTTGCCGTCCATGACATCGCACACTTCATCCCATTCCTGATGGCATAGCTGAGTACAGTGTGTTTCGATGTGCTTGTTTAGCTCGGCGAGTTTTCTCCTTAAATTTTGATTGTGTTTTTGCCTACGCAGCCGTTTCTGAATAGATTTTTTGCCTTCGACAAGGTGTGCAAGCCTGCTGTCCATCCGCATTGAGAGGGTTCTGCCACTTTCATCTTCCTCTTGTCGTCGAGCCAACCAGTCATCGCACCCCATTTCGGTTGTGGCTTTTTCTACGTCTCATAGAAGTTCCCTGCTCCGTTCTTCCTTGTTTTCGATGGGTCCCTGTTCTTTCTCGTTTCTGCTTTTGCGGAATTTGTCCCAATCTACGCGCCTGATTGTCCGTTTGCAATTCCTGGTGGGAGGATTGCCTAGGGCGATGCTGAGAATCCTGTGATCACATCTCAGATCTTCAAAGGTGTTTTCCCACGTGATTCGCCCGGCGTTCTTGCAAAGGGTTAGGTCCAGCGTGGTGTCCCTTTGCGGACCTACACCGATTCTGGTGTGCAAGGCTGGCTCATTCAGAATGATTAGTTCGGCCTTTTCGATGAGGCCGACAAGGTTTTTTTTTCTTTCTTCGACGAGTGCCCATATCCCCACCTGTGTGTGGAGCGTTAAAATCTCCTCCGATAACAAGTCGGTTGTCACCTGCGATATTCATCGTTTCGTTAATTAGTTCTTCGAAATTATGCTTTAGGTCCTTTTTAGGCCGGCTGCTGTATACGTTTAGGACAAAACTGCTGCTCTCCTTTTGCTGTGTGGCACGACTTCTATAAGAATGTGGTTGATATCCGTGACCTGCTTCGTAATGTGTGGAATAGCAACTAGCCCCTTCTTCACTAATGTGGTCACGACTATGTATTTCCTCTTTCCTTCTGTGTGTTGTTTGTGGGTGGCATACCCGGCAATTTCGGCGTGGTTGAATGTCTTCTGCAAAATGATCACGTCAGGTTTTTTTTCTTTTTGTGGTTATTTTGATTAGTTGCGCCATGGATGCTTTTTTATTAGAAAAGCCACGGCAGTTCCACTGCCAGATGACGAGATTTCTTATTTTGGTGCCCGCCATATCTAATAAATTTTCTTCTCTAGCGCTTCGAGCCGCTTGTCGTATTTTAGTGCCAGCGCCTTACTCTCCACCTCACTGTCGCTAAGTCACACGACCAGCATCTCGAACATTTTCTCCATTTTGTCCGACAGTTTGTTTATCATGTCCTTGAGGACATCTGTTTTTTTTCGTGCTAGAACGGGGCCTCTTGACCTCTTTTTCTGAGTCATTTTGCTGTTTGGTCTTCGTCAGCGGAATTTTTCGCTTGGCGCCTGGTTGCTGTGTTTCCACTGCTACCATTTCTACCTCCTCATTCTCTCTCTCCCCTGTGGTTTTGGTCGCTGGCGTGGAGAAGGCCGCGATGGTGGTCGACGGAGGCGACGTCTGTATCTGCATTTTCATGAGTATTTCATTAGGTGTTTGCTGTAGTTCATCAATTTTTTAGCTGATTCACTGTTTTGCTTTTATCCTTTTTCTAGCTCCTGTCTGAGTAGCTTGTTTTCCGTTCTGTATTCCTCTACGCGTTTCTCTATGTCTCTGTAATTATTCCTAGCGTTACTATTATTGCCAGACCTTGCCGAATCGTGATTGGCCACTACGTCTGACCAGCCCACCTTGTCTGGCGTCTTCTGTTCTCCTTGCTGCTTCGTTGTCGCTTCGGGCGTCTTTCCCCTCGAGGTGGATCTCCGCCCGCTCCTGGTCCTGGGTCTGCTTCTGGACCTTGACCCCAAGTGACGTAGTCCCCAGGCTCCCAGCCTGGACTTGGATCTGGACCTTGATGTGGGTTGACGGGCTGGTTGTGCGTTGCTACTTCCCCAGGTGTCCTGGTCTGGTGAGTCGGCTTCCCGCTGGAGTTCTTCCTCGTTTTTTCTCGCAGCCCACCTTCGTTGCTTTACGAAGTATGGCGTCTTAAATTTAGCCCTGCAAGTCTGGTCTGCCGTGGGGTGTGCGTCTCCGCAGAGCTTGCACTTGGGATGCATTCATGGTATCTGGTAGGATTTTTGGCACCACACGCCGGGCACAACTTGTCTGTCGGTCTTGGGCACACATCGGGCCTGTGCCCGAGCCTCCCGCACTCTTTACAAAAGTCTATTTGCTTCCGGTAGAGATAAACTTTCATCATGATGCTGTTGAAGTAAGCCCACATGTGGACCCTGTTGCCTTCGTACAGCAGTATCACGGTGGTCGTGCTACCCAGTCTCTTGGCGTACGCCAATGAAGGGTTCCTCGCGTTCACCAGGAGATGCATGAGCTGATCATGTCTGTACTTCAGGGGAATGTTGCGGATTATCCCCCTTGGCCATGTGTTCCGGTGCCGAGGCGTGCGCGTTGGTCTCGTGCTTCCTTCCGTTGATTTTTAAATACTTGATTTTAACGAATTTCGTCGCCGTCTTCTCATACGGTGTGCTGATCACCAGGATATTTTGTGTAGGGTTGGGGCAGATCGTGAAGATTTCGTCGTTGCTCACCCCTGCTTCTTGCCGTATCGCTTCGTCAAGGCTAGCTCTGCACGTGTGTCTAATGCTCAGCCCATCTCTTGGTCTGACGATTATCTTGATGTCATCTGCAGGTAGCCTTGGCATCTTGCTTGCTTGTAAAATCTTACTCACGATACTCTTCCCACCTCTGCGCGCCGGACTTCTTGAGTGGGTGCCTTTCTGTGCTGTCTCTTTGCCAGAGCTCACACGGCCCTTCCTTTTATACGTGACTTCGATCTGGCCCTCCGCGTCGCCGCCAGCGTCTCGCCTCGTTGTATCGCTATCGTCCTCTCTTGTATCATTACTTGGAGTTTCCTCCACTTCTGCATAGTCTACGTCCATTTCGAAGGTGCGGCCGATCTCTTGGCTTACAACTCGGCACCGTTGATCACCCTTCCCGAGGCCGGCGTCAGCCTTGCTGTGTAGGCTTAGCTGGGCACACTTGTAACTTGGGTGGTTTTTCACATCGAAAAAGCTTCAAAAAAGTCTCTCACGTAGGTTTTTGGTGTCAAAGCATTCGGATGGGTCCGCTCTATCCGGTGGTGGTCGATTGCCAGGTATTTGACTTGATAAAACTGCGGAACACATTCATAAAAGGCAGAGCCGACGTGAAGCGCGTCCGCAGCGCTGCGTTGCCCGGCAGCGTCCTTCCCACCTTTAACCACCTCGAGTTCATGGTATATACTAATTCACTGTATTCATGGCACTGCGGTCCAACGCTCGCTAAACCTTTCTAAAACCAAGGAAATCACGCCCAGCGAGTATAACGTAGCAACCTTTTTCTGTCAGATAGTGCTCTATGTACATGCCAATGGCTGCTAATGGAGATCGCACCGTGCGCGTTAACTAAAAGCCGAATGCTCCTGTCTCTCATCCCCCATTAGCAGCCATTGTCATGTACATTGAGCACTATTTTATATTGTTCAACAACACACAGAAGAAATCTCTCACCGGCACCACCTTGGAGGTCAAAATGTTATACTTGTTACGCACTAAAACGGCTACGAGGGACGAATGGGTGCCGTTATAAGAAGCTTCACCCCTAATATCTCTGCAACGCGCAGAGGAGAGAGCGAGAAGTAACTTTATTGGGTTGTAAAAGAAGGGGCTTAGGAGCTAGATGGGTGGGGCCCCATGTCCAAGGCTCCACTGGCTTGCGCCGCCTGCCGGACGTGGTCCAGGAGTGCTAGTTGCACCTCCGGGTCCGAGCTAGCGAGGAATGCCTCTCATTGCTCCAAAGAGTTTTCCATTCTATACTTACGCTGTAAGCGATCAAGTTCATTTGGCCGTTTAGCACAACTCCACGAGATATGGTAAAGGGTCGGTGGCGAGTCGCGACACCACGGACAATCGCGCCCATACAAAGTTGGATTAATTTTGTGCAGTCGTAATAAATTTGGATAAACTCCCGTTTGAATTTTACGGAGGTCTATGGCGTCTTCCCCTTTAAGAGATTTGTGGGGGGTGCCATATTTCTGCCGCGTGCATCGCTGGTGAGCAAGAAGCTCTCGCGGAGCCATCCGAGCCGGGTCGTTTTCCTCCTCCTCGCGAAAGCCGTCGTTGCTGGGTGGTGGTAACAGCGAGAAAGGCTGCTTCTCCGCTCAGTTCGTGAACGCTCGAGCTAGAGCGTCCGCCCTCTCGTTAACCTCTAGGCCTGCATGTCCAGGGCACCAGACCAACCTATAAGTGTTGCTCAATTCGCCGCCTAAAAATTTGCAAATGTTTAATGGGAGGCGGCCTTTCGTGAATAGCCAGCACGCCTCTTGCGAATCTGAGAGTATGGTGATGTACGGCTGGCCGTCGCTGCGCTCTCGACTTTTAATCGCCAATGCGATGGCAAAACACTCAGCCTTGGTGATCGATGTAGTGTACAGTGATGCGCTGGACGCCATGCTTCTCGTGTCACTGCTTACCATTGTGACGACGCAGGGCTTCCAGTTATACCTGGAAGCGTCAACGTATAGCACGTTCTCATTCCCTCTAACTAATTTTCTGATCCATTTTACACGCTCCTCTCGCCTTTCGTGATGCCGCTCCTTGGTCATGTTCCTGAGAATAGGGGCGATCAAAATATGTCGTCGGACTGGGTCTGGTACGTCCACCAGCTCCTCGTCCAAGTTTTGGGGTTGCGGTGTTATACCCGCCCTCATCAGTACCTCTCTTCCCGACTTCGTCTGGCTGAGGCGGTTGTGCTGAGAGATCAATGTTGCTGCTTTCAGTTCAGCGTACGTGTTATGCAGGCCGATCTCGAGAAGCCTCTGTGTCGGAGTGCTTATAGGTAAGCCTAATGCTGCCTTGTAATCCCCTCTGATGATAGAATCTACTTGCTCTTCCTCGCTCTTGTTCAACGTGTGGAAAGGCAAGCTGTATGTCAATTTGCTCATTATAAGCGCCTGCACTAAACGGACAGTATCACTTTCTTTCATGCCTTTTTTGTAGAAGGTGATCCTCTGAATCATCCTAGCCACTTGTTAGTTGCTGATTTAAGAGGACCGATAGTGTGATTTGCCCTACCGTTGCTTTGAACCCACAAACCCAGCATCCGGGTGACGGTGACTTCTTTATTTTCTGCAACGCGCAGAGAAACATCACTGCTTCGTCTCGATGCACTCACTCCGCGTTCACTGCTTAAGCTTGCCTCGCGAAAAATCATGGCCGGCCAACGGAAAAGACGCAACGTGCATTGCGTTGCCCTCTAGCCCAGCCGTGGCGTTATTAACTCTAATATCCCATGAGTCGATGACCTTAGCCCAACTTCGGCGTCCAATCAGTGGCGTTCTTCTGGCTGTTATATCACTTTCCTTGGTTCCGCACTTACTTATGACCCCAATGGTTTTTTAATCATTATGGATGGATGTTAGTCGTCGGGACGGAGATATATGACTAAGCGTTGCCTGGATGAATCCACGTTCAATGGTGTTATAGCTGTCAAACATCAATAAACTAACAACTTGATAAAACTCGTAACAGACGGCACGTATACCTCAACTGCCTAAACAAGCGAGGAGCGCAAGCTCTCTTGTATCAGTGTAGAGTAAATATTAAAATATCTTAAGCATATACGGTTTACTTTGAATGATGAAGTCGCGCCTGGAAAACCGACGAGGTTTGAGGCAGGGAAGCTGAATGCAAGCGTCGGCAGTGGAAGACCAACGACACCGACGAGGTGCGAGAGAAGAACACCCATCACGTTAAGAATAGAGACGGCACGCGGCTAACATCGACACTACACCGAGTTTCTCTTCAAATCCTTCTTCCAGCACCCGCGTTGACGCCCGTTTCAACTGGCTCAACACCGTGCGCACCGCTGCTGCTTCGCATCTCATCATGGTTCCCTTCGGGAAGATGGTCCATAGTTTTTCACGCCTCCATCGCATGCTACAGCAAAAAAGACAATGCTTTAAAATATGAACGTACATATATACCGCTCAAGAAAACCAGAACGCCAATACTATAAATGCGCGTGATTCTTTAAGGATGGATGGTATAACTTTTATATTGTATCGGCGTGTTAGTGGGCTGGGCTCCCGCCTAGGTGTTGGCTTGAAGGTCTTGCCTCCTAGTGGCTTCCTCGGCCCGCTGGATTGCCCATAGCTGATCGTCCAGGGCTGAACTGAGCAGCACGGCCAGCCAACGCGCGCGGAGGCTGTCGGTGGAGGCCGCGTTCTCATTACTGTGTTTTAATGCCTGACATTCCCATAGTATATATACTGAGAAAGCTCGTGCCTGACAATCTTTGCTTTGAGCGGTCACGTAGATCTCTGAATACATAGAATGCAGTAGCGCGGGATTTCTATAGGATCTGGTTTGTAATTATCGCCATTGGACAGACTGCGTCCTGTTGAGTTTATGGTGAGAAGGAGGGTAAACACGCCTCTGTAATATATAATCTTTCGTAATTTTATTGAACGTTGTCATTCGGTCCTTCGACTCCCGAACATTTGAAAATTCTGACGAGGGATCAACATTAGTGGTAGCCCCGAAAGGGAGTCCTCGAGCTACGTTGTGTGCCACCTCGCTAGGGGTGATATCTCCCGTGGTGTCGGGTATGTGAGCTGGGAACCAGACAATGCAGACGCATCTGTCGTCTTGGTTAGTTTTGATTGTTCTAAGAATACGCAGTGCTTCAGGGGAGATTTTGGCATTTGCGAAGTTGCACACAGCTGCTTGTAAATCACTGATTATATAACACGCGTCAGCTTGTGATATTGCCACACAGACTGTTTACAATACCCGACATTATGAAGAATCAGCGTCCACAGTCTTGTGCGCACTCTTGCTTGGGGCCATTCGACTCATGCCTCTTGTTCACAGGCACGAGCCAGTGTGGGTTGGAGCTGTGAAGAAGAAGAAGGTGCGCGGGCAGATCAACCGTTTTTGTTTTGGGACGCTCTAGCGGACTCTTCCATCTTTTCGCACATAATTTTCAGGGCACAAGTTCGCCCATAATAAACTATTTTTTGACTTTGCTTCTCTTGCACCCGTTACATTCTGGTGGACGGTGCTGGGTATGATTGGAAGCCCCCTTGGCGCAAGAGAGCGAAGCCCCTATCCTCAACGATTGAATCCTGCTGAACTGACTCCGGTACACTAGCGTTCAAGCCGCCGCCTCCGAGGAAAGCCGCCTGAATTCGCACCCCTCCCCAGTGCTCCAGCAACACAAGCAGCATCCACAGACAACGGAACGATGGCTTACCAGGTGACATCATCGGAACTTATTCTGTCCCCACCATGTTTGCCTGAGCCCTTCCACGGCGACACGTTCGAGGATGTGGAGGATTGGTTAGAACACTTCGAGCGGGTTGCGAAAACCAACGGCTGGGATGAAGCAAGGAAACTGCGTCGCGTGTACTTCGCGTTGGAGGATGCAGCAAGGACGTGGTATAAAAACCACGAAGCGTTCATACCGACATGGAAAGAATTCCGACGACAAATAGTAGCTACATATGCCAGCACCGATCGTCGGGAGAAGGCGGAGAACGCTCTACAGTTCAGAAACCAGCGCACGAATGAAAGCGTTGGCATGTATATTGAGGACATGTCCCGCCTTTTCAAACGCGCTGACCCGAACATGAACGAAAGAAAAAGCTGCGTTACTTGATGCGAGGTGTCAAACAGGAGTTATTTGCCGGTTTGGTACGCAACCCACCTCGTACAGTTGCGGAATTCCGCAACGAAGCCACCTCCATAGAGCGGGCATTGCAGCAGCGCTCCCGTCACTACAATCATGACACGAGTGGTGTTCCTGAGGATGTCCTCTCAGCAAACCTGGGAAGCAGCAGCGAAGCATTGAGGGAAATGGTGCGATGCATTGTGAAGGAAGAGCTCCAGAAGCTGCTGCCCCGACAAGTCGCAACGCCAGTTTCGTCTCTGACTACCATGATCAGAGATGAAGTTCGCCACGCCATTCTTCAAGCCGAACCCGAGGCGCAACCTGTTCGACTTGAACAGCAATTGCAGGAACGCCCCGTACCGACTTACGCCGATGCCGTACGCCAGCCGTGCATACTGCTTCGTTTGCAGCTCCCAGTGGCTACCGACCGGCTTTGCGTGGCTCAAACTATCCAGCTAACTCGAGGCCACGAAAAAGCGACGTGTGGCGCACACCCGACAGGACGCCTCTCTGTTTTCACTGCGGCGAAGCTGGACACCTGTACAGAATGTGCCCATATCGACGAGTTGGTCTCCGTGGGTTTTTTCCAAACGCGCCATGCCCCCGAAATGGCGAAATACCCGTTGAAATTGAAGATTACTTGTCCGGCCATCTGTTTCCAACTGCTGGTTTCCAGCATCAGCCTAGATCACCAGTGCCTGCTCGCTATCAATCGCCAAGCCCTCGACGATTAAGTTCACCTTCTCCACCTTCGACCTCAACACACCGTCGTCCATGCAGTCCCCATCAGGAAAACTGAAGCTAGCGACCTATGGAGGCAAGGCCGCTGATGTCCGACCAACTGAAGATCCTCCGTCAAGGTCCCAGTGCAGCAACGACGAGCAGAACACTACAACTAGATTAGGTAAAGACAAAATTTCTTCAGACTTACGCGTTACCGTAGACGGGTGTGAGTTTACTGTTTTAGTTGACACAGGTGCTGAATATTCAGTTGTCAGTTACGCTGCCGCAAAGGATTTAAAGAAAGTCCTGACGCCTTGGAGTGTACCCCAGATACGCATGGCTGGGGGTCATCTCATCACACCTGTGGGAAGATGTACCGCACAAATCGGAATTCAAGGCGCTACTTACGTTGCTGACTTTGTCGTACTTCCGGAATGCTCTAGAGATTTGATACTCGGAATGAATTTTCTGCTAGCGAACGGAGCTATAATCGACCTGCAGAATTCTAGTGTCTCTTTTTCGACCAAACTGGCCATAGACACAAATGAGCCATAATACACTGCATTACGTGTTATAGATTGTGATGTTACCGTGCTGCCACGATGCAGCGTAATAGTCGGTGTAAGAAATGAAGCATTCATTGATTCTGAAGGTATAGCGGATCTCCTGCCCTGGCTGCCAAATGGTGGCTGGCAGTATTGAATAAATAAAAAAATAAAAATATAAAAAACATCGAACTACTGCTCAAGAAAGCATTTGCGTAGCTCGAGGCATTATTCAATTACGTGGTGGATGTGCCGATGTATTGCTCACGAATTTCGGAAACGAAATTCAGCACGTTGCAAAGGACACTGCTATCGCCTTCCTGCACGGTTTTCAAACAGTGACGGAGTTATGTGGTCTGGTGTCAGGGCCACCTACTTCGAAACCTGCGCCCGATGTCGTGGCAAGAGTTGCAATCAGCCAAAATCTAGCCCCAGCCGAGAAGAATATCATTCAAGACCTCCTAAGAGACTTCACCGGATGTTTCTCTACCTCGTCAAAAGTACGGCGGACCCAGGTTGTTAAACACCGAATAATAACAGATGAAGCTACAAGGCCGGTACACCAAAATCCGTAAAGAGTATCACCGAAAGAACGTGAGATCATAAAGAGCCAAGTGAAAGAGATGCTGGAGGATGATGTCATACAGCCATTCAACAGTCCGTGGGCGTCGCCTGTAGTCCTTGTGAGGAAAAAGGACAACACGCTGAGATTCTGCGTCGATTACAGAAAGCTGAACAGCGTGACCAAGCGGGATGTCTACCGTTTGCCGCGCATTGATGATACGTTGGATCGGCTACGGCACGCAAGGTGTTTCTCTTCATTGGATTTAAAAAGCGGTTATTGGCAAATTGAAGTGGACGAAAGGGACCGTGAAAAGACTGCTTTCGTAACCCCGAACGGTCCATATGAGTTTAAAGCACTCCCACTCGGCCTCTGTTGTGCACCTGCAACATTCCAGCGCATGATGGACAGCGTCCTTTCAGGCCTCAAATGGCAGTCGTGCTTAGTCTACCTGGACGACGTTGTGGTGTTTTCAGCAACCTTTGAACAGCATTTAGAGCGACTACGTTCGGTACTTCAGGCTATCCAGTCAGCCGGCTTGACGAATAAACCGGAAAAATGCCAGTTTGGATTCGAGAAGCTTCGTTTCCTCGGTCATGTAATCAGCGCTCAAGGTGTTGGCCCGGACCCGGAGAAGACTGTGGCAGTGGGGCTGTTTCCCAAACCAAAAGACAAAAAGGAGGTACGCCGATTTTTGGGCTTATGTGCTTATTATAGGCTGTTTGTGAAAAATTTCGCGAAAATTGCCGAACCTCTAACAAGACTCACAAAAGAGGACGTGCCATTTATTTGGTGCGCCGAACAAGACAGTGCATTCAACGAACTAAAGAAACGTTTGCAAGCCCCACCTATCCTGGCCCACTTTGACGAAACCGCAGATACGGAAGTTCATACAGATGCCAGCAATCTTGGCCTAGGTGCGGTCCTGGTGCAATGGCAAAATAGAGAAGAGAAAGTGATAGCATATGCTAGCCGCACCCTCTCAAAAGCGGAAAGAAACTACTCTGCAACCGAAAAAGAGTGCTTGGCAGTCATATGGGCGATCAGCAAATTCAGGCCATACCTCTACGGCAGGCCGTTCCGTGCCGTCAGCGACCACCACTCACTTTGTTGGCTGGCGAGCTTAAAAGACCCATCGGGACGGCTTGCGAGATGGAGTCTCAGGCTCCAAGACTATGACATTACGGTCGTATATAGGTCTGGCAGAAAGCATGATGATGCTGACTGCTTATCACGTTCACCAGTCCACTCGACTCTTTCAGAAGAAGAGGACTTCCCACTCCTTTGTTTGATAAAAAACCTCAGAAATCGCCGAACATCAACGGGCTGATATGGAACTGCTCCCATTAATAAAGTATCTCGAAGGGCACGACGAACAAGTTCCTCGCGTAATTAAGAAAGGGTTATCCTCATTCTGCCTCCGAGGTAATGAACTTTACAAGAGGAATTTTGAACACAACAAGGTGAAGTTCTTACTCGTTGTACCATCAGCCATGAGGCATGAAGTCTTAGAAGCCTGTCATGATGAACCATCTGCGGGTCACTTGGGCGCGAGTCGAACTTTCACCAAAATTCATCAGAGATACTACTGGCCCAAGTTGCTAGCGTCCGTGAAGCATTACGTCAAGACATGTCGCGAGTGTCAAAGGCGAAAAACACCACCCCTCAAGACGGCCGGCCTTCTCAAGCCTATAGAGCCACCGGCAACTCCATTTCAACAGGTTGGAATGGACCTCCTCAGACCGTTTCCAATGTCGGCATCAGGAAAAAGGTGGATAATAGTTGCGACTGACTATTTGACACGATACGCTGAAACCGGCTGCCTTGAGCGAGGAGCGGCAACGGAAGTCGCGAAGTTTTTCGTTCAGAATATTGTTCTTCGCCATGGAGCCCCACTCGTCGTCATTACCGATCGAGGAGCAGCGTTCACGGCTGATTTGATGCAGTCCTTAATGACAATGACTAACACCAGCCATAGGAAGACCACTGCACACCATTCCCAAACCAACGGGTTGACAGAACGCCTGAACCGCACCATCGCTGACATGCTGTCGATGTACGTTGACATTGAGCATAAATTGTGGGACGAAATCTTGCCATACGCAACTTTCGCCTACAATACGGCAGTGCAGGAGACCATCCACGTCACACCATTTCAGCTGGTCTACGTTCGCACTGTCACTACGACACTCGATGCCATGTGGCCAGTAGACAACGACAATTACGAGCCATCAGAACTTGATGACTTTCTGCAAAGGGCTGAAGAAGCACGCCAGTTGGCACGACATCGAATGCATCAACAGCAACACAAGGACGCAAGCCACTACAACCTGCGCCGCAGAAAAGTTCGGTACAACCCAGGCGAGCGAGTGTGGATATGGACACCACTCCGACGCCGCGGCCTATCAGAAAAACTTTTTTGTCGATGCTTTGGCCCCTATAAGGTTCTCCGACGAATTAGTGACCTAAACTACGAAGTCATCGCCGATGGACACATTTGTTCAAAGCGGCAAAACAGCACAGAAGTCGTACACGTCGTTCGTATGAAGCCCTATTATGAGAGGGAATGAAAGCGCTCCCTTTCTCTGTTTGCCTCCCTCCGTCGCGCATCGGGACGATGCGTATTTCGAAGGGGGACTATTGCCACACAGACTGTTTACAATAACCGACATTATGAAGAATCAGCGTCCACAGTCTTGTGCGCACTCTTGCTTGGGGCCGTTCGACTCATGCTTCTTGTTCACAGGCACGAGCCAGTTTGTGTTGGAGCTGTGAAGAAAAAGAAGGTGCGCGGGCAGATCAACCGTTTTTGTTTTGGGACGCTCTAGTGGGCTCTTCCATCTTTTCGCACATAATTTTCAGGGCACAAGTTCGCCCATAATAAACTAGTCTTTGACTTTGCTTCTCTTGCACCCGTTACAATATGGCCAAAGCTATAGCTATCTCTTCCACCGTTTCAATGCGTCTCGTGTGTATTGTCAGACTGGTTCTGCATTGTTTCTTGTGGTTAACTAGAGCGACTACGAAACAGCTTTTGTGTTTGTAGCGAGTGGCATCTATGAAGACCGCTTCTTTGTTGTTTCCGTAGCTCTTTGTCATAGTCTTGACTCCGCTAAGCCTTCTACCTGCGTTGTGCACGAGATACATGTTTTAAGGTAACGGATGCATTGTGAGCTTAGCCCGCACGTCATGAGGAATGTCGCATTTGGTGCCATATTGTGTGTTGTAAGTGATGCCTAATTTTTTTCAGGATGTATCTACCAGTCTTGGTTTTACAGAGGCGCTCGTACTGTGCAATACGTCGTGTCTCTATCAGTTCCTCAAGTGTATTATGTAAGCTTTGCTTCAACAGCCTCTCTGTACTTGTGCTTTGCATGAGCCCCAGCGCTTGTTTGTCGTTTTTTTATGAAGCTGTTTAATTTCATTTTTTTCTGCTGCGAACCATCTATGGTATGCAAAAACATACGTAATGTGGCTGATGACAAACGCGTAGATGAGCTTTATGACATTTGCCTTTTTCATACCGCTATGCTCATTCGTAATTCTTTCGATTAGGCGCATAGTTTGAGAAACCTTCGCTTCGATATTGCGTTCCATTTTCCCGATGAAGCCTTTGGCTTTTATTATTAACCCCAGTACCCTTATGTTGTCGACAATGGGTATGGTGTGTTCACCTCGTGTTTTAGGTTGTATATATGTGTAGGTATGTGTGTTGTGGTGCTTGGGAGGTCAGCCTTTCAATATTGGTCTATATAGTAGCAGCTCAGACTTTTCGGCTGAGCGCATGAGACCAGTTCCTTCCAGGTATTGCTCTAGGGTGTCGATCGCTTCTTGTAAACATTGTTCAATCGACCCATCGCTGCCGTTGCTTTCCCACAGATAATATAATCTGTATATATTGTATGGTACAAACCTTCTATCTTTTCTAACCTACTGGGGAGACCAGTTAGGACTAAGTTAAATAACATAGGTGATATCACCGATCCTTGGGGTGTCCCTGCACTACCCATAGATATTTCCTCAGTTGTGAGGCCTCCTACAACGATTTTGGCTTGTCTATCCGTAAAGAAGTTTCGGATGGCATTATACTTCTGCTCACCTAAACCTAAGTTACTGACATGGTTCAGAATGACTTGGCGGGTGACATTATCAAATGCCTTTGTTAGTTCAAGCCCGAGGATGGCTCGAGTTGATCTGCTGTAGTCATCTATGATCTGGTGTTTAATTGTAGCATGTCGTCTTGTGAACAAAAATTTTCCCGAAATCCTATCATTGTACATGGCAGTACGTTGTTGTCCTCTAGGTAGTTAGTCAATCGGGTCAGCAAAGCGTGTTCCATTACCTTTTTTACCCAGGCAGTAAGTTAGTGATATAGGTCCTAGGTTTTCAAGCAGTAAGCGTTTGCCAGGCTTGGGTATAAGCACGACGCGTGCCGTTTTCTATTGCTGCAGTATGTGGCCTTATCTCCAGCATTCATCAATAAAGTCTGTTTGCCAATGAACGTATCGTCTAGGTTTCGCAGTCTTTTGTTCGTAATGGCACCAGGGCCCGATGCCAACGTAGTATTCACTTTTTGTATAACTGCTCGTATCTCGGCTTCGTTGAATTCTTCATCCAGGTCAGGATTCGGCACTCCTACGTAGCCGGCGTGAGTACATGGTGGTGCCTGGGATATGTATCTAAGCACGACCTCTTTTAAGAAGTCTTTTTCTGTGCCTCTATAGGCATGCAGAATTTTCTTCATATTTTGTTTTTGTACCGTTTTAGTGTCTTATGGGTATAAGAGGTGCCGAAATGAACTCCACGTTTTACCTAGGCTCAGTTGGTTGTCCATGGCGGTACAAGTTTCTTCCCATTTTTGGCAACAAAGGTGTTGTGCATATTGTTCAATTTCCTTGTTAACTGTGGCTATCGTTTTTCTTGGTGCTCTGTTCTGTTTCTGCGTTTTCCAGCGTTTTTGCAGCTCTTCTTTGGCTTCCCACATATTTAATAGCCTACTTTCCAGAATTTTAAGCTTAGCTTCCGGTGGAACTATTTTTGTTGTCTTTGAAATATCCTTCTTTAGATTAACTGTGCATTGGTCATTGTTTGTAATGTTTTCTGTGATGCCCCCTCGTATATTTATGAATTTATCACAGTCAACTAGCCTAAGCTGCTTGCCCACGTGTTTGGTGGGCCCCCCAATAAGCTGTATTTCAATGATGGAATGATTGCTTCCAAAGTCTTGCTGTGTATTCAGCCATCGCGCAGATTGCGTGTTTTTTTATAAAAGAAAGGTCGGGCGTGGTATCACCATAGACACTATTTCCTTGCCTAGTTGGCATTGTGGGGTCAGTGATGAGTGTTGGGATTTCCTGCTGTGAGTTGAGCCAGAGATTCCTGCCCTTGGGGTGAACGTGTTTATAGCCACATGTTCAATAGGGCGCGTTAAAGTATCCTCCCTATATTACAACTCGGTCGCCCACTATGGTAAGCGTGTGCTTAAAGAGAGTGAGAAATCTGTGCAGTGTGAATTTCGGGTTACTGTACACGTTTAGAATAAACAAACTGTCCCCTGTTTTTCTTGTATGATTGATTTTAATTAGTATATTTTCTATATCGGTAAACTGTGTACTGTGTTGCACTGCCGTTTGATCCCTCCGCGCTAAAGTTGCAAGGGCTTTGGTCTCCCCCTCGGCACTGCCGACAGAGCGGTAGCCAGACATATTGGCGAGGCCATGCATCTCCTGTAAGATGATAATATCTGGTTTTTCTTTATACTCAAGATATTGGTGAAAGATGGCTTTCTTTTTTCTATAACTTCTACAATTAGATTGCCATAATACCTATTTGTTGCGCCTGTCAATGATGGCGCTGAGGAGGCGCTGGGTTCCTAATCGCCGGCTTTATCAGCAAAGGTTTTGTGAAGAAGAAAACGCATTGTTGGCTAGCAACATCTCCACCGCCGCTTGAGTACTGGGTGCTGGGCTTCGCTCGCTCGGCTCGTGCTTATCATCGCCGGCATCTGCTTGACCGTTGCTCTTGTCCGATCGTGTTTCGTCGTAGGACCACCGTCACAACAGTCGCCAATAAACCCTTTTTCAATTGGTGGAGGGTGCTGACATTCCCCGTCGCCTGAACCTGGGTGCTGCCATTCGCCGTGGCCTAAACCTGGAGCTGCGCAACCGAACGCTACCTCCCATCATGGCTACCAACAACGCGCAACCTGGCTCTTCCACTCCATCCCCCAGCAACCCCGGCGTTCTTCGTTTGCGAGAGCCCAAAGTCTTTAGCGGAGCTGATGAGACCGACGTGGAAGACCGGTTCGCTAACTACGAACTGGTGAGCGCAAACAAGTGGGATGACGCGGACAAACTCACTAACGTCATCTTTTATCTCACTGACGTGGCCGAAATGTGGTATAACAACCACAAAAACGACATTACGACGTGGTCCATCTTCAAAACGTCGTTTGCTGACGTTTTCGGCCGACCCGCTGTCCGCAAGTCCAGAGCCGAACAACGCTTGCGGACTCGCGCACAGAAGCCATCTGAATCGTTCACCAGTTATATCGAAGACATTATTGGTCTTTTCAACCGCGTGAACAACGCCATGCCCGAGTCGGAGAAGATTCAACACATCCTCAAAGGGATAAATGACGGCGCATTTCAGATGCTCCTGGCGCGCAATCCTGCCACCGTTGCGGAACTTGTGACGTTATGTCAAAGCTTCGACGGGTTGAGGAAGCAGCGCGCCCTGACTCGGCCATTTTCCTCACACGCTGACTCACTATCAAGTCTTACTTCTGTTCCTGATTACTCAACAACCCTGCAAGAGATCAAAGACTTTGTGCGTGAAGAAGTAGCTCGGCAGCTGTCGTTGATCCCTTCACGCAGCAGCCGCCTTCCTCTGGTCTGCCCTCCCCACTCCGCGACGTTATTGCCGAAGAGGTAGCTCAGGCTGTTCCCGTCGCTGCCCACCAGCAGCCTGTGGCCATGCCTGTTCCCCATGCGCCGGCTATGCAGCCCGTGGCCGCGCCTCTTACTTATGCCCAGGTGGTACGCAGCAGACCTCGCCAGCAGCTTTTGCCACCCATGCCTGCAGTTGCTCCCCACTCTACCCCTCTTTCGACACCTTGGGCCGCACCGCTAGTCAGCAATTCCTGGCGCACTGCTGACAATTGACCGATCTTCTACGCCTGCGGTACTCCAGGACACGTGGCACGATATTGTCGTCGTCGCTTCCAATCGCAACACAACACTACTTGGCCGTTACCGTATGACCCGCAGCCCACGCACCTACCTGCTCCCTGTCCTTCACCGCAGTATGGCTACACTAATCTTCCCGAGTCTCAGTCACCCCGGCCCCCAGCTCCAACTCACTCTCCCCGCTCGCCGTCTCCTCGCAGGCGATCTCTGTCCCCAATGCGTCCCCGACCTGCTTCCTCCAACCGGGAAAACTGAACGCCGCAGTTCCAGAGGCAAGAACTGCGCCGTCATCTAAATGCCCAAGTCCTCGCACTTCACCTGCTAACGTCGTCGCCATATCTGTCGATGGTGTTTCTACCTTTGCCCTCATCGACACAGGTGCTGCCCTTTCTGTTATAGCCGCCCAGCTCTGCCGCTCCCTACGCAAAGTGACCATGCCGCTCTCTGGACTATCGCTTCGTACGGCTAGCGCACAACCAGTTCGACCTCTCGGCACCTGTACAGCCCGAATTTTCATCCAAGGCTTTATGTACGTTGTCGAGTTCATCGTCCTTTCGGTGTGCTCGCATGACGTTATCCTCGGGTGGGACTTCCTGTCACATCATCATGCCGTCACCGACTGCGCACGCGCTGAAGTTCAATTTTCGCACCTGTCTGACGAACCTTTGCACGAAACTCTTGAGCGGTCCCCAAAACTTGTCGTACGGGAAGACACTGAAATTCCGCCAGCCTCTCTTGCCGTTGTCCCTGTTTGCTGCGATGACCATAACGACGCTACAGTAATGTTTACACCTTCCGACATTTTCATGAGCCTCAGAGCCGTTTCCTTGCCTTTCGCTACACTCGACGTCACTGCGGGCTGAAGCAATATTTTCGTCCACAACCCCCTTTCTGCACCGCTTACGCTACTTGCCGGCGAATGTCTCGGTCGACTGGAGTACCTCGATTCCTCTTTATTCCTTAACATGCCAGACGAATCGTGCAGTAGCGCCTCGACCGAACTTCATGCCCTTTTCCCACTGGAATGCTCATCGAGTGACACCTTCTCGAGTTCCATCGCCGACACCTTAAGTGCCCATGAACGCGCCGAGCTTCTTAATCTCCTCCAGCACTTCGCGAATTCATTCGACGTTTCTCAGCCGCAATTGGGTCGGACTTCCGCAGTGCACCACTACATTGACACCGGTTCACACCAGCCATTGCGTCAAAGACCGTACCGTGTCTCTGCTGCAGAACGTCACGTCATCAACGACCAGGTCGAAGAGATGCTACGCCGTCGCGTTATTCAACCATCGCACAGTCCTTGGGCATCTCCTGTCGTTCTAGTTCGAAAGAAGGATGGATCGATTCGCTTTTGCGTCGACTACCGGCGATTAAACAAGGTGACGCGGAAAGACGTCTATCCACTACCGTGCATCGACGACGCCCTTGACAGCCTCCAAGGAGCCGAATTCTTCTCCTCCTTAGACTTACGATCTGGATACTGGCAGGTTCCTATGGCAGAAGCTGATCGCCAGAAAACTGAGTTCATTACACCAGATGGCCTGTACGAATTTAACGTAATGCCATTTGGTCTTTGTAATGCTCCTGCCACGTTTGAACGACTCATGGACAACACACTGCGTGGACTGAAGTGGTCTGTGTGTCTATGCTACCTCGACGATATTTTCGTTTTCTCTCCCGATTTTCCTACACATCTGCTTCGGCTCCAACTGGTTCTGACGTGTTTAGCCAACGCTGGGCTCCAACTGAACCTTAAAAAGTGCCGCTTCACCGCGCGAGAGCTGTCCATCTTAGGGCACATCGTGTCCAAGCATGGTGTTCGACCCGACCCTGCAAAATTGCGAGCAGTCGCTGAGTTCCCGAAACCTACTACACTGAAAGAATTACGCAGTTTTGTCGGACTATGCTCGTACTTCCGGCGCTTCGTGCGAAATTTTGCGTCGATCATGTCACCACTGACCAACCTCCTACGCGGTGATGCAGACCTTTCATCCTGGTCTTCTGACTGCGACGTCGCGTTTGCCACGCTCCGTAGTCTGCTAACATCTCCTCCAATTCTTCGGCATTTCGACCCAACAGCTGCAACGGAAGTTGACACAGACGCTAGTGGGGTTGGTCTAGGCGTCGTCCTCGCCCAACGCAAGCCGGGCTACTCCGAATACGTCGTCGCTTATGCGAGTCGCACACTTACTAAAGCTGAGGCCAATTACAGCGTTACTGAAAAAGAGTGCTTGGCGCTAGTGTGAGCGCTTCGCAAGTTCCGCCCTTATTTGTACGGTCGCCCATTCGACTTGGTAACGGACCACCATGCACTTTGTTGGCTCGCCACATTGAAAGATCCTTCTGGCCGCCTAGCTCGGTGGGCACTGCAAATCCAGGAGTACGACATTCGTGTCATCTATCGCAGCGGACGCAAGCATTCTGACGCCGACGCCCTGTCGCGTTCGCCTTTACCTCCCGACTCGGCCTGCAGAACCACTGGTACCAACTCCGTCGCCTCTCTCGACCTCGACTCCTTTACCAGTGAACAACACAAAGACCCGCGGATCGCTTCCCTTTTTAACTGTCTCTCTGGATCGTCAACCACTGCGGTACCACGATCTCTCCGACGTCAAGCTGCACATTTCGCCATTCGTGATCGGCTGCTACACCGACGCAACTACGCCCCCGAAGGTCGTAAGTGGCTCTTGGTTGTCCCACGCAGCTTGCGATCACAAATCTGCGCATCCTTTCACGACGATCCCCAATGTGGTCATGCCGGAGTTTTCAAAACTTACGAACGCATTCGCCATCGCTTCTACTGGCGCGGAATGTATAATTTCGTTCGAAAATTCGTTATGGGCTGCCCTGACTGTCAACGCCGCAAATCACCGCCTTTCCACTCGTCCGGTGCGCTTCAACCGCTTCCGTGCCCTGCCAAACCTTTCGATCGGATCGGAATCGATCTCTATGGCCCTCTACCGACAACATCAGATGAAAATCGGTGGATCATAGTCGCTGTGGACCATTTAACACGCTACGCTGAGACCGCCGCCCTTCCAAGTGCCACTACGCGGGACGTAGCATCCTTCATCCTTCATCGCTTCATACTACGACATGGTGCACCTCGAGAACTACTAAGCGACCGAGGTCGAGCCTTCCTATCAGAAGTCGTCACGTCTCTGCTTTCTGAATGCCGTGTTGTTCATCGCAAGACCACCGCATACCACCCGCAGACTAACGGGCTCACGGAAAGATTTAACCGCACCCTTGGCGATATGCTCGCCATGTATGTGACATCCGATCATACTAACTGGGATCGCATTCTTCCATTCATCACGTTCGCATATAACACCTGGACACAGTCTACCACTGAATTTTCACCTTTCTTTCTTCTTTATGGACGCGAACCATCTCACACCATCGACAATCTCCTTCCATACCGTCCTGACGCATCCGAATGCTCATCTGTGTCCGAAGCTGCCCGAAAAGCGGAAGAGTGCCGTGAACTCGCACGCACCTTTACGTCACAAGAACAACAGCGCCAGAAAGAAAACAACGCCGACTCTTCACAAAGCCCCAGCTATTCCCCGGGATCACTTGTAGGGCTGGCTGTTCCTTACCAAACCCCCGGCATTTCCTCAAAACTCGTTCCAAAGTACGAGGGCCCATACCGCGTTTTGGAGCAAACCTCGCCGGTGAATTTTCTCATCGAGCCACTTTCCCCATCTGACGACATGCGCCGGCGTGGACGTGACATCGTCCACGTCGCCCGCCTTAAGCCATATCATAGCCCTCTGCCTCCAGACTCTTAGGTCGCCAGGATGGCTCTTTCTTGGCGGGGGCAAATTGTGAAGAAGAAAACGCATTGTTGGCTAGCAACATCGCCACCGCCGCTTGAGTACTGGGTGCTGGGCTTCGCTCGCTCGGCTCGTGCTGATCATCGCCGGCATCTGCTTGACCGTTGCTCTTGTCCGATCGTGTTTCGTCGTAGGACCACCGTCGCAACAGTCGCCAATAAACCCTTCTTCAGTTTCATTATTGTTTTAATGCGTGCTACTCCACTGGCTTGTAGACCTGTATCAGAGGAACATTTTTCAAGTTCTGTTACCCTAGTAGATAAGCTATCTAGTTGCTGCTGGTGAACCTGCTGTTGTTGTATAACTGTGTTAATTTGCTGTATATTAGCCATTCCCCACTCTCTGATTTGCGCTCCCATGAATTCCTTATTGTCGTTGTCTAAATTTGAGTTTTGAAAGCTTCTTTAACTTTGCTTATTCGTAAATCTGCGCATTGTTCAGATTCCTCTTGACATTTGTGCAACATGTTAGCAGTCTTGCTTGTCTTGTGCTTGCTAGTACCATCATCGTTGTTCTCTACAGCCTTACGTTTTGGGAGAGGGGAATCAGTGCTCTCCTTCATACTGGTTACACTATCCTGTGTTTTAATGATGACGTCATTGCACAGCACCCTGCCTGTTCTGTAGTTATAAATTTTTTTCCTTCATTTTTTAGTCACCTCCCAATGGCGGCAAATATCTGATTGTTTTGCAGAATCATTTGTTTAAGTTGTGCTAACTCTGCCTCGAGTTTGGCGACTTTTTGGTCAGAAGCAGCCTCCGCCTTAGCGCGTTCCCTTGACCCTGTCTGCGCAGCTCACCTATAACGATGCATCGGTGCCGGTGTTTTGGGGTTCCTTGCCCCTTGACTGGGAGCGTGACTTTGACCTGGAGTGGTTCCTGGACCTGAAGTGGTTCCTGGACTTTGAGCGGCTTTTTCTCTCATGCGGTAAACTGGGGGAGGACTCCGATATTTGGTCCCTCGCTGCGTTGGCGTGAGATGACCTGTCTTGTGCGGCAAAGAACGCGTTCTCTTGTTCTTGTCTGGCTCTTTCACAGCAGTGTTTCGGCACTAGGAACGGTGTCTTATATCTTGCTTTGCAGGTTCGGTCTGCTGTGGGGTGGTCTTTGTCGCACAGCTGGCACCTGGCCTTGCATTCGTGGCTTTCGGGAGGATTTGGCATCCTGCAGCCACGGCAGATCTCGCCTTTAGGTTGGGGGCGAAAATCCGCCCTATGTCCTAAGCGTCCACAGTGGTAGCACACATCTAGTTGTTTTCTGTACAACGAACATCGTAGCAATGCCCTGCCGTATTTCACGTAGCTTGGCATGCAGTAGTCATCGAATAGTACAATCACATTGGTGGTATTGACCTTTGACTTGGCCACAAGCGCAGTTAGGTTCCTGGGGCTTACGACGTTTTCAGTTATATCTCGGGCAGTGTTTTCTAGTGGTATTCCCCAGATCACTCCCTTGGAGGTGTTTTCTGGGGCTGCTCATAAGCGATGGCTTCAAACGCTTGCGTGCCTATTTTGATACAGGCAATTCGCTGGTACCTGTTGGCATGTTCTTCGACAGGAGTGCGACAGGAGTGTTGGTAGTTGAGGCAGATTGTGTCTTGCTCTCGGACTTCTCTTGGTATATTGGACGCTTTGTAGACGCTGTTGGCAATGTGGGGTGGCACCGTGGTCGCTGACGCGATGTCCCCCACGAGGTCGAACAATTATCTTGTAGTCGTCCCTTGGAAGCGGCGGAATTCTGCTACCTATGTTGATTTAGTAAAGCCAATGTTCTCTCAGTTTCTTGTCCTTCTGCCCTGTCGGCTTCTGTTCGCCTGGTTGCTCTAACATTCGATCTGTAATTTTTCGCTGTCTCACCGGTCGCCATCCAGTATTATTCTCGAATTCTTTTTTCGAAACGTTTTCTTCTTCGACGGTCACTTCAATCAAGTCAAAAAACGGGACACGCAAAGCGTGCAGGGCGTCACGTTGTTCATGGTTCCTCGTGACGCCTAGCTGCGTCGCAGCGGTGGCGGTGGTGTCTACAATGAAAGCTAAGGAGGTGGGTTTTTCTGCCGGCGCAGCGAACGTAAAAACGGGCGTAAAATGGTCAAATGTAAGTCCTCCCACCCGATTTTTGTGGCGTCGATTCGTCCTCCAACCCGAAGTCCTCCCACCCGGTGACTTGTGGCGTCGATTCCTAATGAGAAATCAGCTGGATATGGTGATTTCCGCCGAGAAGCAACCAGAAAACATGGAGCCGACACGATGAGTGACTGCTCCTGTCGGGCGCCTCCCGTCAACCCCGTGATCCATTATGACCTCAAAATATAACGAAGAACCAACGCGCAATAATATAGCATCAATCGCGAGCTACTCTCTAGGCAAAAGACGTGATCTGTGATTTTCATGTTTTTTTATTTGGGGTGCACACCTTATGGATAGGCTCTTGCCTTACCTAATTAAAAAATGTGACACGCGCAGCCGTGGAGTGTGTAGTGTGGAGTGTGGAGTGTGTACCTTTGGCTAAAGAAGTGAGCTGACGAAACCAGCACAGCTTTACACAGGTAACACAGAAACTACATGCTGTCATATCTGACGAGTTTTTACGACGTGTTTATACAATTGCACTGGGAAATACATTGAAGATTAACATTGAAAGCAAGGTTGATACATCGAGAGCAAGGTTATCTTACAAGCATGACAGTCACACCCCTTCTGCAACATTTTTTTTCTTTTTGAATGCCTACCTCAAATAGGTAACTAATGCTATTAGAGAACAGCAGCCTATGCGATCCAGTGTGCCTCGTGCAGATACCACCCAGATTATCTTCAACTCTTTGATTCACAGAACTCTATTTTTGGCAAAGAACAGTTTTCTTAAAATAAAATGACAAATTCTTTTGCAGCAAATGATTTTCTCTAAATAAACAAAACATTGTGTGGTTTAACATCTTAAAACAACCAGATGATTATCATAGGCGCCGTTGTGGAAGACTCCAAAAATTTTTACTTCCGGTCGTTTTTACCGTGCATCCAAATCTCAGCACACGGGCCCACAGCATTTTCGCCTCCACGGAAAATGCAGCTGCCGCATTCGGGATTTCATGCCGTGACCTGCGGGTCAGCAGCCCAATATATTAGCCATTAGACCACCATGGCGGGCAAACAAAAAATTGGCAATTATAGTTTAAAAGATATGAGATGGCCACCTGAGGTGACCACAATGCGGTGTCTACTGGTGACTTTTGGTGAAAGTAGAGCTCTTTATTATCATCTTCACTAGCATTAGCTACTATTACAACAAAATTTCTTGCACTACAAACATAGTAGAAACACCACATACTTATATTGAAGGCATCGGAGGAACATGTTTACTATCCATAAAACAAGCAGGCATACAAGATGGAACGCAGTCTGCACGAGAGCTCAGACATCGTCTTCTTCCCTATCGAGCTTCGAGTTATCCGTGGTGCCACGTAGCATGACCCCTGGCAGCGAAGGCACCGTCTCGGTGCTCGGTTGGTCCAAGTGGCATCGCTTCAGGCGAAAGACATGCACAACATCAGAACATGAGTGGTTGCTGGTGCTGTGAAGTAGTTCTATTTCATAGGTCACGTCGGTAACTTGGCGCACGACACGGTACGGACTCGAGTATGGTGATGTCAGCTTTTCGCACAGGCCAACTCACCGTGATGACGTGCTGAGGCGGACCGTTGTAGAGCATTTGTTGGCGGTCTTGCGAGTTACTAAGACGCAGGCGAGCAATTTCACGAGCCTAGACAGCTCTAGAGATAACATAGCAAGCGTAGTCCGACGTGTGGGTAACGGTAGGAAGGAGCGTGTCAAAAGGTAGCGTGGGTTATCGTTCATACATGAGAAAAAAGGCGAGATACCTGCAATATCATGCCGGGGCGTATTATAGGCAAATGTCACAAATGGCAGGACCGCCTCCCAGTCACGATGGTCGGTGTAAACGTACATGGTGAATAGTTCTGTGATAGTTCGATTTAGCCAATCTGTGAGCCCGTTGGTTTGAGCGTGATAGGCTGTTTTGCACTTGTGTCTTGTAGTGCAAGAGTGCAATATGTCTTGTGTAACCTGGGATAGGAAGTAGCAACCCCGATCGGTAAGTAGTTATCGAGGGGCGCCGTGATGTAGCTTGATGTCTCCTAGGAGAAAGTCGGTGACGTCGGTCGCACAACTGGTCGGAAGGGTCCGCGTGATGGCATACCGAGTGGTGTAGTCCAGCGCGACTGCTATCCACTTGTTCCCACTGACCGATAAAGGAAAAGGTCCAAGTAGGTCAAGACCTACCCTATGAAATGGTCCCGATAGTGTCTGAATGGGCTGAAGGCGTCCCGCATGAAGGGTTGTTGGCTTTTTGCGGTGTTGACAGGATTTACTAGAAGTGACGTAGCGGTAGACGGATCGGTACATACCAGGCCAAAAGAAGCTACGTCGAACAAAGTTATAAGTTATTGAGACTCCCAAGTTACCAGCCATTGGGATGTCATGTAACTGCGCAAGGACAGTCTGACGCATATGTTGGGGTATGAGCAGTAGCAGCTCAAGTCCGTCAGGGTGCATGCTGTAACAATATATTACGCCGTCTCGGAGCAGGAACTTACGGAGAGACGGAAGAGTTGTGGGACCAGGCAGCCTAATGATGACATCTCTCAAGTGAGGATCACAACGTTGCTCATCTCCGATGTGGCCGAAGGCGGAAAGTGCCAGCAAGCAAGTAGACTCACTGCTCTCAGGAACGTCTGGTGGGTCGACTGCATGACCCGACAAGCAGGCGGCATCTTCACGGTGGCAGCCTGATTTGTAAACGAGTGTGTACTAATATTCTTGTAGCCGTAGAGCCCGACGGCTGAGACGTCCACTAGGATCTTTTAAGGATGACAGACAGCATAAGGCGTGATGGTCAGTCACAACTGTGAATGGCCGTCCATGCGAATATGGCCGCAATTTACGTACTGCCCAAACGAGCGCAAGGCATTTATGTTCAGCTATAGAGTAATTTCATTCCGCTGGCAATAAGAGATGACTAGCGAATGCAATGACGCACTCACAGCCATGCTGTCTTTGTGCCAAAACTGCTCCGATTCCATAGCCACTTGCGTTGGTGCACACTTCGGTTGGAGCGGACACATGAAAGTTGCCGAGAATCGGTGGCATGATAAGTCTGGTGGTCAGTTCAGCGAATGCTCTGGCTTGTTCAGGTCCCCGCACAAAAGTCGCACCTTTCTTCAGTAGCTCCGTAAGTGGGCGTGTGACGTGAGCGAAATTCCGCACAAATCTGCGAAAGTAGGAGCAGAGGCCCAGAAAGCTCCGAACGTTATTCGCGAAGGTCGGCAGAGGGAAATCTTTGACTGCGCGGAATTTCTCAGGGTCGGGACGAACACCAGAAGAATCAAAAAGGTGACCGAGGACAGTGAAATGGTGGTGGCCAGAGTGGCCTTACGATGAGTTTAACTGAAGCTCTGCCTTGTGGAAAGCAGAAAGAATGGTCGAGAGACGCTCGAGATGGGTTTCAAAAGTTGGTGAGAAGACAATGACGTCATAAAGGTAACACAAGCAGATTGATCATTTCAAACCGTGGAGGAGAGCGTCCATCATTCGTTCGAATGTAGCTGGGGCATCGCATAACCCGAACGGCATTACTTTAAACTGATAGAGTTTATTGGGAGTTATGAATGCCGTATTTTCACGGTCAATGTCATCAACTGCTACCTTCCAGTAGCCGGAACGGAGGTCGATGAAAGAAAAAACAATTTGCTCCACTAAGGCAGTCAAAAGCATCATGTATTCATGGCAGAAGATACACGTCTTCTTTCGTTACCTTGTTAAGATTTCGGTAGTTGACACAGAAATTCCAGCTGTTATCTTTCTTTTTGACGAAAACGACCGGTGAAGCCCAGGGGCTTGAATAAGGCTCAATGATGTTCCGAGCAAGCATCTTGTCGACTTCTTTCTGGATCACGTGGCATTCGGTGGATGATATCTGATAGGGCTACCGATGTACCGGATTTGAATCGCCGGTGTTACTCCGATGCTTTACGACGGTTGTTTGGCGTAGTGGTCATTCGTGGAGATCAAAGATGTCTTCATACGACGCGAGAAGACCACGAAGCGCGTCCACATGCTCGGCAGGAAGATCAGATGTGATCATTTTCGCTATGCCATCTCCTGTAGTGCCCAACTCAAGACTAGAAGGTGACGGTGTATCTTCTGTAAAGGCGAAAATCTGGTAGTCGCCGGCCGGGGCAAGTGTTGCGAGGCATATTCCTCGGGGCAGTATTTGCGAGCAAATTCCAAAGTTCAGATTAGGGAGACGTAGTGATAATCGTGTGCGGGAACGTTACATTGAAAAAAGAGAGGACGGTAGCATTAGGTGACATGACGGAATCTCCGTTGGCAACGGGCGGATCGGAAGAGATGTCCATATACGTCACTGTTCAACATAATAGGCGAATGTACTCGACGGAGCATAGCCTTGGCGGCGCAGGAGCAGGAAAGTCAACGGTGTGTGATAGAGCGAGTTGAACAACACTAGCACAACAGTCAATTAGGGCGGAATGCTCCGACAGAAAATCTAATCCCAGAATGAGTTCATGTGGTGGGAAGTGGTCCAGGACGTAAAACAAAACAGAAGTATGACATCCAGCCACAGTGACGCCGGCGGCACACATCCCAGTGACAGCTGACGTGGCTCCATTGGATACTCGGACTACGGTGATAGGAGCAGGTACAAGCACTTTCTTTAGCTGAGCACGAAGAATAGAATTCACTACAGATATGGGAGCGCCAGTGTCAATGAGTGCTATTCCAGGTGTGCGGTCTACATTTACGTCGATCAAGTTCTTGTGTCCAGGTAGCGTGCACAGAAGAATTTCGGGTCGGGTCGTCAAGGCAGGCTCACCTTTAGGAGCTGCGCCCATTAGTTTTCCGAGGACTGGTGGTGGTAGGAGGGAGAGGGAGAGCGGCGATGGTTTGGTGTGCGGAACTGGCGTCCGGATGGCGACGGCGAGCAGGTTTGTCGAGCGGGCACGGGTAGCGAAGCATTGTCATGTTCGACGTATATTGGCATACGGGAACCATTAGGTGGGCGCCAAGTGTTGGCGTAGCGCAGCCATGGCTGCCAATTCCAGGAATCACGGCAATGACGTGAAATGTGGCCGACTCATCCACAGCAGAAGCAGATAGTTCTGTCATTGGAGGTTCGCCGTTCAGCCGAGTTCCGGTAACGTGGGCGGTTGTACGGACCACGAGACATATCAGGCACATTAGGTAATTGATCAAGTCTGTTAGCTGGGAGAGCGTCTGTAGCCCAGAGTTGGCCAGTTCCTCGCGGACAACGGTCCGTATTAATGAAATTGAGCACGAAAATCGTTAGTGGCGCAGGCAGGATTGACAATAGAAGATGCGGCCTCTATTTCACAGCGGACGATGCGCACAATATTGTCGAAAGTAGCAGCGGCTGAAGGAAGACGGGCGTCTTCGCAGGTAGACGTGGCAACCGTGTTGGAAAGACCCGAAAATTGGGGAGTAATGCGACGACTTTTCACTTCTTCAAAGCGTCAGCATTCGTTAATGACGTCGTCCACTGTCGAAGAGCTGCGGAACACAAGGAGAGTGACGGCATCATGCACAATTTATTTGAGGATGTGCGTGACCTTTACAGATTCCGGCATTTTGTCGTCAACCGTGTAGCCGAGGGCGACCACATCCTGAATGTATGTCACAAATGACTCGGTGCAGGACAGCAGTCGGAACGCGAGTTCTTTCTGTGCCAAACGACAACGTCCAATGGGCTTGCTAAAGAAGATGATGAGTTTGTGTTTGAAAATATCCCAACTCGTGATTTCATAATCGTGATTGTTAAACCAGAGTTCGGCCGAGCCCTCAAGGTAAAATAGAATATTGGCCAACGTGAGCGTTCGGTACCAGTTGCAAAGTGCGCTCACCTGTTCGTACACTCTAAGGCAAAAGGGTGTTAAAAAGGTGTGTAGTTCGTCCTTTTGGGGTCTATTGAGGCTGCCACAACCATTACTCCTTTTAAGGACTAAAGGCGCCAGCTATAACAGTCAGTCTTCACAGACGAGCTCAAGGGACTAATATTTAGTCCTCACAGTTACAACTTAGTGAGTAACCATTAGTCCCACAATTCACCTCAAAGGACTAACATTTAGTCCTCACATTCGCACGTTACAGGGCAACTGTTAAACCCCACATTTACACCTTACCTGACAACCGTTAGTCCTCACAGTTGCACATTGGCGGACGAACGGTTGATCCACTCAAATACTCCAATCGGAAGAACTCTTTGTCCTCAGTTCAGACATTGTGTTTTATTTTCCCCCTGGCCTAATACTTTTTTCACCTGTTTTTCTGCGCAGTGAGCAACAAATTGCGCAGAAAAAAAACAGGTGAAAAAGAAGTTAGCCACCTATGTGTAACTGCTTTCGCAGTCACGGCAACAACGAAAGACAAAAGTTAGACATCGAAATCTTTTATTATTCTACACACACATGAAGTTTCCCCATTCTTTTAGGTGAATTTATGGTGAAGTGTACAAGTCCAGGCTCGTTGTCAAATATTCTTCACTTTTTAGGGAGCTCCTCCGACGGAAGCGATAGATGACAGGCATTGCAAACGCCAGCGCACAGTCTTCAGCATGGTGTGTGCCCACGGCTGCACAATATTTATGTAAAATAGTGAGTCACACGTGACAGAGGATGAATACAACTGCATATGAGAAACACGTGCAAGATAAAATGAAAACATACGTGAGATATGACATGCTGATAGTTTCACCGTTATGTCACACATCGTCAAAGATTTATTTAGATCCCCGTAGCGCAACAGCTTAGGAGCGGCGGCCGCAGCCACAACTCCGCGAACCACCGTGCCGCTAACAAGTCGGTGAGTCCTAAGCGAGCGACGTTGTTCGGCTCAAGCAAGCGAACGCAAACCAAACACGGCGCTGCACGCGGAGTGTCTGCCGCCAGCGAACTTCGAACAGGAGAGCGAGGGTACGCTTGGCTGCCGCCACGAACAGCACCGAGCTGGTTTGGAGCTAGCGCCGAAGAAATCGACGGTAATGCGGCCCTTTTCCACGAAATCGAGCGAGTGCAGCGCGCAAACGTGAGTCCGCCACCGCAGCCAGCGGACGGCGCCGAGCTGGTGGCGACCGACTGTGATGGCGACCAATTTTCTGTGAGTTCCGACGCAAGCGAAAGCCCGCCAGCCCGTGCTGGTACACTTACAGCGCGCGACATACTACAACCAAACTCTTTACAAGAACCCGCAACGTGTTTTGGATGACTCCCAACACAGCGACGAGGTCTCAGCCTAATATCGTGAGCCCTGAGCTCATCGTGGCGGTGAAGACAGGCGAGCACTCGATGAGCAAGCGTACGGGAGGCCAACGGCAATGGCGGCCAATTTCCAGGTGGTCGCAAAGCCCAGGCGAGCAGCAGACCCCGAAGCAGACCTTCGCAATGCATTTTGTACGTGCGATATACAACACGACCAAGCCCATTGCCGGCAAGCGCAATCCATATCGCACACGCAACAAGTATAGTAGAAAAAAGAATGATAACCTGCTTGCCTAAGAATCCAGCGCTGTTTTCTGCCCCGAGTCGGACTGAAGTATATATCCGATAGGCTTGTTTTCTTCTCGGCTGCCATATTGACTTTCCCAACTGTTGCTATCGTGTGCTGGTCGTGACTATCTTGAAGCCAGAGATATACAGCGTGGCGTGGTGACGTGTCGAGACTTGCTCCATACTTCATGGGTGCAGCGAAACGCAAAAGCAGCAGCCCACGCTCATCCAAGCGTACAGACAAGCCCCACGTCGTAATCTTAGATCGTCGAATCTAGGCGGCCGTGGTCAAGCACTCCGAGCGCGACGCAACGTGAACCGTCGCCGGCGAAATACGGGGAAAGACTGAGCCAGCAGAGGAGGAGAAGGAGGGCTGGTCACCTTGGCAACGCTTTTCGCGCTGCCTGCAATCCCCGGGTGGTTCATCTTTTTGGAGCGTGTTTGGAGACTAAGTGGTTTTGCGCGGCGCGCTTCCCTTTGTGGTTGCTCCTCAACAGTCTATCCGTTCATCGCGCGTGCCTATTGGGCTCCGTTACTCCTTTTTCAGGTAATTTTGCCTTAGAGTGTATAGTTGAAGCCATTTCGTGACATCCTTGTCGTCCTCTCCAGAAAAGGTGCCTGGGTCTGGTGGTTGAGTCAGAACGACGGCGTGGTTCGTGATGGCTGGATGCGATGCTGTCGGACGCTGCGCGGTCTGACGAGGCACGTTTGGGGAAGGTACCAACGAATCCTCGTTCTCGTCATGATAAGCCATCGTAGAGGCAGTCAAAGAACGCCCGCTGCGTAGAATCCTCGAGTATTTGGTTCTGGGAGGACCCGCGCTCTCCACCAAATTGTTACGGGGGAAAAGGCGTCGGAGAAATATGTTTACTATCGATAAAACAAGCAGGCATACAAGGTGGAACCCAGTCTGCACGAGAGCTCAGACGTCGTCTTCTTCCCTTTCAAGTTTCGAGTTATCCGTGGCGCCACGTAGCAATACATTCATAAAAATTATCTGGGATCTACCGTATAGCGCGGCTTCAGGACGACGGCAGCCGGAAGAAAGCCACATGTCACATTGAAGCGCCAATGAAGCAGCGTCATCTATGTCAGATTGCGAAATGCTTTAAACTTTGTACCAATTAAAATTCGACACGCGGGACTCAGGTGTTTCACGAGAAAAAATAATAAAGGTGGTTACCTGGGGTGGAAACCGTGCTGGAAAGAGTTAAAGCGCGCAGAGCCTCGATATTGAATTCTCGTCAATAGTGCGTGTGGCAGCACAGTGAGGTGCACTGATCGTTCGGCACTGTATGGCGAAAGATATAGCCTTTAGGTGGTGTCTTTAGGTTGTACACGAGGGACTATTGGTCAGCTGCCAGCTTGTAATAAGTTCACGTGCTACGTGTCGTCAAATAGCTCATAAAGAGTGTGTCACACTCGACGCCATGGCTACTGGTGGTGGTGACTGACACTCACATGTTTAATTCACATATATACCGAATAAAGTGGCTGGGAGGATAGCCGCTGTAGCACCTCGGTTGGTAGAGCATCGAACGCGTTATTCGAAGGTTGCAAGGTCGGTTCCTGCCCACGGTAAGTTATCTTTTCACCCGCTTTTCTTTTATGACCCTTACAGTTCCGTTTGGTCTAGTAACTTCTTCTATTAGCCCCGAGAACGAACACTCGCGTCGCTGCCGTCGCGGCGAAGTGACGCTACGGCACGGACTCGCCTGCTCCGCCGCCGCCGACCAATGCCAACGGTCGCTTCTTTCCGAGCCCGCCGTGTACACTCTCTTCAGCAATAGGGTGCTGATTTTTCCTCAATTTCGAGTAGTAGATTACTAAATGTATGAAGTAGGTTTATTTATTGCTGTTAAACGTGAGCAAAGCTGCAGAAAGTATAGAACCACCTTGAAGATTAATCAGCAGGACAGAGAGACATTAGTTGCTTTCACCATGCACATACTCGACGAAATCAATGCTAAGGAAATATTCGTGCTAAATGGGTCTGACTTCATTACAACTTGGCATAGACAACGTGATTAAACATTTGTGTCGAAGTATTACAGATTAAATTGGGACGTTTTCAGTTTACTCACAGCATATCGATTTACCGTGCAAGTTATGTCTACCTTCGCAAATATTGTAGCTCCCTAGACAGAATTCTGCTTTGGGATGCAGGAGACTTTAGATGGATCTGTCTTTTATACAGAATGACGTGTAATACTTAGAAAAAAAGTAATGCTACAAACCACAAAATGGTTTCCGGAGTTCTGAGAAGTTGGTGTACTCGCATCTCATATACAGATTTTCTCTCAACAGTCGTTAGGATTACGAAGTCACGTACCCTGATATATGCGAACAGCTGACTTGATCTACCGTCTCGTAATAAACGGTAATGTTCACTTCACGTAGAAGCACTGCTGATAGCTATCGTTTGCAAAGCAAACGCCAGAAGGTCGAAATGAACTGTTTCGACGGTGCATGCCGCTTCGTGTCTCAGGTGATTATGAAACGCCCTTTGCCTCAATGAAGCAATTATTGGTCTGGTACGTCATGTTCATATATAGATTGGTGCTGTTCTGGGGTAATCAACTATAAGAAAAATTTATTCATCAGCTGGCTATTTAAACTGGTATTCTTACAAGCGTGACAGCAGAATTGTTAGGATGTTGCACGCAGACACTATCTGAAATCAGTGGCTTTGCAACTGACCTCAACTTGCTTTTCTAGCGAAGTGGATCACCTAAATTATTCCCGAAACATGAAGCTAAATGACGTGATGAAATATGAGCAGCTGCACGCAATAAAATCTAACCCAACAGCTGCGGCGGTACTCTTGCGCGAGTACATTTGATATATTTTGTGACACTCGAAACTAGCTTGAGCAAGCGCCCACAGAAAACAAAACGCTGCCAACGGTTGCCCTGATACGTCCGATACAGATACCAATTGTGGAGGCGAAACAATCACATCTTTTCAAAGGAATCGCCCGTGAAAAACGCAACCTGAAATGCATGTACGCACAATGAAAGCACGCAAGCAAAGTAATGCAAGCACGCTGCAAATGCAAGCACGCTGCAAGCACGCTGCAAAGTAATTATGGTAACCTCCCATTTTTTTAACTTACCGTGGTAGCAGCACTGCGACTGCGCACCCCCGTCGGAGTGTGGCTACAGTGGCCGAGAATCGAAGCCATCTTGGAAGTAAGCAGCGAGACACCATAACAAACCTCATCAAAGCTTGTACGCTGAAGCAGACATCGTTAGCGATTCTACTGAAAAAAAAGTTCAGTTTTTCATTTTTTTACCAGCTGCTTCCATTATTTATTTTAAGTGTGCTTAAGACAAGCGAAAAAAGAGCGCTGGCAGCGCAACAGGGCTCGAATCGAGTGCGCGTTATGTATACGCGTGTCACAGCAAGATTCAAAGAGGCTGTGTCGTGCCGCCATGCAAGCCTCCCACCAGGCGGCGCCACTCCAACTTCTCGGGGCTAATAGTTTCCTTGGCATTACTGTATGTTAAATCTCAATTATATTGTGTGAAAAAACCGGAAAAACGGGCCCTTACGTATATATATATATATATATATATATATATATATATATATATATATATATATATATATATATATATATATATATATATATATATATGTGTGTGTGTGTGTGTGTGTGTGTGTGTGTGTGTGTGTGTGTGTGTGTGTGTGCGTGTGTGTGTGTGTGTGTGTGTGTGTGTGAAAGAAGTGTATACCTAAGGGCTCGTTTTTAGGTGTTTTAACACAATGATCATGACATCTAACAGAAAATAAGGCCAAGGAATGTATAGGGGAAGTGATCAGAACCAATACCGATGTAAAGTAAATAAGAAGAAAGAAAAGTGGGTGAAAAAAAAACATGCCGTGAGCAGAAATCGAACCTTCGGAGGTCGTAAGTTATATATAACTATGATGAATGGGAGACGTGGCCTGGCTCATACACCATGTTTATTCCAAAGCACTTCTTGCTCAGCTACCTCCCTAACCATCCCTGCCTTCTTACGTCACAGGATTCCCCCTCCCCCCGAAAGATGGCACTGGTTACAAACTACAACAAATTGCAGAACAGAATAAAAAATAATCGCGAATTCACAGTTTCACGTCCCTCTGGAGTTCCACAATCTCACTAAATCTTCAAGGCCGAGGTAGCAGTCCGGTGATTTTTATGACGACTCTGGTGGACGAACTTGACTGTTGCGTTCCGGACAAAGTGCGCTACACATGGATACTGACAATATTGCTTGAACTGTCTGGGGACTAAGCAAGGTTGGAACGCATTGTTGCATCGGCGGCTCGTATGTCGTCGGGGTTGTATTTTTCGTCGTGAATGGTGCAATTACGGTGATTCTTGCTTTTGTGCTTTTTGACAGACTGTGACGAAGTGCCTGAATGCTTGCTGTGTGCAAGCAGTGCTTCCGCGTCTTTCTCGGCGTTTTCTGTGGCAAGTGCCGGGAGTGTCTCTTGTGACTTTTCTTTGTGCGAAAGTGCCTGACGTCTTGAATTGAAGATCTTATCTTCCGATGTTCTTCCATTGGAGAGTGTGCTTCCGCCGAATTTTGCGTTCGTCCATGCCCTCGTTGCAGTCTCTTTCGTTGTGGAATGAGTTTGTGAACTGGGCTTTCCTTGCTTTGCTGAGGATGCTCAGGAGATGGCTGTAGTGGCGCCCCTTCCGGAATGGGGCATTCATTTCCTTCGGTGTTTGACGCGTCCTGTAGACTGGTGATGAATGGTGAACTGGTGTCTTGCTTGTCGGGCATAGTTGGTAATGCGTCATCACTGCTAACTTGTCTTTCAGAGGCTTCGGTGACGGGGTTCATTACGGGCGCTTCAGAAAGACAACTGTGTACGAGGTCTGATGTATCATGCACTTCTGAATTTGTTCGATTCATGAATTGGTGAGCTCTGCATGTGGGCACCACAAGTCACATGGCATTACTAAATTGAACTGCAGATTTTGGCAAGTCTGCGGTGCCGTAGAAATGACACGAAGCTCTTCACGGGCTTCGTTTTTGCTGTTCACTGCGAGTAGTTCTTGCGCCTGGTAGCGTGCGATGTTCGATGCCTCTGAGCCTTCTGTTTTGTTTCGACTCTCGAGAGTGTGTGCACAAGACGGTGATGCATGAAACCGTACGGAAGAAGAATGGCTTGACAGGGTATTTTTCCGATGCGCCAGGTCATCTACCATGAATATGGCGTCCTTATATGGCAAGTGGTGAGCATTAGGAGCACTTGAAGAACCACATGACGAAAACCCAGGTCGTGGACCACGTATGCGAGACGAAGAGGGAAGGGCATTAGGTGGTTGAGCAACGTCTCGTGTCATTTGCTGAAGTGATGGCTTCGGAAATGCTGACTTTCGCGCAGAAGGGAGGCCCGCTTGACGGTTGGGTTTTTCCCAATATACGCATGGCCTTCTGTGTGTAAACTCATGTGCCACTTCGTCTTGCGGCAGTTGTCGATTCGCGCTGGGCTTTCGAATGGCTGAGGACTGCTTAGGAAATTGACGATTGTGTGCGGTTGTCTCTAGATGGTTGGCATTCAGTAGGTCTCGGTCATAGTCGTTAAAACGGGTAATCATCTCCTCTTTGATTTTTTGCCATGACTTGTCATTCTCGAATATGTGGGTTAGGTCAAATTTCGTATCATAATTTATATATATATATATATATATATATATATATATATATATATATATATATATATATATATATATATATATATATATATATGTATGTGTGTGTGTGTGTGTAATTGTAACAATGAAATTTCAAGACTTTGCGGCACTGTAACTGCGACGAGGTCTGGAAAATCAGAAACATCTTTCAGTTTTGAAGTGTAACTACCCTTACTAATGCACTACTGTTATCTATTTCTATCTCTCTTACTAACTGATTAATGGTTGCAATCTCAACATGTCGAACAGCCACTGCATACAGAACTATAAGCCCACGAGCGCAGATTCTCAAAACAATATAGTATTCACTTTGAGCGCCCTTGCCCGTCTTTTGGCGGCACTGACTGGTGCCCCTTCAAAGTGAGACTGTTCCTTAAGAAACCTTCTGAATGAGCACGACTCCCACAATTAATGAAGTGGCATTAACAGGACCAAAATCACGCTGAAGTAAGGCTTCAGCCGCTTTGCAGTCGGGTCAAGGGAGGATAGCCTGACGCGTACATCTTGACACTGTTATAATATTGTTAGGAGACTTGTAAACGAGGTTGAACAGAGCTTTATTTAAATGTGATGGGCAGACAGTGCGTGCAGGAACTGCGCGCCGTTCTTCTCTTTTTCCTTTCTGTCGTTTCTGTCGCTACTGTAGGTTCAATCTACTGAACCCACTGTAACATTGCTCCCCTCGCAGACGAAGCCCTCCGGGTGAGAATTCCCTTGGGTGTCGCTGAGATAACGGCTTAAGGCGGGCTGGATGCGTAACTACTGTCCTGGTTGACCTTCTCCCACTGGCACTGAGGTGGGAAGTTCGGTAATTTACCTCACTAAGGCGCTCAATTATGAAAAAACAGTCCAACATATCTCGCGAGTAGCTCCTGGCAAAGTCCACGTTTGCAAATGGGAGTCCATAACCACACTAAGTTGCCAGGCTCGTAAGTTACTTGGCGGTGTCTGCTATCGTACCATGATTTTGACCGTTTTTGAGAAGCCAGAGTTCGCAATGTAGAGAGTCGCCGGTCTTCCTCTGCCCGGCATAGAGTTTCCGCGATGAAAGTGCCGCGAGGACTGGAGAACGAGAAGATCGTATCCACGGTGTACCTCGCTGGACGAGCGTAAAAAAAAAAGAAGAACGGGCTGTAACCAGTGGTCTCGTGTTGCACGCTCTTAAAATCGTTATGTGACGAACGGAAGCACTTCGTCCCAGTTGTTATGGTCAGAGTTTACGTACATCGATATCATGCTGACAAGTGTTCTATTCGTGCGCTGAGTCAAGCTACCAGTCTGAGAGTGATAAGGAGTCGACTGTCGCAGATCGCAAGCACACAGACGCAGAAGTTTTTCAACCACAACAGCCATGAACTGACAGCCACGGTCACTAATTATGATATGAGGAGAACCATGACGAAGTAATATGTTATGCAGCATTAACTGTGACAGGTCACCTGCAGTTGCAGTGGGTAATGCTGCCATCTCGCATAACCGAGTCAGGTAGTCGGCGCACACTGTTATGTAGCGGTTGCCATCGACCTGTTCGAAAGGTAAGCTGGGAGGCTCTACAGGCATTAGACAACCGGAATGCCTTTTGTGAGTTTGGCACTATGTACAATTGGCTACATAGGTGTCTGTTTTGTTGAGCATTTCGGGCCAGTAAAATCTTTCCTTGGCGCGATAGAGTGTGCGCGCGCGCACACACACACACAGGCACACCACAAACACACACGCACACACACACACACACACACACACACACAGGCACACACACACACACACACACAGGCACACCACAAACACGCGCACGCACACACACACACACACACACACACACACACGCACACACACACAGAGACACACAAGAACAAGCACGCCCACACAAGAACAAGCACGCACTCTTGTACATGCGCACACTCACCTGCTCAAATAAACACACGCACAGGCAGCTCGACAGATGTGTACACAGATCTATACTCACCAAAAAACACACACAAACACACACGCGCATGCATACAAAAACACACACGCACACACAAACGCACGTATGCACACACACAATCAAACGCGTGCACTGACGTACATGCACACTCACCCCCTCATATAAGCACACGCACAGACAGCTCAATACACGTGCGCATGGACCCACGCTCACAAACACGCGGGCACACATAAAACACACGAGCACACGCAACCACGCTCACCCACTCACTCACACACATGCACACACCAATACACGTGCTCGCACAGCGTACCCACATACCCATACACAGATCGAGCAATTTCAAGATACCAAGACCGCGACAGCAAGACTGAGCTTACTTCCTTCAACTCTTCTCATATGAATGGTTATGATAACAACTGATCCAAGTAGTATGTTGCATAATATGCGCCAAAACATGCGTTTTGTGAGGTCAAACGCAGAAGGAATACTGCCAATAACAATGCAGTACATTAGGACATGACATGAGTTGTTTATCTGACACGACCAATCTCTTACAGTAGCGTATGAACATGAATTCAGTAAAACATGTGACACGACCGCATATACAAAAGCAAACAACGTATTGAAGGGAGAATATTGCTTACCTTAGATCAAATTTACTGATATCTTCGGCCAGCTTAATGATCAATACAACACGCTCAATAATTACGAGTATACTGAAGGAATGATGATAACAAAAGGAAACAGCAAGCATCATCGCAGAGTAAGGCACCACGAGATCGGCGCTCGAGCTCCTCCATCTTCCTCGTCCTGTCGCTATCTCCAATCTCCCACCTGCCCGTTTGGTTCGCCCAATAAACCTCTTTACATTTGGTGGATCGTGCTGGGTAACCACATCGCCTACAACCTGGAACTCCGATCTCGCACCCTGCCGTCGACCATGCAAGTTGACGCTGCCCAACAAACAATACCTCTCGCGGCCACTACTTGCCCCGGCCCGGTTCATCAGCGAGACCCCCCGATCTTTACCGGCACCGAAGACCAGGACGTCGAGGACTGGCTGTCGTCATACGAGAAAGTCAGTGGACCCAACAGGTGGGATGACGCTGCTAAGCTAGGCACTGTCAATTTTTATCTCACCGACGTGGCCAAGCTGTGGTATACGAACCACGAAACCGAGTTCGCGAATTGGTCCGCCTTCAAGGAGGCAATACGTGCCGTTTTTGGTCGTCCTGCCTTACGGAAGCTACGCGCCGAACAACGTCTGCGCACACGGGCACAGGAGCGAGGTGAAATTTTCACATCATATATAGAAGATGTGATTGATCTCTGCCGGCGCGTCGATGCTTCCATGAGCGAGAGTGCGAAGATACAGCACATTATGAAGGGCGTCGACGATGACGTTTTCCAGATGCTTCTCGCGAAGTCTCCAAGCACTGTGGCAGAAGTAGTGACTTTGTGCCAAAGCTATGATGAATTGCGGAGGCAACGAGCTCAGACGCGACGCTCATTCCAGACAATCCAACCAGTGACCGCACTGGACGCTATGGCTGACCAGGCAAACCTTCTCGCACAAATGAAAGACTTCGTGCGAGAGGAAGTGGCTCGGCAGCTTTCTCTGCTGCCTTTTGCTCAACGCCAGGAGCTCTCGCACCAACAGCCACTGCGACACCCACCACCATTGGCTCCCATGCTCCGACATGTGGTCCAGGAGCAGATTTCCGAGGCTATGCCGGTGCCCTTCCAGCAGCCCACCGTCACCGCGCCTCTTACTTACGCTGAGGCACTAAAGCGGCAGCAGCGACACCACCCCCCGTCGTTCCAGGGACTGCCGTATACCTCAGCCCCGACTCAGCCGTCCACCGCCTGGGTTCCTCCCATTGCCACCACAGCCTCGACACACCCGTCTGCCGCATGGACTGGTCCCCTCGTCGCCAATACTTGGAGAACGCGCGATAACCGGCCCATCTGTTTAGCGTGCGGCGGCCCTGGCCATATCGCCCGTTACTGCCGTCGTCGCGTGCCGGGATACACAGACGCCCGGACACAAAACAGCTTCATGGACCTTTCTCCATCCCGTCTGGAAAATTCTGACCCTCAGTCAAGCTCGTCTTCACAGGAATGTGCGCGTACTATGTCTGATCGCTCACCTTCACCCCGTCGTCGCTCCCTGTCACCCATGCGTCGTCGGCCAGCTCCTGAACACGAGGGAAACTAACCGCCGCAGTTCAGGAGGCAAGAACTGCGCTGTCGAAATGCTCAAGTCCTCGGACATTGCCGTCGAATATTGTCGAAGTTTTTGTAGAAGGTACTCGAGCATATGCTCTAGTGGATACTGGTGCTGCCGTTTCCGTGATAGACGCTAAACTTTGCCGCAAGCTCCGTAAAGTGACGACGCCTCTTAATATGATGTCCTTGCAAACAGCGAATGGGGACCCGGTTCAGCCTGTAGCCGCCTGTACTGTCCGACTGATGATCGCGAATGACCACTACACTGTTGAGTTTATTGTCCTGTCGTCATGCTCACACGACATCATACTTGGATGGGATTTTTTATCGCGTAACCATGCCGTTATTGATTGTGCAAGATCGGAGCTTGAACTTTTCCCGTTTTACGACCAACCAACCAGCCGCATTCAGCCCGCCGTACACAAACTCGTCGTCAAAGAAGGCACTGAAATTCCTCCGACAGCAGCTGTGTTGCTCCCCGTGTTCTGTGACGGCATTAGGAACGAAGCTGCATTCTTTGAGCCATCAAGCCTCTTCCTTAGTCGAAGATCACTTCTTCTGCCTTATTCAACCCTCTCTATTTCTGAAGGAAACAGTGCTCTTTGCCTCATCAATCCCCTTCCGTATCCCGTTGAACTGTTTTAAGGTGAATCTCTTGGACACGTGCATGCCATTGATAAAGAACAAATTTTTACCATGCCGCCAGATTGTTCCGGTGACTACGACGCCATGAGTGCCCTCAACCCTTCCAATATACCACCTTGCGAGCTTTTCGATTCATCGATTGCCGACGGACTATCGCCATCTGAACGCTCTGAGCTCCTTCAGCTGCTCTACCAGTTTCGTGAATCCTTTGACGTTGCTCAACCTACCCTTGGCCGAACTCCCAGTTTTTTCCACCGCATCGACACAGGTTCCAACGCGCCAGTACGACAGCGACCATACCGTGTTTCCGCCTCAGAACGTCAGGTTATCACCGAACACGTTGACGATATGCTCAAGCGCGACGTTATCCGACCTTCCCAAAATCCATGGGCATCACCTGTCGTTCTTGTTAAGAAGAAGGATGGTGCAATTCGCTTCTGCGTTGAATACAGGCGCTTAAATAAGATCACTCGCAAAGACGTATACCCTTTGCCCAGGATTGATGACGCCCTTGATTGCTTACAAGGTGCCGAGTTTTTTTCGTCGTTAGATTTGCGTTCGGGGTATTGGCAGGTGCCCTTAGCAGATGGTGATCGTCCAAAAACAGCATTCGTGACACCGGACGGACTATATGAGTTCAATGTCATGCCCTTCGGCCTCTGCAATGCGCCGGCCACATTCGAGCGCATGATGGACTCGGTTCTGCGGGGTTTGAAATGGAACATACGCCTCTGCTACCTCGACGATATCGTCGTCTTTGCACCCGATTTCGCAACACACCTTGTACGCCTGAAACATGTCCTCACGTGTCTGAAGAATGCGCAGCTCCAACTGAATCTAAAGAAATGCCACTTCGCTGCTCGGACGCTCACCATTCTCGGTCACGTCGTATCAAAGGATGGTGTTCTTCCCGACCCGGCTAAACTACGCGCTGTTGCTGAATTCCCCAAACCAACGACTGTAAAACAGTTACGCAGCTTCGTAGGATTGTGCTCCTACTTTCGTCGGTTTGTGCGCAACTTTGCCTTTATAATTGCCCCTTTGACCCAACTTTTAAGCAGTGCCAACGACATCTCATCATGGTCTTCCGAATGTGATCATGCATTTACCACTCTTCGCCGTCTCCTGACATCACCGCCTATATTGCGCCACTATGATCCCACGGCTGCAACTGAAATCCATACAGACGCCAGCGGTGTCGGTCTCGGTGCAGTTCTCGCTCAACGCAAGCCTGGATCCCCTGAGTATGTCGTCGCCTACGCCAGCAGAACGCTCAACAAGGCTGAGGTAAACTACACTGTTACCGAAAAAGAGTGCTTAGCCATACTTTGGGCAATTGTGAAATTTCGCCCATACTTATATGGCCGCACCTTTGCTGTAGTTACAGACCATCATGCCTTATGTTGGTTGTCGTCGCTGAAGGATCCATCAGGTCACCTTGCTCGTTGGGCTCTGCGACTTCAAGAGTATGACATCCGCGTCGTGTACCGTTCCGGCCGCCAACATGCTGATGCTGATGCGCTCTCGCGATCACCACTGTCGACTCAGGCTGCCTCTATATCTTCTATGGAACACGCGCTGTCCGCTCTTGACATCGACACAATGACCTCTGCACAGCGCGACGATCCATGGATAACTTCGCTTCTGGACGTCTTATCTGGGGTACCGACACTTCCCATCACTCGAGCAATGCGACGCCAGGCTTCGCACTTCACCATTCGAGGTGGCCTCTTGTACCGGCGCAATTACTTACCAGACGGCAGGAAGTGGCTGCTCGTTATTCCCCGAAAGCTGCGCTCTACAATCTGTGCATCATTTCACTCCGACCCGCAATGCGCTCACGCCGGTGTCTTCAAGACCTACGAGCGTTTAAGGAAGCGGTACTACTGGCGTGGGATGTTTACTTTTGTTCGACAGTTTATTCGCGGCTGCCACGAGTGTCAGCGACGAAAACAGCCACCGAATGCAGGAGCAGCTCCACTACAGCCGCTTGCGTGCCCTGACCGCCCATTTGATCGCGTCGGAATCGACCTTTATGGACCACTGCCATTGACCACAGCAGGTAACCGGTGGGCTATCGTTGCTGTAGATCACCTGACACGGTACGCCGAAACCGCTGCTCTTCCTACGGCGACCGCTCAGGACGTCGCATCTTTCATCCTCCATCGGTTTGTGTTGCGTCACGGCCCTCCTCGCGAGCTCCTCAGTGACCGGGGCCGTGTATTTCTATCCGACGTAATCCAAGCACTTCTCCGTCAGTGCCATATTGTACACCGGATGAGTACTGCTTACCACCCTCAGACGAATGGCCTGACTGAGCGGTTTAATCGGACCCTGGGTGACATGCTCGCGACGCATGTGGCATCTGACCAAACGAACTGGGACCTGGTTCTTCCGTTTGCGACCTACGCGTACAACACCGCTACCCAAGTCACCACCGGCTTTTCTCCATTCTACCTTCTATACGGACGTCAACCATCGCACACAATTGACACTTTGCTGCCATACGCACCAGATGTATCTGAGTGCACGACCGTGTCTGAAGCCGCCCGTCACGCCGAAGAATGCCGCCAACTAGCGAAGCAGTTTACTACGGCTGACCAGCAACGCCAGAAAAAGGCCCGCAATGACGACCACCCTCCTGCCGCCAAGTTCGCCCCTGGAACCCTTGTATGGCTGTATGTACCACCCTGTGCACCTGGTTTGTCTACCAAGCTACTTTCAAATTACCATGGCCCATACCGCGTGGTAGAGCGCACATCGCCCGTCAATTACGCCATCGAACCGCTTACGCCACCCGGTGACCATCGTCGGCGTGGACACGATATTGTTCACGTGGACCGCTTGAAGCCGTACTTCGACCCGCTCGTTCCTACTTGTTAGATCGCCAGGATGGCTTGATCTTTCTCGACGGGGGCAATTATAGTGAAGGAATGATGATAACAAAAGGAAACAGCAAGCATCATCGCAGAGTAAGGCACCACGAGATCGGCGCTCGAGCTCCTCCATCTTCCTCGTCCTGTCGCTATCTCCAATCTCCCACCTGCCCGTTTGGTTCGCCCAATAAACCTCTTTACACGAGTCTCAAACAGGTGAAAAATAAGCAAGGCAGCTCGTTGTAACAGCTCTGTAGCGCACTGAATCACGTCCCCGTTGTATTGCCTCGAGGCTCATCTGCGGCAGATCGTGCGCTTCAACGGATGCCTTTGATGTTTTTTTTATCACCAGTTGCACACCATTCACGTACAAAACCCAATTAGACCACACATGCCATCAAAACATTTAGCGTAAAAAACTCCCAAGTATTTCCCCGAGGGGCAACATGGTTAAGTCATAATGCACAGGGCGATGCTATGAGGGGGAGTAAAGTTAAAATTCTAGGCATTCGCCAGCGAGTTAACGTAAACTCCCCCGTGTGATCACATTGCGATTCCCAGGAACCATTAGACCCTCTCGGGAAATCTTGGCGAGTTTGCACGTATATTTGAGAGTAAATTCGCACTATATTGATGGTTATGTCCGCGGCCCGCTTCGCCCGCTTGCGCTCGGCATCACGGGCCCTTCGCCGCACTGCCTTGTCTCCAACCGGCGCGACATCTTCAACGACGCGTGCAGTGCTCGCATTCGATTCCGTTGTACTCGTTGTTGGATTTATCACAGTCGAGGTTGATGCCTGCGATGAATCCATACCTATGACGACTTGCCGATCTCAAGAAGTCGTGACGGCGCGGGCCGTTTAAACGTTCTGGATCGTGCTTCTCTCTAGCTTAGTGATTAACTTCTGGCAAACATGTCTCAGAGGTTCCACGTTCAATTTCAGGCGCCGGAGTCTGATTTAATTTTTCTTCTTTCTTGCGTTTATATACATAGGGTGAGTAACGCCGACGCCAGCGGCAAAATGCAGCCGAGAGTGTTCATATATTTGCTACCGCAATAAAAAAGAGCAGCTACGAAGCGCAACTTCAACTTTCACACCGACCGCCTCCATTCGAATTTTGTTCCCCGCGTTCACCTCAAACTGTGTAAAGACTGAGAGACAATGACATCTTTCCTTAGAAGAAGTCGAAGCGGGGCTGGAAGACGCCACATTTGTGACTCACGGCGAGCTCATGCATCTCTACAAGCTCACTCAATGAAACGGCTGGCGCCCGTTGTTTTGTGAACTTAGTGGTAACTTTTAGGGGCGAAGCTCTTTATAGTCTAACTTTGTCACTAGTAATGCGTAACTGAGAGAAAAAGAAACAAGAAAGAGAAATGGATGACCATCTCGTCTCATTTCCTAGATGGCGTTACTGTGTCACTACCCTCCGAAGTGCCGCTACTCACCAATTAGCTGTTGCGCACGCTTTGCCAGAGTGCGCGAACGAGTGCCTCTCTGTCTCCTGGATAGTCGCCGTACGTGGCGGATCGTTGGTCGAGCATGGACGGAGCAGAGGAGCGGGCGCGTTAAGACGCTTGCGCTCGGCTGCTTTGGCTCGCGTCTCGTTGGTGTTACCCGCGCGCTGTCTGCATTCCCGAACGTGATCAAACACATGCACGGACGGACGGACGCTTCACCCTACTCATCACCATTCACTCCGTGGATATGGTGCGATTCTTACTCCTGTTGGAGAATTGATAAAGGTTAAGCGTGTATGATGCAATGTTGTGACATGACGTTCACTGTACTTTACGGCCAGCAAATTATCACGTGATTAAAAAAAGTACTACACATGACTACGAGGATATTCAAATAACTGTATTGTGAAACTTGCAATGTAAGTTTCTTGCACCACAGAAAGGTTCTTCGCTCGCATCGTCAGTAAAAAAAGTACTACACATGACTACGAGGATATTCAAATAAACTGTATTGTGAAACTTGCAATGTAAGTTTCTTGCACCACGGAAAGGTTCTTCGCTCGCATCGTCAGTTTAATTTCGTTGGTGGTTGTGCAATCACACAACTCGATCTTGTCACCATTGAACATCTGCTGTATCTTCTCCGCTCAGATAGCGGAGCTTCCCAGGGGCGAATAACTTGGAGCTGCAGCCTAAAAGCAAAATGGTGATAACACAAGTTAATAAATTGTTTATCACGAGTACTTAACCAACATAGGGAGGTATTTTGTGCTTGTGCACATAGGAAGAAGCCCAAGTCAGTTTGAAGTGGCTTTTGTACCACTTCACTTGCGTATTTTGAAAGCGGGCTAACTTTATTGAACTGAAGCTTTAATGCATGCCCCACCACCGCTAATTCGTAATTTAAATTCGCAGTAACAGTGAATGGCCTTTGTGCTCTGAAGACCCGCTATGTTTATGCATTATGCACTGTTCAATTACTAAAGTCAGGCTTCAACAAGGAAGAGCGCAGTTTGACACATTGATCAATAAACTTCCACTTTCTTTACCATTGACGTATGAGTGGCCACACTTTTACAAGCTACAATATAATGGTTACCATTCCCATTGCAGTAATTACCTTTCAAAAGCCAATGCTACTGTCAATGCAACGTTCATGTGAGAGGAAAATGAGAAATATAGAAAAAATAAATTGGTGTGTGTTAAATCCCTGGAACTTATAAAATACAAGTTACTTGCCGTTGTAACCTTTCGTAAGCGTTCTTGTGTTTAGAGTGCATACATTGTGACAATAATGGTCACTTGCTGCAATAAAAAATCGTCGTGCGAAGTGCGTCAAGCAGTCGCAAGGTGCGCTTCCGAAAACCTTTTGGTGGTTGAACCACAGATTGCAAAAAAAAAGGAAAGTCATTGAACGCTCTTGTGGCTTCTTTATGGAACGCAAGATGGCAATAAATTTCGCATGTTGTCATCGAGTTATTTTTTAAAACTTCTTTTCGCACTTTATGGGTATGCGTGCGATATGTTTTCATTCTAACAACAATGGTGCTTTGTCGCCGACATGTGGCTGCAATCGTCGCGACACGACCACCCGGCAGGCGCGTTCACGTTTGGCCTCGAAGGGGCCGAAAGCAGCGAAGCTCACCGGAATTTCACTCGCTTCGCCACCTAAGTGGTTGGAAAACCACGTTAAACTACGCAAGGGCTTAAGCATACACTCATTTTCGTAATTCATTAACGATGGTTTCGTACTGGCATACTTGGTGCCTTACGGTTGTATACGAAGGACTATTGGTCAGCTGCCAGCTCGTAATATGTTCACGTGCTACGTGACGCCAAACAGGCCTATGAATAGTGGGCCACACTCTCAACCATGGCTACTGGTGACGCTGAACCCACGCTCATGAATGTGGGCGTGGGTTCGTGACTCACTTCCGACACCATGTATGGCTAGCGCCACGAGCATATGGACTACGCTGACAGCAGCATGGTCGGTGCAAGAAAGACAACGGTGTTTATTGGGGCTCAGCTTATAAAGGCACCGGCGAACGCACTTGAACAGACTGCGCATCACTGACGCGTATTCGCGCCGATACAATCAGCAAACGTGCCCGATACAACTACCACGTTTAAATAATATATATATATATATATATATATATATATATATATATATATATATATATATATATATATATATATATATATATATATATATATATATATATATATATATATATATATATATATATATATGAGATCTAACATACAATAATGCCAAGGAATGTATAGGGGAAGTTATTAGAACCAATGTAATGTAAATAATAAGAAAGAAAAGTGGGTCAAAAAATAACTTGCCGTGAGCATGAATCAAACCTACGACCTTCAAATAACGCGTTCGATGCTCTACCACCAAGGTATCACGGTGGCTATCCCCCCAGCCACTTTATTGGGTTTATATGTGAATTTAAACGTGGGAGTGTCAGTCAGTGCCACCTGTAACCATGGCGGGGAATGTGGCACACACTTTTTATGAGCCTGTATGGCGTCACGTAGCACGTGAACTTATTACGAGTTGGCAGCTGACCAACAGTCCCTCGTATACAACCTAACGGCACCAAGTCCGCCAGTACGAGACCTTCGTTAATGAATAAGGGAAATAAGTGTATACCTAAGGGCTCGTTCTCCGCAGCCGAGAGGAACTACACAATCACCGAGCAGGAGTGCCTCGCCATCGTTTGGTCAGTGCAGAAATTTCGTCCTTATGTGCACGGCCGCCATTTCACCATTGTGACCGATCACCACGCTTTATGTTAGCTTTCGACACTGATTGATTGATATGTGGGGTTTAACGTCCCAAAACCGCTACATTATTATGAGAGACGCCGTAGTGGAGGGCTCCGCAAATTTAGACCACCTGGGGTTCTTTAACGTGCACCCAAATCTGAGTACACTGGCCTACAACATTTCCGCCTCCATCGGAAATGCAGCCGCCGCAGCCGGGATTTGAACCCGCGACCTGCGGGTCAGCAGCCGAGTACCTTAGCCACTAGTAGCTTTCGACACTCAAGAACTTGTCGGACGCCTCCGCGGCTGGATACTACGCCTCCAAGAGTATGATTTTCACATCGTATACAAGTGTGGCAGAAAGCATAGTGACGCCGATGTTCTTTCTCGCTGCCCACTATCAGCGGCTCCACTCAGCGTTTCAACCAATCACTTTGCAGAACACACCCTCGGAGTCCACGTCCACGGCGGTTTCCTCACTCGCCTCTATGAACCAGCTGCCTTCAGACGACCCCCACGATTTTTCTTCTTCACAGATGGCTGACCCATACAGTCGACGTATTATAGGCTACCTCACTGGCAGTTCCCGTCCACCTAATGCGAGGCTGCGTCGCCAACTCTCGCAGTTTAAGCTGGACACCTCGGTGCTGTACCGCAAATTTTACCATCCTGACGGTCAGCGCTGGGTTCCCGTTCTACCTCGATCGCTTCGGTCCGAAGTCCTCAGAGCGCTTCATGACCATTCAACTGCTGGTCACCTTGGTTACCATAAAACCTACGATCGCCTTCGAAGTCGGTTTTATTGGCCAGGTATTACCACTGATGTAGCTCGGTACGTCGGGTCCTGCACTACCTGCCAATGTAAAGACTACCCACATCTGCTCCAGCCGGTACACTACAGCCTCTTCGGTGCCCAGCCACACCATTCGAAGTTGTGGGCGTCGATCTTTATGGCCCCCTTCCAGTCAGTGCTGCTGGAAACCGATGGATAGTAACAGCCGTTGACCATTTGACGCGCTACGCCGAGAGGGCATCCGTCACTACCAGTTCAGCATCTGAAATTGCCGACTTCATACTCCGAGTCATTATACTGCGTCATGGTGCTTCACGTGTATTGCTCAGTGATCGTGGAAGGGCCTTCCTTTCACAACTAGTCAATGAACTTCTTCACGCCTCTGGCACAACTCACAAGACTGCCTCTAGCTATCATCCCCAGACTAACGGCCTCACTGAACGATTCCACCGCACTCTTGCTGACATGACCGCCGCCTATATTCAACCAGACCACAAGAACTGGGATGTAGTTCTACCATTCGTCACTATCGCATACAATACGGCCATTCAGCGGACAACCAGCTACTCACCATTTTACCTAGTTTATGTACGCTCCCCTACTTCTTTCCTGAACGTCTCTTTCTTTACCTCCCACGCGGATTCATCTCCAACCTCTTCACAGGAATACGTTTTACGACTCGCACAGTGCCGCCAATGTGCTCGTATAAACACTGAAGCCGGCCAGCAAGAGAGAAAGCTAGCTTATGATGAATCGCATCGTGCTGTATCCTTCCAACTTGGAGACGAAGTGCTCCTTTTAACGCCTGTTCGCACACCTGGTTTGTGTGACAAATTTCAGCCTCGGTTTATCGGGCTGTACACAGTTCTTGAAGAGACTTCACCAGTGAATTATCGCGTGACGCCACTTGTAGCCCCAGCAGATCGCCGTTATCGAACTACAGAGGTCGTCCATGTCTCCCATGTGAAGCCCTTCATGCGACGTTCTTTGTCCCCTTGACTTGCCACGGCCAGGCTGGTCGCTTTCACGTGGGGGAAATTAGTTTGGGCATTTAGTATACCAATTATCTTCATCTGTACATTATCATCATTATCATGTGTTGCTCATGCATCCTCATCGTTGTCACGTATCATCATCATCTTGGTTCGTTCATCTCAGCTATCGGCTGCCTGTTCCTCGGGCCTAACAAAGGTCTTCCAACACCAATACTTCATTATATATATATATATATATATATATATATATATATATATATATATATATATATATATAATTTACAAATACTGCAGGACCTGTTCGGGCACAAGCAGAAGTGGGTAACAAATGTCAGTGACAAAACAGAATATAAAAATATAAGAAAATACAATACTTGGTACAAAAAATAAGGAAATTCCCAACATCAGGGAAAATATAAATAATACATAGCAATAATGGCATTCATACCGATATACAAAAAATCTCAGCACTAATGCACGGACAGACAGACTAGCAGACGGACGGATGGATAGACGGACGTGAAAAAGCGAGTATGTGTCACAGGACATGAAGATGGCGGTACTACGAGTGTTCACTAGATGGACGCACGGACGGCCAGGCAGACAGACTAGCAGACGGACGTATTGATAGACGGACGCGTAAAGCGTGTATGTCCCACAGGGTGTGCGAGATGGCGATTCTTAGAGTGTTCACAAGATGGGCACACGGACGGACGCATGGGCGGATGGACAGACAGACTAGCAGACGAATGGACGGATAGACGGACGCGTAAAGCGGTTATGTGCCACAAGGTATGTGAAATGCGAGACGGTGCTACCTTTGTGTTCACTAGATCGACGCACAGATGGACGCATGGTCACACGGTCAGACAGATTAGCAGGTGGAAGCACGGATAGACGAACGCATTAAGTGGTTATGTGCCCAGGGTATGCAACATGGCACATGGCAGTACTTGGAGTGTTCACTAGCAGGACGCATGGACGGACGAACAAATATTGCAGACAGATGGACGAATAGACGGACGCGTAAAGCGGATTTGTGCCATATATATATATATATATATATATATATATATATATATATATATATATATATATATATATATATATATATATATATATATATATATATTTCTTGAAAGTCTTCCTGGATTCCGGTCGAGTTATAAGTCACCAGAAGAAGCGAACGAGCAAACGAAAAACGATGCTTTATTGCCAACGTTACGGCCGGGGACCGGCCTTCGTCATGGCATACGTGCATATTACGCATACGTGCATATTACATATTGAGTGTACTATGCACGTATGCCATGACGAAGGCCGGTCCCCGGCCGTAACGTTGGCATTAAAGCACCGTTTTTCGTTTGCTCGTTCGCTTCTTCTGGTGACTTATAACTCGACCAGAATCCAGGAAGACTTTCAAGAAATATATCTATATACATACATATATATATTATGAAGTCTTGGTCTGGATTACCTTTTATTAGGCCCGAGGAACCGGCAGCCGACAGCTACGATGAATGAGCCAAGATGATGATGCTACGCGACAACGATGAGGATGCATGAGCCACACATGATAATGATGATAATGTACCGGTGAAGAGGATGCGTATACTAAATGCCCACATCAATTCCCCCCACGTGAAAGCGGCCAGCCTGGCCGCGGCAAGTCAAGGGGACAAAGAACGTCGCATGAAGGGCTTCATACGGGAGACATGGACGACCTCTGTAGTTCGATAACGGCGATCTGCTGGGGCTACAAGTGGTGTCACGCGATAGTTCACTGGTGAAGTTTATATATATATATATATATATATATACTGGTGAACTGGTGGTATAGGTGGTATATACTGGTGGTATAGTTCACTGGTGAACTGTTTATATATATATATATATATATATAAATATATATATATATATATATATATTGAAATAACTTGCAGATAGCACATAAGAAAAGGATCGTATTTACTAACGTTTCGGCCGCGGCACGGCCTTCGTCAGCCGTGGCCTTCGTCAGCCGACTTTCGGCCGTGGCACGGCCTCTGACGAAGGCCGTGCCACGGCCGAAACGTTAGTAAATACGATCCTTTTCTTATGTGCTATCTGCAAGTTAATTCAATATAGAAAATACCCGGACCTGTCGTGCCTTCCCTTCAAGTTCTATATATATATATATATATATATATATATATATATATATATATATATATATATATATATATATATATATATATATATATATATATATATATATATATATATATATATATATATATATATATATATATATATATATATATATATATACTGAAGTTCTTCCAGTGGGCTAAACGTACTTTGAAAGAGAAAAAACACAACTTAGCGGTTGTCTTACTTTTATTACCAACAGTTTCGACTGGTGGACTGGTCGAAACCGTTGGTAATAAAATTAGGACAACCGCTAAGTTGTGTTTCGCTTACTGACAAGAAAAGGTAAACAAGTAGTGGCTTAGAAGTCACAAATGTCAAAATGTAGAGGTAGTTTGACAAATTTTACAATGCACGCGTCGTCTTCTTCGTGGCTAAGGCTTGAGGGGAGAGTGCAGCAGTCCGGTGATATCAATAAGAGTTCTGGCGGGCGCGGCTGGTGGTTGCGTCCTGGATAACACAAGAATGCTTTGGACGTGGAGATAGCAGAAAACGCAGCTGCGATTCTTGTGAAAAACGAACAAGGTTCGAACACCTTGCAGGATCGACAGTTTGGATTTCGTAGGCGTTGAATTCCTCGTCGTGCGTGCTACACAGGCAATGCAGGCAGCTTGCGTGCACGTTGATCGAGGTTTATTGGGCGCTGCCTGTGTTCCTGCCGAGTACAAGGGGTGGTTTGGGGCCTTTGGGGATTTTTTTATGGCGATGTCGCAGATGTTTTGATCGAAGGCGCAATTTTGACCTTTGGTGCAGAATGTATCCACGTCGATGTGCTTTTTGCAATGCTCTTGTGTTAAAAGTGGTTTCGATGCAGTTTTCTTTCGTCGTTGACAGTGTTCAAGTATACGTTGATGTTGTAGTTTTTTTGGTTTTGTCGACTTGCTTGTGGTGTGACATTGATCGTGGTGTGCCAGCATTCTTAGCAAGGCCTTCGCAGGCTTCTGCGACGCGAACCAATACAGCTGTTTCTGGTGGACGACAATGTGGAGGGTTTCGTGCGCTTGAATTTTCTGTATTTATAAACCGTTCATTGTTGGTTGTTGCCTGAAGAGTACTTGTGTCTTCAAAAGTTGCACCTGCCCTTTTGTTTTCATTATTGGCAGTGAGGTTGTATACTAGATTCACGTCACTTCGATCGTGTGATTGATGAACACTAGACGCTTTTGCAGAAAACTCTTCTTCCAAGATGCTGATTATGAATGCTTCTGTCTTTGTGGAACTGCATGCTGAGCTGAATACTTTGAACGAGTGAGATTTCTGTGAACATTTGTTGTCTGGGTTGGTTTCGTGCGGATTTGCTAACTCGCCATGCGTAATTGCGACAATCCTGTGAGGTGCTTAATCAGGTTTATCAGTATTGTTGATGACAGGTGATGCCAAGTCAATTTCCCAAGTACGCTTACGGCACGAAGTATTAAATGCACCTGTGTCATCAATAGTGGATTGAATTCTTTTATGCAGTGGAGAGTTAAGCATTGGCGATATTTGCTCGGATGAGGAGCCACGTGGAAGTTTGGGAAAACGACCGCGTGGTCTTTCTGTGAGCATGTGGCTCACTTCACCTGACGGGAATAGTAAATTCATGCTCTGTGCTCGAATGCGTGAATGCTGCTTATGACTGCGATGACTAAGTTCGAACGCACTGAGAGTGTGTTTTCTAATAGAATCTTTATTATAGTTTTGAAACCAGGTGATAATTTCTTCTTTTATCTTTTGCCAAGACTCGTCGTTGTCCAATATGTGGGTGAGGTTCACATTAAAATTTAAATGCCTCACCGGTGACGTAGTCACTGAAGTTCATAACCATCTCCTGTTCCGACCATGATGCAGCGGTTGCGTGGAACTTCAACAGGTCGAACCAGTTCTATACAGGTCCATCGTACACTGCTCCGGTGTACTTGGGGATGGGAAAGATAGTCGATGGTTCTGTCATGATGCCGGTAACTGCATGCGCCTGAGATCACCTCTTCTGCAGTCGATATTCAGTTGAGGCGTATTGCTGGTGGCTTCGTGAATGATATGAGGCTGATGAGCGGCGGCCAGGTCTTCATCCTGTCGACTATGATGACTGGGAGACGTGGCATAGCTAATACGCCATGTTTACTGCGTTCGGACATCTTAATTTTCTGTTTCTACAAACCATCCATTCCATCATATATATATATATATATATATATATATATATATATATATATATATATATATATATATATATATATATATATATATTGTCGCGAGAGGAAACGATAGGCAGGAACTTGAAGTGGAGGACTGTTTACTCAGCCACAGCTGCAATTCACTTCTTCGCTCTCGTCTTCTGCCACCAACACAGCGTGGCATTACCCTCTCCCCAAAGAAAAAAAAAGAAGAAGAAGCATCGCATGAATACCATGGCTCCGAAAAACAACGAAAGGTAGTCAGAAATGTCTGTGTCCTTTGAAAAGAAAAAGGACGAGATGAAAAATAAAGAAGCAAGAAAGTAATGCACAATTGTCTTGGAGGCTATTGCCACATCACAAAGTTCTTGACTTGCAGTCAACGCGAATAGTACGGCTTCATCCTGGATACGTGAACCACATCCGAGGAGCGTAGTCTGCGAGAACGGTGTGACGTGTCTGCTGGGACAACTTCGTAGTTCACTTCACCGACGCGATGAAGAACTCGGTAGGGTTCGAAGTACCGACATAACAATTTTTCTGAGCGTCCCCATTGCCGTATAGGAGTCCAAACCCAGACTAGGTCACCGGGTTCGTATATTACTGTTCTGTGGTGGGTGTTGTATCGGCGAGCATCTTGATTTTGCCGCGATAAAATGCGAAAGCGCGCCAGCTGCCGGGCGTCTTCGGCACGCTGAACAAATACATCGGCGTCCGGGGTAATCGTGTCCGGCAGAGTTGGTTGCAGCATAGTGTCAAGCATTGTGGTGACGTCGCGGCCGTAAACCAGATGAAAAGGAGCAAAGCTGGTGGTTTTCTGCAAAGCCGTATCGTATGCAAATGTTATATACGGAAGAATATCATCCCAATTCTTCTGATCCTTGGCGACATACATCGAAAGCATATCTGCAATCGTTTTGTTAAGGCGTTTGGTTAACCCGTTAGTCTGCGGGTGGTACGCAGTTGCTGTTCGGTGCGTCGTGCCGCTCAGCAACAGGATCTGTCGGAGCAACTGTGCCGTAAAAGTAGTACCACGATCTGTGATGACGACAGCGGGAGCACCGTGGCGGAGAACGATGTTCTTGATGAAAAAGTCAGCCACCTCGGAAGCAGTTGCTCGCTGGGCGGCTTGTGTTTTGCAGTATCTGGTCAAGTAGTCGGTGGCAACTACAATCCAGCGGTTACCAGCCGTAGACTTTGGTAATGGGCCGAGTAAATCCATCCCGACCTTTTCAAAAGGTGCGTGAGGGGGTCGCAAAGACTGAAGCAGACCGGCTGGTTTCGTCGGTGGAGTTTTGCGGCGCTGACAGGCTGTGCATGTCTTGACGTACTGCCGGACGGTTTTCGTAAGTTTCCGCCAGTAGTATTTGTCTTTTATCCGCGCCAGAGTACGCGCGAAGCCATGATGCCCTGACGATGGCTCGTCGTGACAAGCAGGCAAAATATCATCGCGGAGAGCAGCAGGAACGACGAGGAGATAAACTGTTTTCGTTGAATGAAAGTTGCGCTTGTAGAGGATGCCTTGGCGTAGACAGAAAGATGACATATCACGCACAAACTGACGTGGGGGTTGTGGGTGACGTTCCTCAAGGTATTCGATCAGTGGTTGTAATTCTAAGTCTTCGCGTTGCTGCTCAGCCACGTTTTATGATGCGAGAATAGCAAGGCAGCTGAAGTCTTCCTCATTGTCTTCTTTACTGACCTCGACGGGTGCGCGGGAAAGACAGTCAGCGTCTGTGTGTTTCTGACCAGACTTGTAAACCATCGTTATATCGAATTCTTGTAACCGAAGGCTCCATCTTGCGAGACGGCCAGAAGGATCTTTCAGATTCACTAACCAGCAGAGAGAGTGGTGGTCACTGACGATTCGGAAGGGGCGTCTGTACAAGTAGGGCCTGAATTTCGTTATGGCCCATACCACCGCCAGACATTCTTTTTCAGTCGACGAGTAGTTCTTCTCCACAGATGACAACGTGCGGCTAGCGTAGGTGATGACGCGTTCCACACCATCTTGATATTGCACGAGAATAGCTCCGAGGCCAAGATTGCTCGCATCAGTGCGGACTTCTGTGTCTGCTTCGGTGTCGAAGTGACCTAGGAATGGTGGCGTTTGTAGGCGTTGTTGAAGATCGCGGAAAGCGCCGGATTGTTTGGGGCCCCAGACGAAGGCGACGTCATCCTTGACGAGTTGTTGTAGAGGGTCGGCGATTTTCGAAAAGTTTGGCACGAAGCGGCGGTAATAGGCACAAAGTCCCAGAAAGCGGCGTACATCATGCTTTGTTTTCGGTATCGGGAACAAAGCAACTGCCATAGCCTTGTCAGGATCGGGGCGAACACCACTGCTGCTGACAATGTGGCCAAGGAATTTCAGTTCCTCATATCCAAAATAACACTTTTCCGGTTTCAGAGAGAGGCCAGCAGTGCAAATAACCATAAGAACCGCCTCAAGCCGCTCAATGTGCTGTTCGAAAGTCGTAGAAAAAACGACTACGTCGTCTAAATACACTAAACAAGAGTACCACTTCAAGCCACATAAAACTGTGTCCATCATTTGTTGGAACGTGGCTGGAGCGGAGCACAGTCCAAAAGGGAGAACTTTAAATTCATAGAGACCGTGCGGTGTAATAAACGCTGTTTTTTCTCGGTCCTGTTCATCTACTTCAATCTGCCAATATCCGCTACGCAGATCCATGGAGGAGAAGTAACGGGCGTGTCGCAGGCGATCCAAGGAGTCATCGATTCGAGGAAGAGGATATACGTCTTTTTTCGTTATCTTGTTCAGTTTGCGGTAGTCGACGCAGAATCGTAATGAACCATCTTTCTCTTTAACCAGAACTGGTGACGCCCAAGGACTAGTCGATGATTGAATTACGTCGTCGTCGAGCATTTGTTTCACTTGATGACGGATAGCATCTTGCTCCTTTTGCGACATGCGGTAAGCATGTTGGCGCACGGGTTGCACGTTCGGCTCAGTGATAATTCTGTGCTTCGTTAGACGAGTCGGTCGGACTTTCGAAGTAGTGGCAAAACAGTCACTAAAGGATGAGAGGAGACGCAGGAGCCTCGCCTTCTTAGGTTCTTCCAACTGGCGATTGACGTTTAGGCGACTAGTCACGTCAGTATCGCAGCTGTTCTCACTCGAGATCGTCGTAATCAAAGGGAAGGCGTCCAAATCATCTAATGCCTCCAAGTAAGCTATGGTTGTGCGTTTCGCAAAATGCCTGTGTTCGCCACCGAAGTTCGTAACTAAAACCGTAGTCTGGCCATTTCGCAGTTGAACGAGACTTCGAGCAATGGCCACTTCCCGATCAAGCAATAACGTCAGGTTACTTTCGGCGATGCCCGTAATTGACTGCTCCCGTGGACACTCAACAAGCACGAAGATACTACTGCGAGGTGGCAACGTGACGCAATCATCGACTACGCGTAAGGCCACGCCACGATGTTCGTTCTCGATGTCAGAATCTGGAGAAACACAGTTAGCAAAACTGACGAACAAATCACGCAGATTAATTATCGCTCCATACTCTCGCAGAAAATCCATGCCCAAAATGACCGGCCGAAAACAATTGGGAAGTACAAGGAATGATGCTACAAAAGCCGATGCACAAATCTCAAGCCTGGTGGTGCACCTTCCTATAGGGGATACGAGGTGTCCTCCAGCGGTGATTAGTTGAGGGCCTTCCCATGTTGTCAGCACCTTGTGTAGACGGGTGGCCAATAAAGCACTCATCACCGAGTAATCAGCTCCGTGTCGACAAGCGCAGTCACCGGATAACAGTCGACAGAAACGGTAATGGCAGCGGACGTTTTGTTGGCGGTTTTACAAACAGGTTTTGACGGCACGTCGTAAGGCAGCGGCGGAGGGTATTTGTCGGTTCGCGTGACAGTGGCCTCACCTCCGGAGGTCGTTGTTTTCAGTTTCCCCGGCGTGGGCTTGCGCCACTGACACCAGGGGACCCAAAAGCGGGTCGGGCGTGGTGCGTTGATGTTGACGGACGGGGTGATGGTGACCGTGACTGTCGTCGCGGCGGGACAGGAGCGTGATGACTACCTTCCAAGTAATCCGCAATTTCTTGTGGACGCTCCTCATAGCGTGGACAACGCTCATCTGGGTGGAATCCGCGTAGGCCTATTCGTCGGTAGTAATAGTCGCGGTACATGTGTCCAACTTCGCCACAATGGTAGCACAAAGGTTGATTGTCGAGTGCACGCCATACGGTGGACTTCCGCGGGCCAGGACGAAAATCTGCCTGAGAAGGCAGGCGATGGGCTGGACTTGGAAAGCGTCTGGGGGTCCCAGTAGGTTGATGAACAAAATGTGCCGTCGACGGCGTAGAGGCGCGTAGGGCATCCGCGTAGGAAAGCGTGGGAGGTTCGACTTGCGGTGGTGGTGAGGAGTGAACGAACTGCCTGATTTCGTTACGAACGACGTCCGTAAGAGCAGCGCTACTGGGAGGGGGTGCTGCATGAAATTTCCGAAGTTCTTCGCGTACAACTTGCTGTATGAGTTCTGTGAGGACCTCCCTGTTATCACCTCCTGGTACAAGCGAGCACGCAGCGGACATGGCCGTCTGACGCTCATACTGCGACACCCGCTGCCGAAGCATGTGCTCCATAATTGTGGCCTCACGTATGAACTCGGACACAGTCGTAGGAGGGTTGCGCACAAGGCCCGCGAAAAGTTGCTCCTTTACACCTCGCATTAGCAGGCGCACTTTCATGTCTTCTGGCATGTGGGGGTCAGCCCGTCGAAACAATCGCGACATTTCTTCGACAAACATAGCGACGCTCTCGCTCGGCATTTGAAATCGCAAAGAAAGTGCCTGCTCCGCTGTTTCTTTCCGTTCGGGGTTACTGAATGCCTCGCGAAGCTGCCGATGAAATTCCTGCCAACTTGCGAATGAAGTTTCGTGGTTCTCATACCACACTCTTACCGCGTCTAAGAGGGAGATATACACGTTCTTCAACTTACGGCAATTGTCCCAGTCATTGATGGCAGCGACCCGGTCGAAATGGTCAAGCCAGTCTTCGACATCCTCACTGGCATCACCATGGAATGGATTGGGTGTGTGAGGTGTGTTGATGACACAGGTTACGCTAGCGAGTGGGTTATGCTCGGTTTCGGTTGCGGATGTGGCAAACATTGTCCTCTCGGAACTTGCCAAGGGGCCGTACTTTGGTGGTAGTCATTGAAGGCGGCGGCTGCTTCGATAGATGTCAGCAGACCCTGGTGCACTGGCGGTGGCTGCTTCTGGTTCAAGACCAGCAGGCATAAGATGTTGCAGTACAGTACCCAGCACGTCCACCAGTCTGTCGCGAGAGGAAACGATAGGCAGGAACTCGAAGTGGAGGACTGTTTACTCAGCCACAGCTGCCATTCACTTCTTCGCTCTCGTCTTCTGCCACCAACACAGCGTGGCAATATATATATATATATATATATATATATATATATATATATATATATATATATATATATATATATATATATATATATATATTGCCGCGAAGCATATTGTGAATAGTGTTACGCATGCCGATACCGCTGGTACGTGGCCTTATCGTGGTCCAGGATGCACCGCAAATCATCTGCGAAGACTGTGGCCCGCACGTCAACTATTCGTCGATTACGAGATAGCCCCAGATTCTACGACGACTTTATCTCGGATGCTGAACGCGCCTTGAAATCCAATGGGGCATTCTGTTCCCCGACGGCCGTCGAACACGCTGTTCGCCATCCGCTAGGCCGATGTGTATACTTTCCTTTAGTGGGCTCAAGTCCGCCAAATAAACGGATTCCCTTCTATTTCTACGAGCCTCCCGGTCTCCTATCTTCGGCCTACCCTCACTCTTACGTGACATCTGGTGGAGGTGCTGGGTATGAATTTATGGCTTCATCCGAGGAAAGTTTGAGAGATCTAGACGCCAGGTCGATAGCCGCGTGATGTTGAGTCAAGAAGTCCATGCCGAGAATGACGTCACGGGAGCACTGTGGGAACACCAAGAAAGTCGCAAGGTATGTGGGACCATCGAATGTCACCCTTGCAGTACATCGCCCGATGGGGTCAGGAGGTGGCCTCCCGCTGTGCGGATCTGCGGGCCGTCACAAGCCGTCTTAACCTTCTTCAGTTGTTCTGTCAATGGCCCGCTGATGACCGAGTAGTCAGCCCCTGTGTAAATCAAAGCAGTTACCGGGTGGCCGTCGATAGATACTTCAAAATCGGTGACACGTGGGTTGGATTGCTCAAGCCAATTGAACCCCGGTCGAGACGATTCCAGCAAATTGGTATGGACCTGCTTGGACCTTTCCCCACGTCAACATCCGGTAACAAGTGGATCATAGTGGCCACTGATTGCCTCACCCGATACGCTGAAGCCAAGACCCTTCCGAACGGCACAGCCGTAGAAGTTGCCAAATTTTTTGTCGAATCCATTCTCCTCCGCCATGGTGCACCTTAAGTACTAATAACAGACAGGGGAACGGCGTTTACGGCTGATCTTACTCAGGCAATCTTACATTAACAGTCATACAGATCACCGAAGAACAACTGCGTACCATCTGCAGACAAACGGTCTCACGGAACGCTTCAACAAGAGCATTGCCGATATGGTCGCTATGTACGTGGACACAGAACACAAGATCTGGGAATTAATTCTGCCTTACGTGGTCTTCGCCTACAACACCGCGGTGCAGGAGACCACTAAAATGACACCAGTTAATCTCGTCCACGGGAGAGATGCCGTTACTACCCTGGACGCCATGCTGCCTAATGTCACCGACGAAAACAACCTAGACGTGGCCGCCTACCTTCATCGCGCAGAAGAAGCCCGGCAGCTTGCGCGTCTGCGCATAAAAGACTAACAGCGAAACGACGCAAGACGCTACAACCTGCGGAGACGCGATTTAACATACAGGCCAGCTGACGGAGTCTGGGTTTGGACGCCCACTTGCCGCCGTGGATTAAGCGAAAAACTCATGCGCTGTTATTTCAGGCCATACAAAGTCATCCGTCAAATGGGTGATGTGGATTATGAAGTGGTCCCTGATGGGGCTAGCTCATCCCAACGACGCCGCACATAACAAGAAGTGGTACACGTCGCCCATTTAAAGCCCTATCATGCGCGCTAGAGGACGCTCCCTGTTTGCATCTTTTGTTTTGTTTATGTGCGCGTGCTTCGAGCTTATTTGCCATTTACCTTCGCACAGGCTGTTCTTTTGTTTTTGTTTTATTTTAAACAAAGCATCGGGTCGATGCTTACGTTGAGGAGGGGAGCAATGCCGCGAAGCGTATTGCGGTAGTGTTACGCATGCTGATAACACCGGCACGCGGCCTTATCGTGGTCCAGGATGCATCGCGATTCATCTGCGAAAATTGTGGCCCGCATGTCAACCATTCGTTCATTACGAGATAGCCCCAGATTCTACGACTACTGTATCTGGGATAATGAACGCGCCTTGCAATCCAGTGAGGCATTCTGTTCCCCGACGGCCGTCGAACACGCTGTTCGCCACCCGCTAAGCCGATGTGTCTGCTTTCCTTTAGTGGGTGCAAATCCGCCAAATAAACGGATTCCCTTCTATTTCTACGAGCCTCCCGGTCTCCTGTCGGGCTACCCTCACTCTTACGTGACAATATATATATATATATATATATATATATATTTATATATATATATATATATATATATATATATATATATATATTTATATATATATATATATATATATATATATATATATATATATATATATATATATATATATTGCCATGATCAAGAAAGACACTGGCACTTCGGCGCGCGGGTAGCTAGAGCAAAGAAGAGAAGAACGAAGTCAGAATAAGCACAGCTGGCCCAGGATCGGGTGTTGTCTCTTGTTCTCGGTCTCGCTCATCTCAATGGCGCAGTCGACGAAGAAGTAGTCTTATGCCCGGCTTCGTCATCCAGGAACGCCGTGAGAAGCGCCGCTTGAGGACGGCGTCAAGGCCTCCTCGGCAGCTGTTCACCTGCCGCCACTGCCACCACCGTTCGGGGACGGCGTCAAGGCATCCTCGGCGGCTGCAGTACACTTTACCGGTACGATTTCACAAGGGACGCCATCCACGCATTCTTGGCTATGGATTCTGCCGTCAGCACAAGCCGACAAGTGAACCCTCTGCGGGAAGCCACCGGCACGTGTCTTCGTGGTTCGTCGGCAGCGCGGGTTTCTCCATCAAAGAACGCCGTTCACGCTTCTTTGGCGATGGAGTCAACAACCCGGCCGCCGCTTCAGCTGCCCATCGGACCATCAGTGGACGGTGTCCATGTTTCCTCGGTGGTGTCAGGACATCACGCAATGGACACTATGCTACCACTGCGCTGCCGTAATACGCACGGGCTCCTGTCCTTTGGAAATGCTGTTCAAGCTTCCCGCGGCTTGCATTCCCTGTCCGGTACTCCTCTTCCAACAAATAAGCCGCCAAGAAACGCTGTTCATGCTTCCTTGGAAGTGCGTGTCACCACCGTAAGTACTACTAGAACCACGTACTTCACGGACGCGAACCAAAGCGGTTCAGAAGCCTCGTGCGACAGTGCCGTGGAGCTGCGGCGTACCATACGTGGAGCTGCGGCGTACCAGACTAACAAACTGACAGCGTTGATCGCCGAGCGAGCTCCTACAATGTTGCCAGCATTGTGTGACATTAACGCAGTGTTGAATGTAGCTGCCTCGCACGACCTTCAGGCAAGCACACCGGAGCAACGCAGGGAGCTTCGGTCTTCTCTGATCGAGCTCTCCCGCCAGCTCGACTGCTTCGCGTCGGTGATCTCTGCGTTGCCACCTGCCACCTCACAATCACCAGCCGTCTGCGAACTACCGGAATTCCACGGGGTTCGGAACAACGCCGACAGCTGGGTGGCAACCGTCAACGCGATAGCAATGCGCGAGGCCTGAACGGAATCACAAAAATGGACCGTGGTTGTAGACCGTCGTCGGGAAGGTGCAGCGGCGTGGCACCGGTATGAAGGCTGGAAGCAGCAGTCATGGGCGGAATGGAGCTGCAAGCTCATAGCTGCTTTTGGTCGTAATCCTTACCACCTCTCCACCACCACCCCGTCCAACCTGACCGGTATCGAGGAGCAAGCTCCAGAGGCTTTCCACGTCGAGGCTGCAGCTGTGCGCTGCAGCTTACCACGCGAGAAGTTAGACACTTTGTCGATACCCGAAATCAGCTCACTGCGGCCAGAGGCCGCGACCGAAGTCGGACCTTCTGCAGGGCGTTGCTCCAACGAAAAAGCCGCAGAGAATCATCTCGACTGTGCTGCATTGCCCTTCACCGACGCACCCCCATTCGCACACGGAGCTGAAGTGGAGCAACACCTCGAAGGTTCCTCGGAGCCTCCCAGCCGCGCGGCAGAAAGCTTCTCCGCCTGTCCTACGAATGACGTCAGACGCAGGTGCGACACGCCCTTGCTGCTCTCAGTACCCGCGCCGGTACTCGACGCCATCATGTCAGTGGAAGAGGCTAATACCAGTCCTCATACAGCTCAGTTAGAGAAGCCAGCCCCAATACCACCTTTACTGAGGCAAGTGGAGACACCAGCATCGCCTATGCTTGACCCGCCTACGGTCATGGCGCCGGTGGAGCACAAAGTAACCACTGCTGGTCTCACTGACCAATATCATGAGAAGAAAGTTAGCGCTCAAGATGCAGACAGCTGCCAATGCGATGACAGCTTCCCAAAACGTCCTGCCGGAGGTGCCAAAACCGGCCGTAAATTATGTAGAAGTTGCGTACCCATTCTCGACACAAGCTAAGGTACCCAGTGCGTCTTTTCGGATACTATTTAGGCTACCCTCGTCCGGAATTCAACGTCTACCGCTGAGTTTGCGGCCCGTCCGAAGCGCGCTGTCAGGTGCATGTTTAGCTGCATCCCACAGAGAGTCTCTGCATGGCCGAGACCGACCACAACGATGCAGCCAGTCTCAACCTCCCGATAGACTTGTGGAAGACTCTGGCACCCAGTTTCAGCGTGGCCAAGGCCAAGCTCCGAGATGCAGCCAGTATATGGACCGCCAGATATACCTTTGGGATACCGGGACCAAATTGTGGCACGGCCGAGAGCGTCGGCCGCAACGGGGCAGCCAGTGCCGGTCGCCTGAGTCCACAGCACTTTTTCAAGAACCATCTTGGCATGCAAAAAGGCGACGAGCTCGAGGCAGCCCGTGCCGTCCACCAGAGACACTTCCTCCAGACCGTCGCTCCATGTTGCAATGTGGTCCGGGCGGACCACCACGATGCAGCCAAGCCCTCCCACCAGAAACTTTACCGCCAGATCCGCGCGCGCGCAGTCATGGCCGAGTGTCATGACCAAGAAAGACGCTGGCGCTTCGGCGCGCGGGTAGCTAGAGCTAAGAAGAGAAGAACGAAGCCAGAATAAGAACAGCTGGCCCAGAATCAGGTGTTGTCTCTTGTTCTCTGTCTCGCTCATCGCAATCCATATATATATATATATATATATATATATATATATATATATATATATATATATATATATATATATATATATCATCAACATCATCATCATCATCAGCCTGACTACGTCCACTGCAGGACAAAGGCCTCTCCCATGTTCCGCCAGTTAACCCGGTCCTGTGCTTGCTGCTGCCAATTTACACCCGCAAACTTCTTAATCTCATCTGCCCACCTAACCTTCTGTCTCCCCCTAACCCGCTTCCCTTCTCTGGGAATCCAGTTAGTTACCCTTAATGACCAGCGGTTATCCTGTCTACGCGCTTCATTTCCGGCCCACGTCCATTTCCTGTTCTTTATTTCAACTATGATATCCTTAACCCCCATTTGTCCCCTAATCCACTCTGCTCTCTTCTTGTCTCTTAAGGTTACACCTACCACTTTTCTTTCCATTGCTCGCTGCGTCGTCTTCAATTTAAGCTGAACCCTCTTTGTAAGTCTCCAGGTTTCTGCTCCGTAGCTAAGTACTGGCAAGATACAGCTGTTATATAACTTCCTCTTGAGGGATAGTGGCAATCTACCTGTCATAATTTTAGAGTGCTTGCCGAATGTGCTCCACCCCATTCTTATTTTTCTAGTTACTTCAATCTCGTGGTTCGGCTCTGCGGTTATTACCTGCCCTAAGTAGACATAGTCTTTTACAACTTCAAGTGCACAATTACCTATCTCGAAGCGCTGCTCCTTGCTGAGGTTGCTGTACATTACTTTCGTTTTCTGCAGATTAATTTTAAGACCCACCTTTCTGCTCTCCCTGTTCAACTCCGTAATCATGAGTTGCAATTCGTCCCCTGAGTTACTCAGCAATGCAATGTCATCGGCGAAGAGCAGGTTACTAAGGTATTCTCCATTAACTCTTATCCCTAACTGCTGCCATTCTAGGCTTCTGAAAACATCCTGTAAGCACGCGGTAAATAGCATTAGGGAGATAATGTCCCCCTGCCTTACACCCTTCTTGATTGGTATTCTCTTGCTTTCTTTATGAAGCACTATAGTAGCAGTTGATCCCCTGTAGATTTCTTCCAGAATGTTTATATATAAATCATCTACGCCCTAATTCCGCAGTGTCTGCATGACGGCTGATATTTCTACTGAATCAAACGCCTTCTCGTAATCCATGAAGGCTATGTATAGTGGTTGGTTATACTCTGAGGATTTCTTTATTACCTGGTTGATAGTATGAATGTGGTCAATTGTTGAGTAGCCTGTTCGAAATCCTGCTTGTTCCTTTGGTTGATTGAATTCTAATGTTTTCTTTACTCTGTTAGCAATTACCTTTGTAAATAGCTTGTATACTACAGAGAGCAAGCTGATCGGCCTGTAATTCTTCAAGTCCTTGTCATCTCCTTTCTTATGTATTAAGATGATGTTAGCATTCTTCCAAGACTCTGGTACTGTTCCCGTCAGGAGACACCTCGTAAACAGGGGGGCTAGTTTTTCTAACACAATCTGTCCTCCATCTTTCAGCAGATCTGATGTTACCTGATCCTCACCAGCAGCTTTGCCTCTTTGCATGCTCTCCAAAGCTTTTCTGACTTCTTCTATCATTACTGGTGGGGTGTCATCTGGGTTACTGCTAGTTCTTATAGTATTAAGGTCGTGGTTGTCTCCGCTACTGTACAGATGTCTGTCAAACTCTTCCGCTATTTTAACTATCCTATCCATTTTGGTAGTTATTTTATTTATTTTATTTATACATACTGCAGCCCCTATTAGGGCTATTGCAGGAGTGGACATACAAATGATCAGGTGATAACAAGCAGAAACAAAAACATGAGCTTATGGCACAAATTTGTGGTTCATAGTACTACACAAGATACAGAATGAACAGAGCAAGAGCACAGAAAGCAAAAGAACATAGAAATATCTACTTAACACGCATGTGATATTGCACTCAGGAACTGCTCCAAAGACTTTTGCCTATCCCAAGTTTCCTCTTCACTGCTTTGACGCTTCCTCCGTTTTTCAGAACGTGTTGAATTCTCTCCATGGTATACCTTCTTACATCGCATAATTTACGTCTATTAATCAACTTCGAAAGCTCTGCCAGTTCTATTTCGTCTGTTGTACTTGACACTTTCATGATTTGACGCTTCTTAATTAGGTTCTTCGTTTCCTGGGAAAGCTTGCCAGTGTCCTGTCTAACTACCCTGCCTCCAACTTCCACTGCACACTCCGTAATGATACTCGTCAGATTATCATTCATTGTATCTACGCTAAGGTTGGTTTCCTCACTATGAGCCGAGTACCTGTTCTGCAGCGACACTCTGAATTCCTGTACTTTCCCTCTCAGTGCTAGCTCATTTATTGGCTTCTTGCATATCAGTTTCTGTCGTTCCTTCTTCAAGTCTAGGCGAATTCGAGACCGTACCATTCTAAGGTCACTGCATCGTACCTTGCCAACCACTTCCACATCCTGCACAATTCCTGGGTCTACACTCATTATAAAGTCTATTTCGTTCTTATTTTCGCCATTAGGGCTCCTCCATGTCCACTTGCGGTTTTCTCGTTTTCGGTAGAAGGTATTCAAAATCCGTAAATTATTGCGTTCTGCGAAATCTACTAGTAGCTCTCCTCTGGCGTTTCTAGTACCGATGCCATAATCTCCTACTGCCTGGTCTCCAGCCTGCTTCTTCCCTACGTTTGCATTAAAGTCGCCCATCACTATAGTATACTGTGATTTTACCTTATTCGTTGCCGATTCCACGTCTTCATAGAAGCTTTCAACTGAAGCGTCATCATGGCTGGATGTAGGCGCGTAAGCCTGTACTACCTTCATCTTGTATCTTTTATTCAGTTTATTTACAATACCTACCACCCTTTCATTAATGCTATAATATTCCTCTATGTTGCCAGCTATGTTTCTGTGAATTAGGAACCCCACTCCCAGTTCTCTTCTGTCTGCCAAGCCCCGATAGCAAAGTACGTGCCCATTCTGTAGCACCGTATAGGCCTCATCTGTCCTCCTAACCTCACTGAGCCCTATTTTATCCCATTTAACACCCTCTAGCTCTTCGAATAGTACAGCTAGACTTCCCTCACTAGATAAGGTTCTAGCGTTAAATGTTGCCAAGTTCAGGTTCCAATGGCGGCCTGTCCGGATCCAGAGATTCTTAGCACACTCTGCTGCGTTGCAGATCTGACCGCCGCCGTGGTCAGTTGCTTCGCAGCTGCTGGGGACTGAGGGCCGTGAGTTATTTGACGTAAGCATGTGGGAGGTAGTGGCCAGATACTGCACCAGGGTGGCCAATCCTTCTCTGGTGAGGGAGTGCGTTCCCGGCGGTGGTTACCGGTGAGACCGCACCCCAGGCCTCTTAATGCAGTTCCATCAACACGCAGATTTTTTTATCCGGTTTGGAACTGCGCGGCACCGGGATTTGAACCACGGACCTCCTGCATGCGAGGCGGATGCTCTAACCACTATGCCATCGCCACACTGTACCTACATCACAACAGGCGTTAATCCCAAAATTAAAACATGGTGCCCTATTTATAAGAACTCCACCTAAGCGACAAAAGTTACTACTCCCTGGAGTGTGTCTCTTACAAAAGAGTTCAACCCTGTACCACCGAGGCAGGTCTTTTATGCAAGACCATAAAACCCTTGGAAGCATACAGGTTCCATCTATTACGGCAGCCTGACTATGACTTCCCAGCTTTGGCGCAGAAATACTCACCTCCATGATATGCATCAATACAGTGCACTCACTCATTAGCGCACAAATAACTCGTATGGTCACGCACACACATGCGTACGAAATTGTTATTCATATAATGAAGGAATGATGACAACAAAAGGGAACAGCAAGCATCATCGCAGAGTAAGGCACCACGAGATCGGCGCTCGAGCTCCTCCATCTTCCTCGTCCTGTCGCTATCTCCAATCTCCCACCTGCCCGTTTGGTTCGCTCAATAAACCTCTTTACATTTGGTGGAGGTGCTGGGTAACCACATCGCCTACAACCTGGAACTCCGATCCCGCACCCTGCCGACAGCAGCTGTGTTGCTCCCCGTGTTCTGTGACGGCATTGGGAACGAAGCTGCATTCTTTGAGCCATCAAGCCTCTTCCTTAGTCGAAGATCACTTCTTCTGCCTTATTCAACCCTTTCTAATTCTGAAGGAAACAGTGCTCTTTGCCTCATCAATCCCCTTCCGTATCCTGTTGAACTGTTTCAAGGTGAATCTCTTGGACACGTGCATGCCATTGATAAAGAACAACTTTTTACCATGCCGCCAGATTGTTCCGGTGACTACAACGCCATCAGTGCCCTCAACCCTTCCAATATACCACCTTGCGAGCTTTTCGATTCATCGATTGCCGACGGACTATCGCCATCTGAACGCTCTGAGCTCCTTCAGCTGCTCTACCAGTTTCGTGAATCCTTTGACGTTGCTCAACCTACCCTTGGCCGAACTCCCAGTTTTTTCCACTGCATCGACACAGGTTCCAACGCGCCAGTACGACAGCGACCATACCGTGTTTCCGCCACGGAACGTCAGGTTATCACCGAACACGTCGACAATATGCTCAAGCGCGACGTTATCCGACCTTCCCAAAGTCCATGGGCATCACCTGTCGTTCTTGTAAAGAAGAAGGATGGTACAATTCGCTTCTGCGTTGATTACAGGCGCTTCAATAAGATCACTCGCAAAGACGTATACCCTTTGCCCAGGATTGATGACGCTCTTGATTGCTTACAAGGTGCCGAGTTTTTTTCGTCGTTAGATTTGCGTTCGGGGTATCGGCAGGTGCCCTTAGCAGATGGTGATCGTCCAAAAACAGCATTTGTGACACCGGACGGGCTATATGAGTTCAATGTCATGCCCTTCGGCCTCTGCAATGCGCCGGCCACATTCGAGCGCATGATGGACTCGGTTCTGCGGGGTTTGAAATGGAACATATGCCTCTGCTACCTCGACGATATCGTCGTCTTTGCACCCGATTTCGCAACACACCTTGTACGCTTGAAACATGTCCTCACGTGTGTAAAGAATGCGCAGCTCCAACTGAATCTCAAGAAATGCCACTTCGCTGCTCGGACGCTCACCATTCTCGGTCACGTCGTATCAAAGGATGGTGTTCTTCCCGACCCAGCTAAACTACGCGCTGTTGCTGAATTCCCCAAACCAACGACTGTAAAACAGTTACGCAGCTTTGTAGGATTGTGCTCCTACTTTCGTCGGTTTGTGCGCAACTTTGCCTCCATAATTGCCCCTTTGACCCAACTTTTAAGCAGTGCCAAAGACATCTCATCATAGTCTTCCGAATGTGATCACGCATTTACCACTCTTCGCCGTCTCCTGACATCACCGCCTATATTGCGCCACTATGATCCCACGGCTGCAACTGAAATCCATACAGACGCCAGCGGTGTCGGTCTCGGTGCAGTTCTCGCTCAACGCAAGCCTGGATCCCCTGAGTATGTCGTCGCCTACGCCAGCAGAACGCTCAACAAGGCTGAGGTAAACTACAGTGTTACCGAAAAATAGTGCTTAGCCATACTTTGGGCAATTGTGAAATTTCGCCCATACTTATATGGCCGCACCTTTGCTGTAGTTACAGACCATCATGCCTTATGTTGGTTGTCGTCGCTGAAGGATCCATCAGGTCGCCTTGCTCGTTGGGCTCTGCGACTTCAAGAGTATGACATCCGCGTCGTGTACCGTTCCGGCCGCCAACATGCCGATGCTGATGCGCTCTCGCGATCACCACTGTCGACTGAGGCTGCCTCTATATCTTCTATGGAACGCGCGCTGTCCGCTCTTGACATCGACACAATGACCTCTGAAACCTGGGGTACCGACACTTCCCATCACTCGAGCAATGTGATGCCAGGCTTCGCACTTCACCATTCGAGGTGGCCTCTTGTACCGGCACAATTACTCACCAGACGGCAGGAAGTGGCTGCTCGTTATTCCCCGAAAGCTGCGCTCTACAATCTGTGCATCATTTTACTCCAACCCGCAATGCGCTCACGCCGGTGTCTTCAAGACCTACGAGCGTTTAAGGAAGTGGTACTACTGGCGTGGGATGTTTACTTTTGTTCGACAGTTTATTCGCGGCTGCCACGAGTGTCAGCGACGAAAACAGCCCCCGAATGCAGGAGCAGCTCCACTACAGCCGCTTGCGTGCCCTGACCGCCCATTCTATCGCGTCGGAATCGACCTTTATGGACCACTGCCATCGACCACAGCAGGTAACCAGTGGGCTATCGTTGCTGTAGATCACCTGACACGGTACGCCGAAACCGCTGCTCTTCCTACGGCGACCGCTCAGGACGTCGCATCTTTCATCCTCCATCGGTTTGTGTTGCGTCACGGCCCTCCTCGCGAGCTCCTCAGTGACCGGGGCCGTGTATTTCTATCCGACGTAATCCAAGCACTTCTCCGTCAGTGCCATATTGTACACCGGATGAGTACTGCTTACCACCCTCAGACGAATGGCCTGACTGAGCGGTTTAATCGGACCCTGGGTGACATGCTCGAGACGCATGTGGCATCTGACCAAACGAACTGGGACCTGGTTCTTCCGTTTGCGACCTACGCGTACAACACCGCTACCCAAGCCACCACCGGCTTTTCTCCATTCTACCTTCTATACGGACGTCAACCATCGCACACAATTGACACTTTGCTGCCATACGCACCAGATGTATTTGAGTGCACGACCGTGTCTGAAGCCGCCCGTCACGCCGAAGAATGCCGCCAACTAGCGAAGCAGTTTACTACGGCTGACCAGCAACGCCAGAAAAAGGCCCGCGATGACGACCACCCTCCTGCCGCCAAGTTCGCCCCTGGAACCCTTCTATGGCTGTATGTACCACCCTGTGCACCTGGTTTGTCTACCAAGCTACTTTCAAATTACCATGGCCCATACCGCGTGGTAGAGCGCACATCGCCCGTCAATTACGCCATTGAACCACTTACGCCACCCGGTGACCGTCGTCGGCGTGGACACGATATTGTTGACGTAGACCGCTTGAAGCCGTACTTCGACCCGCTCGTTCCCACTTGTTAGATCGCCAGGATGGCTTGATCTTTCTCGATGGGGGCAATTATAATGAAGGAATGATGACAACAAAAGGGAACAGCAAACATCATCGCAGAGTAAGGCACCACGAGATCGGCGCTCGAGCTCCTCCATCTTCCTCGTCCTGTCGCTATCTCCAATCTCCCACCTGCCCGTTTGGTTCGCCCAATAAACCTCTTTACATTCATAAAGTTTCGTTAAGACTTGTATTCCTTAAAAACGCCAGCAGCACATTGGTATGGCGCATCGCTCAGGCACAACGTTGCCGTTGGGCCTTAAGTTAAAAACAACTAATTATTATTCTATGACTTCTTTATTGCAATTATCTATTCCGTTTATTTAGTTTTGGCTAACAACAAAACATGTTCCTAAAAAAATGTACCCTGATTTTGTTAGTTGTGGGTCTTTTTCATTATATACTCCACCTTCTACTACACAGCAGCTTCACCAGCATACAAGCGCACATGCTTCATTTTCCTTCAGGGGAGCGTTCCAGTGAAAGCACGAAAGCATGCAACAACTAGTTCATCGTTATTTAGGATCGTTTTGTCTTTCTCGCCTTTCATCCACTGCTTTGCCTACAAAATATTCATATACATGTTTGCTCCCGAACCGTTCAAACGATGGTCGTCAGCTTTCGCTTAGATGGGCGAAAACGATGCAAAACTGTGCCAAGATGTGCCAAGACTAACCGAAAATGACCCATTATTGTTAAGCTTTAATCCTTCAAAACTGAAAAATCTATCCTTTCGAGCGGCCCAAAACTAAAAGACACTAATTTCAGCATTGGCGAAGATTTCACGAGTCCAGTTCGAACTGCATGAAAACAGCTTGTAACCTTTGCTAGAAGCAAGTCCGTACCATTTTCATTACGCTTCAAAACCCTGGACATCGGAGCGCAGCGATATATCTTTGACAATGCAGCAGGAATTGTCAGAGACGTATCGTAGGGATCATGTCGCCGTCAGCAAGCATGCCATCAGCCCCGTACAAACGCAACAGCAAACCTGTCATTTTCTGTACTTTATACTAACATACGTAGTCTTCTACCCAAGCGCGTGCTCTGTCTAATCTAGTACAATCATCCGGCAGTAGTGTAACAGAAACATGGCTCAGTGACGACATTTCAGATACAGAAGTACTGGCCGACTTGTCAAACTTTAACGTCTTTCGTCACGATCGTAAAAATGCACGTGGCGGAGGCGTACTCATCGCCACTAAAAAAGTACTATCATTCTATATATATATATATATATATATATATATATATATATATATATATATATATATATATATATATATATATATATATATATATATATATATATATATATATATATATGACTGACAAAGGCTGGTCCACCAGCCGAAACGTCGGTCAGATTATCCCGTGCAAAATCAAAGTGCGTCGTACTCTATTCCCCCATATATATATATATATATATATATATATATATATATCCATACCTTCAAGAAGACTAACTGGCCCATTGAATTATTACTCCAACTATATATATATATATATATATATATTTATATATATATATATATATATTTATATATATTATAAAGAAAAGGAGAAAGAGAGAGGCTTGTCGATGGTCTGTCACCGAATTCGCGAACGAGTATATAGCTATCCGCACGAGGAACCATTGTTATTGACGCACGTTAGAAATAACGCCTCGTTGTCTTGGACTCGTCGTGCTTTCGCTGTTCCTTTCGGCAAACATTGCTTGAAGTCAAGACCGCCGAGTAGCGAGATTAGGCAGAAAACGACAGAGGAGACAAGGTACGGAAGCAGGTGCCATAAGTTTTCGCTCTTTACCACGAATGTTGCGCTAGAGCCCCTCAGGATGCCATGGCCCTTCAAGTATTCCATCGCTCCACCAAATCACCTAGCCCACATTGTCGCGTGCCGTGTATGGCGCACTTGCCAGTATTCTAGCGCACGAAATCACCAAACTACTTTAGGGCTGCTTGTGTACAATTAGAAAAATATGATTTCCTTTCCCGATCACACTCGCCGAATCTGTAACCTTGCCCCTTCAATGTAAGCGCCTAAACGTATACGGCAATGACTCTGTTAGCTCTAAAAGTCATCGTTAAAGATATACACGAACCATATACCTTTAAATTTAAATTGTAGCCTCTGTGAATTTGCATGTAAACCTTGAAAACTTGGGAAGACAAAAAACAAGAACGTCGACCCTTGTAACCTATAGAAAAACTTTGGTGAAGGTATACATCAAGGATAAGTGGTTAAGAGTGCAGTTAATTAGGGTATGAACGTCCATTCGCTCACTGGTGTGGCCACGTTTACGAAAGCAGCATGGTGCTCACAGACGAAGTAAGAATTGTGAAAGTTTTTTGGCTTGTTTGTTCTCGCTCGTCCTGTGTATGCTCATTTCGTGCGCAATTTCTGTGAGAGGTGTGCGCGGCAAGTTTCGAGCTGCTTGCCGTTCTTTATGTGACATTGCAATTTATTACTGCAGCATTCATTCTTTCACCCTTGCAGCAAAACAATGCACAATGAATGTTACACTACCTCTGTGAGGACACGTTTCAATTTCGTGCGATAACCGATTTCTAAAAGGAGGCATCAACCCCGTTCTTTATTCTGAAACCACCAGTGCATTTCTTCTCAGGTGAAGAACACTGGTTGGCTCTTGTGTTCGCGAGTCTCCAAGAATATTTCGATTGATTTGAAATCATTCTGCCTCATTTTCTTTTTTTTCTGCCAACGTCGAGTTGCAAGCTCTAGTTCCATTCGTGAATCCCAAGATGACTGCAATCACCTACCAACCAACGTTTGTTGAAGTGGATCAGATGTATAGTCACGGCAACTGTTAGAGGGAACACGAAGCGGATGACCACACTCCGTGGAGCGCCAAGACGGGTGCCGTGCTTTGATGCGAGTGATGCTTTAAGTTGGACCCAAATATTTTCAGTAATGGTGAAGTCTGGTGACTGGGGTGGCCACTCTATAAAACGTTAAACTGGTTCATACAGTGCTGCTAATTGAGAGAGTTCAATTCATTCCTTTTTTCTATGTAGGTGGCACTTTGCAGTGTTGGCGCCATTTTGAGTACAGACAGCTTGATGCAACTCATAATAAGCATCACTCTACATTTTTGTCTTTCCATCCACTCCTGCTTTTAATAAACTACATTGCTTCGTCTTAAACGCAAATTTTACTGAGCTTTTCACTCACAGCATCTATCCCACTAGCTCCCACCAGTATCACCTTACAATGACTAATTCGTTATTTTACCGCGTTTCTAAGCGAGCTTCACAATTCTGTGAAATCTCCAACTTTAACTGCAAAATTTTATTTTGGAGTGTTATCCGTGACACGACTTGACTCATGCTGTCACGTTCTCGTGACGGTTACACAAATAACCTTTAGTTTATTTGTTCATTTGTGTATTAAAGGGGAACAAAGATTAACAAGGATAGCGGAGAGCGTGCACTAGGTGCGTGGGCCGACGGAAAGGAAACTTACATACCACTCTTTTCTCCTCCCTCGTGCTCCCCTTTTATATTTCGTGAATAACATCATAGCCGCTTTTGAAGATAATAAAATTGAATATCAATGCATGAGGAAAGCGCACCTGCAAAATCATGATGTCGTATAAATGAATTTATACGAAATAAATTGCGTGAAAAACGCAGACATTTGAAGAAACGAACAGTACACCAATCTTGAGAATACCTTTGTCGAGCACGGCTTTTGAGCAGCACTGAAAGCACAATGGTGCAACACCTACAAATTATACACCGAGAAGATTTATTTCAAGAAGCACCCGAAAATTGCAGGCTAAGTAGGCTAGTTTCTCTACAATATTCTGGCACGTGAAATCAACTATTCAATGATCTAAGAGTCATGACTTCAGAATGTGTAGTGCCACGTGTTATGATAAATTTAGTTTCTGTCTCTCCTTGCCTTTGTGTGCTGCAACGAATTAAAATATGACATGCCAACTAACAAATGTAGTACCATCATTTGTGAATGCCATGAGGTTTTTTTTTTTTCATAACACCCACAAGTGGTTATCTGAGTAAGAAAGACTGGTAACTGTCTTCTTTTCTGTATCCTTCGTGAATGTCATGAGGTTTTTCTATAACAGCACCCACAAGTGGTTATCTGAGTAAGAAAGACTGGTAACTGTCTTCTGCTCCGTATAGCCCCGGCTAAAATAGCTGCCTTTTTCTGCATTCCCTGTAGATATGATTTTGCACCTGCGTAGCAGGGTACTCCTTAATCGTTCATAATCTTGTATTTTTCTTACTCTTATCACCCAAAGTTTTAGGGGGTCATAAAAGCTTTTGGTTCAATGTGTCTTCTATATGGCTGTTGTTCCGGCCAAAACCGGATCCTTCAAGATAAGAAAGTGCAAGGATGCATATTCAACTACACAAGTGTAGTTCGACATTATGAGCTGGTTCTGAAGTGCCCTCTAAGCATAATGGTCTGATCAAGTCAAACTTTTTCATTTCACCCCTACAGCTCTAGTAAAATGCTTACTAACAAGGATCTTTCGATGATATCTTTTAACATGAGTTCAGACAGAAAAATACGTGCACTACGTTCTACTATGCTTCGCAGTTTGTTTTCATGAAAGTTTTCATAAACGTAAATATTATTGGCCCCACTAATTAAAAAAACATGACGCTCAGTGTGCTTGTGTTGGCATGAGGAGATTATCTGTACGCTACGCGAATTAAGACGTCCAGATGCGAACAGGTAAGGCCGGTTAAGAGAGAGTGAACATACATTGCATAAAATGAAGGCTATATGCTGAACCTATACAATTTCTATGTGTTGAATATAGACATACATATCACACTCAATGGTTTTCGTATGCTGATAAAGCTCCAAATGCTTTTCATTTCGTCGCTGACAAGTGCCACGTAATTCTGAAGCTTTCTACATCCGGCATTCTGCGCTGTACAGGTTTCCAACTATCTTTAGCCAGAGTTTAAAAATATGCCGGCACACGCAACGACAACGCTATCTAATGCAAGTTGCTGAATGCTGCCTGGAGTTAATCAGACTTTTTTGTGTTTTTAATAAATGCTTAGTTAGGCTACTTCTGATAACCAACTTTTTAAGCAACAAACTTTGGTCAGAAATTCCAACGATGAAGTGTTTCATTGGTTTGCGAAACGTCTGAATAAACCACTTAGAGCTTTATATGTGTTAGACATTCTTGAACTTTGTATAAGTGAATTATCAGTGGTTTTCTGTTAACTGCAAATGCCCTCTAAATAAATAAAAAATGTCGCGTGACAAGCCGGCTGGCGCGCCAGTTCGCAGGATGATTCTAGTTCTCTTATGACGTTCCGCGTACGATTGGCCATAGCATTTGCCCGATGGTGCTGCCTCGACAGGGCTGCAACGATGGTGGTGGCTTTGAAGTGAACACGTTTTGCTATCGGCCACAAAAGTGATGACCACTGTCACTGCTTATCGCTGTCACAAACCGGTATGAGAGGAGCATATCGTTAGAACGGGGAACCTGAGAGGTATAAAAATCACGGTACGCGTAGACCTGCCAGTAGTTTTGTTACTTGGTATTTGGTATTGTATTTCGCGAGCATTTGTAGTCAACAGAAAAACAATGATAATTCATTTTTACTAAATTCTAAAATGTTAAATTGAAAGTCTTGCAAACTTATCAATAACTTTCCGTTTAGAATGTTCTACGATCTTCTGTCTTTCAAACGTCAATTAAAGAAAACCTCATTATGTAACTAATCAGAACACAAAAAATAATCGGACTCACTCCAGGCGATTGTCAGCGACATGCACTTGGTCGCGTCGTTATTGCATGTGTCGGAATATCTTTACACTGTAGATAAGATGGCTGTGGAACCCTGGGTACTGATCTTCGAACAAGGCCGTCATGCAGCACAAAAAAGTCAGTGTGAGTTTGTTAAAAAAGAAGTTAAATCAGTTCTTTTAGCTTCATAGTTTGCTACGATAACTTCATCAAAGCTTATTACCACGAAAGTGTCCTGTATTGGCAGCTGACACTCTACTGATTTTCTGAGATGACGCTGTCACGATGTTGTTCACACGGCTTTTGTAGGGTTTTATTTTTTCTTGCCTTTCAACCTATATTTCAAGAGGTTTTATAAAAAAAGAGCCAAACGAAGAAACGAAACAATTACGGCTAAATCTATCGCAGTCAAGCACACCTAAATATCTTCAGCTTTTAGAACGGTTCTCGTCGAAATGGGCCAATTCCTTATTGTAACACAAACTCAACAAGGCGGTTTTTAAAGGAAAATGAGCCAAATACTCCAACTGTTTCAAACTGAGCCACATTTGTTAAACCAGCACTGCGCTAACAATCGTGGCCAATACTACCAACGTAGTCTGTCTCATTTGTATCATAGTTGCTTTTTTGTCATCGTTACGTTCCATAATTCGTATTTCATAGGGTGATCTCGCACTCACTGAAGCACATAATGTTCAATGACAAAGTTCTATTATAAAAATTAAAAGTCTGAATTTTCGATTTTGCCCATTAGTGATACTTATCGAGTTTAGCGCTGCAGTAACGTGTCCTCTGTCACTCCAACACGGTAGGTTAGAAATAAAATAAACATGCAATGAAGACATTGGGCAGCTATCTATTCTTTAAAGGAGTACTAGTGGTCTGAAACGGCATGACATAAAACAAACTGGAACACTTTTTGAAGCCTTCAATAGATGCCAAGAACAAGAAAACACTGATGACAGTCCACAATAGTTCGCCTTTGGCCAGTAAGGACTACTGGCTCTTCATGTCCGGACTCGCTTGCTGGATTTTGTGTGGAACGGTTTTGCCCCCGCGATCTCCGACGCCAGCGTGGCTCTCACCGAGCGACACCCAGTCCTCGCACTCCTTCGACCGTGTTGCAATTTTTTTACTCCCTTCAATCTTCACTTCTCTCTATCTCTTTTAATCTCTTCTTATCGCGTTCCCTCGTGAGCTACTGCTGAAGTGTCGCACCTAGCTGCAGACAGTTGGGGGGCTCACCTATATCTTACTTTCTCATATTTTGGTATCGCTACCCTCCCCCTCTTCCAGTCTAGTAATCGCCATGACGCCCATGCGACGAAGCACGTCACCGACGGAAGCGCAAGGGTGATGTTAATTATATCGAAAAATATTGATGTACCATACACCGAAATCATTTTACGCTTATTTTACGAGCTAATTTTTGCCCAATGGGAATGTTTCAATATACGTCGGCGAAGAAAAAATGTTTCCTCTTCGATACTGACGATATTAGGATATTTATATTTTAGCCACAATATATATTTGTGGTACTTAGGGGACAGGAACATACCGACAAAAAAATGTTTGAGCATGCGCGACCACATTGTCAGTAGAAAAAAAGGCGTGTTTTTCTCAGTTTCTGCTAAAGTGGATGTGGCTCTTTTGGGGGAAAAAATGCCTCATTTCAATCAGGTAGGCACGCACGCTGGTGGTACAAGCCTACATTCAAGTAAACCTAAGTTTATTACGCTAACCCACATCTGCGATTCAGCCCTGTGCACTCTCATCTAGATCAGCATGGTCCCTGCATAGCGGCCAGGAGACAATATAGATGACATAGAACGTTTGTTAGCTGTGTAACCAAGTATGACGGTCTGTTACCGGGTCCTGCGCCAGTCATTGCCAGTCAACTACATTGTTCAGCCTATTCAGCCACCTACAAATCAATGCGCCGCAAGCGCGAAACTGTGCACGTCGACTGTTTGAAACTTCACGACGACCCACCAGTCCTGCATGCGCCATAGGTCACCAGGATGGCTCTTTTTCCACCGGGGAGTCATTGTAGTGACAGCTACGGGCACTGCTAAGGAACGACGAAGAAGAAGTTTGCTGTGGTGGAGGCTCGTGCTGTTTTCTGCTGAAACTGCTGGCGGCTGTCTCGTTGTTGTTTGTTACATTGAACAGTTGCCTTACCTGGACGTCTAAAAGCATTCTTACATTCGCAATAAAGCTGCACTACTACGCGAACTAATTGGTGAATTCGTGAGTTGGTGTTGCCATGCCAGGGCAGATACACTGAAACAGGCTCAAGTTTTAAAGAAGAGATGCGTGTGGCACTGCAGTAGCTGTCGGACAATGCTACTTATAGAAGGTGGACTCAATAGGCGTTGGCTGAGGTCAGAATCAAGGCACTCCGCCTGCATTTTTCGCCATTGCATCTGCTACACTGGTTGGTTGAAATTGAATAAAAGGGTTGAACAATGGTTCCGATTTATTCATGCAGCGACTATGACTAAACGAGCCTTCATGTAAATTAAAGGGGGAGTTAGCAAGGCGGGAACCCTCCGTCTCTTGACCATTGTGCCTGTTTTGTAAATTGTAACTTTTTTTCTTAATTAATAAACTCTTTTGTTATGGAAGTCCACCTCCCTTGTTTCACTTTGTGGTCAAATGGCCTCCGAAGACGGGGAAGCCTACTTGCCAAGAGAAATTCTTAATTCAAGGACTTTGCTTTTCTTTTGAAGATAATGTACAGGTAGAACACATCGGTGCACTACTTGGTTTGCATTCATGACGAATCAGTATGCGCGACAGGCAGGAACGCAGAAGAAAACCGACAAGGACGCTGTGCTATTTTCAAATATCTTATTTTCGCTCAAACTGATGAATATACACCAAGCGAGCACAGATAACAGAACAAAAAAGAACATTCAGTGGGTCATATCGTTAAACCAAGCACGTGTACATAGTAAAATCACGTAAAGCCAATCACGAAAAAGCAAAAATTGTTACCGCGACAAAGTAAGCAATGTTGTTCTGTTATTTCCACTCGCTCGGCATATATTTATAAGTTCGTGCAAAAATTATATCACTTTAAAATGGCGCTGTGTCCGTGTCAACTTTCTTATACGTCCTTGTTTTCCGCACTTACTCAGTCTTCAAAACATACAGCCACAGTTAGAGGGAATTCAGAAATACGACTAAAAACGGAGGTGGTGTGATTGAAGAGTTATGCAGGCCACACCATAAAAGTTGCTTCAGAGTACTGAACGATGGGCGAGTTGGTAATTCTTAACGACAAAACTGCGCAAAAAGCGACAATTAAGAGAAGGCACACACACAAGCGCAGTTGCTTCCTTGTTCAGGCAGATCGATAAATGGTAGGTAGTTGAAACGCCATTACTGGTTGGTATGAGTGCACAGCAATAGGCTAGCGTCACACAGCATGTCTACCTGCGCCCTTGATTGCCAAGGCTTAGACTTAAAAGAGTGTGTCCCAACAGGACAGCACCAGCTCAGGCCTGCAGCCCATGGCTTGTCTACAATCACCTAAACTGCCCTGGCAAGGAAATTGACGAGTTTTTGAAGAACGGGGTCAACTGACATTTGATTGGATGCTCGACCCACGCTGAATTAACAGTGGTGACTCGGGTCAACAAGCTGATGAATTTGGTTTAATTGGTACCAGCCCTATCCTTTCTTGACCTCCTTTATTTGTGCCTCCAAATTCTGTCAGGCCATGCAAGAACTGGCCCAAGAACGTGTTTTAGTCAACCCACAACCTGACACCCTTCTCTCAGTAACCTGATTCATGGCCGGTGTTCTCTTTCAGATTTCTCTTGATTGATTTGCTGTCATGAAGTTTTCTGGTCATGTCGAATAAACCTTTCATTCTCTGCGATGTCCCTGAATTAGGTGTTGCTTCACATTTATAGTGAGTGCAGTGCGTGCAGTTGCTTTGATTTCTCGTCGCCTATCACGTACTCTACTTTTTGTCATAACTCACATTGCTTCATGTCATAGATTTGTAACCCGTGCATCAAACATCACATCACTGTTCTGCTTTCATCGGGGATTAACCCGAGGCCTCTAAAATGACGTCTTCCTCCCAGGTGGGATTGACGGGTGTCCACTCGCTGATTACGAGAATGAGCGATCACGATCGCCAAAGAGCCCTGCGCCTAACCAGGCAGATGTACTGTGGCCGCATGGACGCCTGCGACTACGGACGACAGATGAGGCTTAACATGGGTCGTTCACTGGCCGAGTAAGTTGCATGCCTACTAGAAACATATCCTTAGACTAGGATAACTATCGACATTTTCTTTTCTTTGCAAATAGCACACCAAATATATTTGACTGCTCCGGAAAATACCAGGAACTTGTTCTTTCTTAGCCATAGACTCAAGCAGTCTGTCAAAGCCACACTATCGTGCATCGATTATCCACCATCATCGCGTGCATCATGCGACGCATTCTTCATGACAAGAGATGCGATATACGAGTGCAGAGAGTGGCGGGAGATGTTTCTGTCAAAGCACCAAACAACAAACTGCAACCCTCTTTTGCACATTGGTGAAAGAAAGTACAACACCTTGTAACCAACTTCCTGCAAAATACGAATGCTCGAACGTGGGAAGTGGTGGCGCTTTTCCGTCACTTCTTACTTGCCTCTCTTTTAAGTTTCCCGTTCGGTGCATCACCAATCATGCATGCCACCACCACTCTCGTTGGCATCGCTCTGTGGGCTCGGTCTTAGTTACACACGTATAACCATTAATCTATTGCACCTCAATTTGAAGGTTCATTCTTGGCATTGTTTATTAGCGAAAATTGAGAAGTTAGCTGCTCATAGCGTGTTGCGCAACCTAGCCTAAACTTCTAAAAAAAAATTCCTAGTGGCTAAGGTACTCGGCTGCTGACCCGCACATCACGGGTTCGAACCCCGGCTGCGGCGGCTGCATTTCCGATGGAGGCGGAAATGGTGTAGGCTCGTGTGCTCAGATTTGGGCGCTCGTTAAAGAACCCCAGGTGGTCGGAATTTTCGGAGCCCTCCACTACGGCGTCTCTCATAATCATATGCTGGTTTTGGGACGTTAAACCCCACATATAAATCACTAAAATAAAAATTGGCAGATCCCTCGTACATTGGGAATCGATGGTATGTGTAGCACAGATGAGGAAGGTTGATACGTCACTTCGAAATCAGCGCCTGGTATTTGTGTCCAGCGCATGGGTACTATCAGCGCATGGGTATTACACCGATTTGCCTACTCTTCGTACTTGCGGGTGGCGAAACGCACTTGCGGCGTTTATCGCTTTGTTTCCGATTTGTTTTGAAGAGAAGAACGAGTTTTTTTAGCTTTGTGACCCGATTTGAAGTGGTAAGTCTATAAGATTAAGGCGGTGAAGCGAAACCGCTGAACATTCGCTGATTTTTGTATCATCAGGTAACAGCTTTAAGCCAAACGAACACACACGGAGCTAGAAGTGCAAAGGCTAGACAAATCTGTGTACTATCCATCATTCACGTGCTCACTGAAGCGCCATGCGTTGCAGCTCCTATAGGCACTATCGCCAGAGTACCCTCTCGTGGTTATGCAGAAATTTTTATGGTGCTCGTCATCCATTCATGTCACGTAATTCCCAATTTGGCATATGTGAAGCTAGTGGAACGGCCGAAAGCGGGCTATGAGCTAAGCATGTAGTCATTTTTACATGACACGCATATTGCCACCCTTACGTAGTGGGTCGACGGCAAGAGCGGCTCTCAATCAGGAGAAAAAAAAAAGATCGCGCGCATCTTCTCTGCCCGAGAGCCAACCACGAGCAGTCATAACTAATTCATTATCAGTGTGCTTTTCTCTGTCCAAATTTGGTCGCTCAGTCATACTGAAACTTTTTAAATCATTGGCTCCCCGTCATCTCCGAAGTATTCATTTAATCTGGGCACCAGCGCACAAAGGTTTGTGTTAAACGAAATAGCTGATTCTCTTGCGAAGGCATCGCTTTCGACACCCGTCATTCCTATTTTCCCTCCTACAGCACACATTACGGTGGCGCTATTTCACACACTTAAAATCAGGCAAAATTTATCAGACCCTGCACTGACGGCTTCTCCGGAGTACAACTACTTGTTATTTCTCTGGCGCAGTGAACTGTCTAATTCAAGGATGATGGAAGTTGTCATCACAAAATTTCGTTGCCGCGTTACCTCCCTCAACTTTCACTTGCATAGATCAGGTTTATTGAATTCCCCTATGTGCATTTACTGTAATCAAGAGGAAACAATCAGTCATTTTTATTACACAGTCGCCTTTTCAAGTTATCGAAATGGCGACAGTGTAAAATATCGGGAAAATTCACCTTATAATCGGCCAATCCCCTCCATTGGGTACGAGCCGTTTGCAGAGAAAAATAAGAACAACGACGGATCTCTTTTTTTTTCTTCGGTGGGTGGTTTCGATACTGATATAAAAGATCTTATTAAATTAAGTAATCGATTCTTGGCCGATCCCCTCAGTGGGTACGAGCCATGGCTGTGGAATAATAATAATCATCATAATCGTCATCCTGGAGATAGCTACTCGGTAGTTTGATACCCCCCCCCCCAGTACTTCTGAATCATCCTAACAAACTGGTAGAGGTACGGGGTAGTCTCAAGGATGCTGCAGATCCCAACCAGGGAGCCATCATACGAGTCCAGTGCCAGTCAACACTCCCGTGCATCGGGCCAGCCGCCGAATCAGGAGATTGCCTCCAGAAGTCGACGATACTGCTCCCACCACTTCGACAAATATGACCAGCGCTTCGGTGCAAACCTCGCCAACCGGCACGGGAAGCCTGACGTCGAACCGCTATACGTTGGAAAGCCCATGGGTACCGGCGACGTTCCATGGCACAGAGCGCGAGGACATTGAGGACTGGTTGGTGGAATTCGAGCACGCAGCCACCTTGAATCAGTGGGACGACGCGGCGAAACTGGGTCGCATCTATTTCTACTTTGAAGACGGGGCACGTACATGGCATCAAAATCTAGAGGAGCAGCTAACGACGTGGCCCGAATTTTCTCATAGACTTCTGCAGACCTACGCCAGCACTGATCGCCAAGAACGAGCTGAACGAGCTATTCTTGCCGGCGTCCAGTTGTCAAACGAAACTGTGACCACGCACGTCGAAGACATGACGTGCCTCTTCCGACGGGCCAACCGAAGAATGAGAGAGGAGAAGAAATTGCGTCACTTGATGCGCGGTGTCAAGAAGCAGCTTTTTGCCAGCCTAGTATGGAGCCCTTTGAAGACAGTCGCGGAGTTTTTGTCCGAGGCCGTGACAATAAAAAAAATGCTGCAGCAGCAATCCAACCAATACAACAGTCAAATCAGTGGCATATCCACTGCCGACATTTTCACAGCCACTGGAACCCGCAGGGACTGCCTACGTGAGCTCATCCGTACTATAGTACGTGAAGAGTTGCGAAAGGCTCTTGTAACACCTCATCCTACGGTTACCTCTATTACAACTGTGATCAAGGATGAGGTGCATCAGGCCCTCTGAGACACCCTGCCTCCTGTTACATCTGCGCCGGCTCCTGCTGAATACCACCGTGGGACAACCTACGCGGAAGCCTTGAAAGGCCCTGAAGTATCGCCGCCATTGTTCGTTCATCTTGTTCCTGCTCTTTCACTCCAGTCAGCGCAGCACATAACGTACTACGAAGGCACGTAGAGGCCACTACCCTTGCCCTTTGTACGTGGCGCTTCTGTTGCCCATCGTTCGGTGCAACCGGTACAGTACATCGATGATCGGCACACGTCTCTCCTGAAGTCTGATGTTTGGCGCTCATCTGATCGCCGGCCTCTATGCTTTCACTGTGGAGGACTTGATCACTTGTACCGCCAGTGCCCATATCGCCGCCTTGGACCTTGCGGCTTCTCTGCATACTCACCGCCACACCATTACGGCCAGCGATCACGCGACATAGACTACTACCTCTCCCAGCAGCATGCACCACCGTCTGCCAGGCGCCAGTGGCGCTCTTCATTGCCGAGGCGATTTTAATCACCGCCCCAGCGGCATTCTACCGCACTGTCTCCTATCCCCCGCCGGGAAAACTAACCAAAGGTACCTCTGGAGGCGAGGTCGGTGAACGTCGAAGTGCTGAAGACCTTCCATTGACGCAGAACCGTACAGAAACTGGCCAGACATCACCTGCTGCTGCGAAGGATAGCCGCGGCTTTCACTCGACATGGCAGTGACAATTGATTGTTGTGCAGCTGATGCGTTAGTGGACACCGGCGCAGAATATTTTATACTGAGTGGGAAACTGACAGCGCAGCTTAAGAAAGTAATCACTGTAGGCCCGTGTGCTCAGATTTCGGTGCACGTTAAAGAACCTCAGGTGGTCGAAATTTCCGGAGCCCTCCACTACGGCGTCTCTCATAATCATATGGTGGTTTTGGGACGTTAAGCCCCACATATCAATCAAGAGAGTAATCACATCATGGCATAAATTGCAGATTCCGACAAGTGGGCACGTCGTTACTCCACTAGGTGCCTGCGAAACTAGAGTACAGATTCAAGGATATGCAGTCATAGCAAGCTGCCTTGTTCTACGCGAATGCTCCCGTGGCGTCATTCTGGGAGTTGATTTTCTACAGGAAAATGGAGCTATCATTTATTTGAAAGAGCGCCGCGTCACGTCTCAGCCCAGCGAGCAATCAACGTGCAGGATAACGGAAGGTGTGTCGACGTACTCCGTATTCCTGAACAGAGCGTGACGCTTCCTCCACGAGCAAGTGTTCTAGTTGACGTCACATATTGTGGTTCTGGCAATGGCGAAGTGGTGGCTGAGACAAACTCCGAACACCTCCTGCAGCAAGGCATTTGCGTGGCTAGAAGTGTAATACACCTTCATGATGACTGATCTGAATTGCTCGTTACGAACTATAGCAACGAGCATCGACACCTTTTCTGTGGAACTTCAATAGCGTTTGCCCGCGAAGTAGCAAACGTCACTAACTGTTTCACGTCAGAAATAGTGGATACCGCAGGCCCGTCAATGAGTAATATTGATATCCATCTATCTGTCCATCGATAACCAGACTGCGCTGCGAACGCTCTTGTTCGAGTTCAGGTCTTCCTTCGCAACTTGCTCAAAGATCCGCCAGACGTCCGTCACTCAACAGAGGATCATCGCATACGAGGACGCACGCCCAATACACCCGCACCTCTACGGCGTGTCGGCTAAAGAACGTGAAGTCCACGAGATGCTTGACGATGGCGTTATTGAACCGTCCCATCCAACAGACCGTGGTCATCTCCAGTCATCCTTGTCAAAAAGAAGGACGGGTCACTATGCTTCTGCATCGAATACCGAATCTTAACAACGTGACCAAAAGAATGTTTACACGCTGCCGCGTATCGATGATTCGCGGGATAGGCTTTGTCGTGCCTTTTATTTCACTTCTCTCCATCTCAGAAGCGGGTACTGGCAAATGAACGTAGATCAGCGAGACCACGATAAACCAGTCTTCGTGACTCCAGACGGGCTGTAACAATTTCGAGTACTTCTTTTCGGCGTCTGTTCAGCTCCGACAACTTTCCAGGTTATGCTGGACACTGTACCCACAAGGCTAGAATGGCAGCCTTGTCTTGTCTACCTTGATGATGTGGTGGTCTTTTCTGTCGCGTTCAAGCAGCACCTTCACCGCCTGCGCAGCGTGCGGGAGGCTATCTGATCGGCAAACCTCACACTAAAGACACAGAAGTGCCACTTTGGCTATGAGGAACTTAAATTTCTTGAACATGTAGTTAGCACCGAAGAGGCCCGGCCCGATCCAGACAAGCTTGCCGCTGTTGCCGAATTACCAGCTCCTGTGGATAAGAAAGCCGTCCGGCGCATCCTTGGTTTGTGCGCCAACTAACGCCGGTTCGTTCATGGCTTTTCACAGATAGCAGAACGTCTGACTCGTCACACAAGGGACGACACGCCGTTTGTCCAGAAAAAACGAGCAACACGCAGCTTTTGATGAGCTGCGAACACTCATGCAATCAGCGTCTGTTCTCGCTCATTTTGACAATGATGCTGACACGGAGGTCCATACTGACGCTAATAACATTGGTCTCGGTGCAGTGCTCGTTCAGCGTCAAGATGACATCAAAAGAGTTATAGCCTACGCCAGCCGCTCTTTATCCCGGGCCGAGGCGAATTCTTCCACTACGGAGAAAGAGTGCCTCGCAGTCGTGTGGGCAATCACCAAGTTCTGCCCGTACCTATATGGTCGTCCCTTCAAGATAGTGACGGACCACTGCTCTGTTGGTTGGCAAGCCTGCGCAACCCTTCAGGATGACTAGCACGGTGGAGCTTGCGGTTTCGGGAATTTGACACCATAGTCGATAAGTCCAGTCGTAAACATGAAGACACTGACACACTGTCACGCGCACCCCTTCATGTCGTCAGTCAGGAAGCATAAAAAGACAAAGGTTTCCTAGGAGCCATTAGCTCATCATACTTGAGCAAACGGCAACGAGAAGACGGGGAGATTTGTCCAATCTTAGATCACTTAGAGGGCCAGGACGCAATCATACCACGTCATTTATCCCGCTCGATGTCGTTCTGCCTGCGATACATCGTGTAGAATAAGAACGCTCGTTCGAACAACCGTGCTTACCTACTGGTGGTTCCGATAAACATGCGAGACGACGTCCTCTTCACCTGCCATGATGAACCCACATCCGGTCATCTAAGCTACTCACGGACACTTGCCAGAGTGAGCGAGACGGACTATTGTTCCAGACTTTCAGCAAGCGTCAAGAAGTACTTTAAGGGCTGTGGGAAATATGAGCGCCGAAAGAAACCATCTGTTAAGCCAGCTGGTTCGCTCCAGCCCATTTAAGCACCTTGACGCCGCTCGACCAAGTCGGCATGGACATTCTCAGGCCATTTCCCCTGTCTGCGGACAGCAACAAATGGGTGATCATCGCGACCGACTATTTGACACGCTACGCTGAGACGCAGGCGATCCCACGAGCCACGGCTTCTGAGCTAGCACAATTTTGCATGCGACACATCGTGTTACGACATGGTGCTCCTTCCAGTATAATAACGGACAGAAGCACGGCACTCACGGCGCAGATTGTGGACAAAGTTTTCAAACTAAGCAACACCAGACACCGTAAGACAACCGTGTACCACCCGCCAACCAACGGACTTACAGCGGATTAAGACGGATTAAGACCCTCGCTGACATGATCGCAATGTAAATCGACGTACAACACAAAACATGGGACTGGATCTTGCCTTACGTAACCTTTGCGTATAAAAATTGGCAGATCCCACGTACAGTGGGAATCGATGATATGCGAAGCATGAATGAGAGTTGTTAGTATGTCACTTTAAAATCAACACAACGTTACGAGGTGAAGGTAAATGACGACGTATATGACTTGCGTGTCATAATTATCATGTTTGGATGTATTGTTCACTTTTTTCATTCATGTCACGTGATACCGAATTTAGTATATGTGGAGCTAGCGAAACGACCGCAAGCAGGCTATGAGCATGGTATGTTGCCATGTTCTTACTTGACAAGCGTGTCACGATTATCATGTTTGGACCAGTCATATATTTCGTCCTCCAACGAAGTCACCTAACACCAAATTCGGTATATGTGTTGCTAGCAAAACGGCCGCGAGCGCATAATGAAGGTCCCAATATACTCCAATGTAGCGTTGACGCACACGCGCACTTGGCACAACGACGCAACGTTAGCAAAACGCGAGTATTCTATAGTCTAATGCCAGGCGTGACCAACGTCCGTCGGCGCGGCCCGACTGCAACCGGAGCGAAATGCGACATGCTGCATTTTGCGCCAATGCGTTACCCAGACAATACTGCTCCTCCCTCTTTTCGTGACGGAGGGACGCCGGACGCGGTGAAACGCGCCTGCGTCATAGCAACACCGCGTGGCACGTGCCTGCGAGTATATGGCAGAACCAGTGCTTGGCGTGGCAACGCCGGCGTGACGCGACAAAATCAACGGTGGCGAGCAGGCGCACCGCGTCACGACGAAATGTATTGAAACCTTGATTGTGGCACGTAGTCATGGTCTCACATGACACGCATCTCATGATTATTATGCTCGCCCCAGTCACATACCTTCGTCATTCATTAACGTCACGTAATAGCAAATTTGGCATATGTGGAGCTAGCAAAAAGGCCGCGAGTGCATTATCAGTGTGGCATGTAGTCATGTTGTTACATGACACGCATGTCGTGATTATCAAGTTTGGATGTGTCATTTTCCTATGTCGTCAGTTCGCATCGCGTAATACCAAGTTTGGTACATGTAAAGCTAGCGGAACGGCCACCAGCGCAGCAGAGCGTGGCATGCACTCAAGTTGTTACATGACAGGCATCTCAAGATTATCATGTTAGTGTCTGTCGCTTGTGTTCGCCATGTAATCATGCCATACCATACCAGGTTTGCAACATGCAATGTAAACAAAACCACCGCAAGACTTCAGGACCATAAAATGTAAATCATGACATTCATATATGACGTACATATCATGATTTTCTAGTTAGGACTAGTTAAATATGTTCTTCATGCAGTCATATTAAGCCCTACCAAGTTTTGTATCAATACCATTATTGAAGCGTCCAGGAAAGCTAAAAGTCGTAGGCAGATAGACAGATAGATAGATAGATAGATAGATAGATAGATAGATAGATAGATAGATAGATAGATAGATAGATAGATAGATAGATAGATAGATAGATAGATAGGTAGATAGATAGATAGATAGATAGATAGATAGATAGATAGATAGGTAGATAGATAGATAGATAGATAGATAGATAGATAGATAGATAGATAGATAGATAGATAGATAGATAGATAGATAGATAGATAGATAGATAGATAGATAGATAGATAGATAGATAGATAGATAGATAGATAGATAGATAGATAGATAGATAGATAGATAGATAGATAGATAGATAGATAGATAGATAGATAGATAGATAGATAGATAGATAGATAGATAGATAGATAGATAGATAGATAGATAGATAGATAGATAGATAGATAGATAGATAGATAGATACGATCAAAGTCGCCGAAGTTCGTTAATGCTTCGCATTTATTACCGCCGTGCAAGAGACCACGCGATTCGCACCATTACGGCTTCACTACGGCCACGAAGTGCAGACCATGCTAGACTCTATACTACCATGTCAAGACGACGACGAGTTGGCAACTGACGCCGAATAATTCGCAGAGCGTGCTGAGGAAGGGCAGCAGCTCACGCGACTGCAAGTCGGCCAGCAACGGGACTCGCTCACTGGATTTCGTGCTGACCGGTTGTGCCCTCGCGATATAAAGGCTATGTATAGTGGTTCGTTACATTCTGAGCATTTCTCTATTACCTGATTGATAGTACGACCACATTCATACTATAAATCAGGTAATAGAGAAATGCTCAGAATATAACGAACCACTATACATACATAGCCTTTATAGATTACGAGAAGGCGTTTGATTCAGTAGAAATATCAGCCGTCATGCAGACACTGTGGAATCAGGGCGTCGATGAAGTATATATAAACATTCTGGAAGAAATCTACAGGGGATCAACTGCTACCATAGTGCTTCATAAAGAAAGCAACAGAATACCAATCAAGAAGGGTGTAAGGCAGGGGGACACAATTTCCCCAATGCTATTTACCGCGTGCTTACAGGAGGTTTTCAGAAGCCTAGAATGGGAACAGTTAGGAATAAGAGTCAATGGAGAATACCTTGGTAACCTGCGCTTCGCCGATGACATTGCATTGCTGAGTAACTCGGGGGACGAATTGCAACTCATGATTACGGAGTTAGACAAGGAGAGCAGAAAGGTTGGTCTTAAAATTAATCTGCAGAGAACGAAAGTAATGTACAACAACCTCGGAAAAGAGCAGCGCTTTGAGATAGATAATAATGCACTTCAAGTTGTAAAAGACTATGTCTACTTAGGGCAGGTAATAACCACGAAGCCGAACCACGAGATTGAAGTAACTAGAAAAATAAGAATGGGGTGGAGGACATTTGGCAAGCACTCTCAAATTATGACAGGTAGATTGCCACTATCCCTCAAGTGGAAGGTATATAACAGCTGTATCTTGCCGGTACTTAGCTACGGAGCAGAAAGCTGGAGACTTACAAAGAGGGTTCTGCTTAAATTGAGGACGACGCAGCGAGCAATGGAAAGAAAAATGGCAGGTGTAACTTTAAGAGACAAGAAGAGAGCAGAGTGGATTAGGGAACAAACGGGGCTTACGGATATTATAGTTGCAATCAAGAAGAGAAAATGGACATGTGTCGGGCATGTAGCGCGTAGACAGGATAACCGTTGGTCATGAAGGGTAACTAACTAGAGTTCCAGAGAAGGCAAGCGTGTTAGGGGGAGACAGAAGATTAGGTGGGCAGATGAGATTAAGAAGTTTGCGGGTATAAATTGGCAGCAGCAAGCACAGGACCGGGTTAACTGGCGGAACATGGGAGAGGCCTTTGTCCTGCAGTAGACGTAGTCAGGCTGAAGAAGATGATGATGGTGGTGGTGATGATGATGATGATGATGATGACGATGATGATGATACCGTACGATAGCGCAGATCTGGTCGACTGGGCTCGCCCTAAGCACTCTCCTGACGCCGGTCCCCGACGACGACGACAGCGTAGCTCTGGCCGACTGGATTAGCCCTACGCCATCTCCTGTCGCCGACAAGAGCTCTTGCCAGTGGTGCTCGGTCCTCGGTCTCCCGCAACCATGTCCATCTTTCCTGTCTTCTCCTTACTTCCGTCGTACGTTGTCCCTGCGCCTCGTTCTTTCCTTCCTCTCTCTCTATCTCTTAACCCTCTAATGCTATCCTTTTAATCCCTCCTTTACCCCCACCCTTCGTGAGCTACTGTTGAGGTGTCGTCCCCCTGAGAGGCAGTTACGGGGCTCACTTTTCTTTTCTTTTCATTTAAAATCACCCCCCCCCCCCGCAACAGCAGGCAGACACAAGACGCAATAACACCCACCACAGAGAAGTGTTCTACAACCCCGGAGACCAAGTTAGGCTGTGGACGCCCTTCCACCACCGAGGCCTTAGTGAAAAGTTACTGAACCGGTACTTTGGCCCAAGTGAAATGTTACGTTGCGTCAGTGACGTCAACTACGAAGTGGTTCCGTATACTCGACACCGCAAGCATGGAACAGGACACGGGCGAGGCTGGACGTCGTTCATGTGTTGCGCATGAAACCATTTATTGCGCGTTGTTCTTAATTTTTTATTTACCATACACCGCTCTTTGTGCATTTTATTTATTTTTGTGAATTTCCTTCTTTGTTCATTGACTTTTCCTCTATTGGCACGCTCTTCAATTTCTACTATCACTCTACCCGAATTTCCAATTTCTTTTTTTTTTCACGTGCCTATGTAGTAGCATCGCGGTGCTGCTATGTACTTTTCTTTCCATCTTTCGGTGCCTTTTTTTTCTTTTCGTAAGGGTGACATTGCCACCCGCATTCAGTGGGTCGATTGCAAGAGCGGCTCTCAATCTGGAGGAAAAAAAGAAGATCGCGTGCTTGTTCTCTGCTCGAGAGCCAGCTGCGTCTGACGCATCGTCCTGGAGCTAGCTACTTGGTGGTTTAACACCCTCCTCCCCCAGCACTTCTGAATTATCGTAACAATATCGCGATGATCATGCTTGCACAAGTCGCATACATTCGCCGTCCGTTCACGTCGCGTAATACCATATTTGGTCAATTCGAAGCTAACGAAACGGCCGGAGGCGCGTTATGAACGTAGCATGTAGTCGTGTTTTACATGACGCGCATGTCATAAGTTTGTTTGGACGTGTGACTTAACTTGGTATTCACGTCACGTAATATCACTTTTGGCATATGTGAAACTAGAAAAACTGCCGCGAGCCCACTAAGAGCGTAGCATGTAGTCATGTTTTACACAACACGCATAATATGGTTATCATGTATGCACCAGTCATATACCTTCATCTTCTATTCACGTCACTTAATATCGAATTTGGTATATGTGAAGCTAGCAATACAGCCGCGACCACATTATGGGCGTCGTATGTAGTCCTTTTTACATGACACGGATTCCATGATTATGATGTTTGCACCAGTCACATACCTTCGTCATCCTTTGACGTCACGTACCAGCAAATTTGGTATATGTGAAGCTGGCAAAACGGCTGCGAGCGCACTATGAGCGTAGCAAGTAGTCATGTTTTACATGACACGCATGTCACGATTATGATGTCTGGACGTGTCACTTACTTTCGTCGTCCGTTCGCACCCTGGAATACCAAATTTGATATATGTGAAGCTAGTGAAACGGCCGCGAGCGCTTCATGAGCGTAGCATGCAATCCTGTTCTTACACGAAATGCATGCTATGATTTCCGTGTTTGGACCTGTCACATATGTTCGCCACCCAGTCAAGTAATACCATACTGTTCTTGCAATGTGTGATATGAATGAAACCACCGGAACAGCAGCAAGATCATCATTTGTAATTCATGATTTTATGACATACATGTCAAGACTTTTATGTTATGACTAGACATTTATGCTCGTCATGTAGTCGGGTTGTGTCATACAAATTTTGGGTGTATATTGGATTATCCATACTGCCAGGAGAGCTGGCGGCTGCATTTCCGATGGAGGCGGAAATGTTGTAGGCCCGTGTGCTCAGATTTGGGTGCACGTTAAAGAACCCCAGGTGGTCGAAATTTCCGGAGCCCTCCACTACGGCGTCTCTCATAATCATATGGTGGTTTTGGGACGTTAAACCCCACATATCAATCAATCAATCAAAGTCGTAAATAGGCAACAAGATAGACAGATACGGTCAAAGTAGCCGAAGTTCTTTAAGAAATGTTTCGCATTTAAAAAATTACACCATTTCCCCCTAAAGAGAACCATGACAGGGTGCGAAGCACCATTGGGGGTTGACACCAAGTGTCCGTTTACGTTCACCAGTGGATATAAGCGAAATTGGCCCCGTATCTGCAGGTTTCACTGCAAGTTTTCTCGAAAGACGATAGTCTTGCGTCTAGAGAGAGTGAACAAAAGGTTGTTTTTTTTCTATCTTCTGCGAGAGACAGTCATTGAATTGTATTCTGGAGGCACTGCGTTAAAGTGTCTCGATCCGTGCTGCGAAGGCAAACGAGTGCATCGAGGCACGTTGTACACGAGCGCTATCTGGCAGCTATCTTCGAAAACGAAGGAAGGCGCGCGCGCCTGTCTGGTAGGTGATAAGGTGTAGAACGCAAAGCGACGGGCAGGTGCCATAACTATGTCGTCTTAGCAAAGCGTTTGAAACACTTGCCTTTTTCGAGCATAGCGTTGCATTGTTAGCGCAGCGCGATAAACGCTACGGTCCATAGAATTACTTATGTATGCCTTGTCAGGCATAAAGACACACATACAAAATATTGGTGGGTTGTTATGGTGCCTGAGATATGCCGAATAATTGGTTTTTAGTTGAAAATCACACGAGTATGAACGCCGAAACTTGAGCAATATTGGTGGGCGCCGCGGATGGGGTTGGTGGTTTCGGGTATAGTTTGGCGCGGTTAGGAATATCGTTGCAGTGGACATACAGACAAATGTACAGACGGAGTAAGAGTTATGTGTCGAAGGGATGCTATCGGCTTTAATAGGCCACTGGTTAAAAAGGTGGCCACTAGTAATCACCACGGAGTGATGAAATCTAGCTGATTCAGCTGGCCAAACCGAAACTGGCGCACCAAACAGCGCATCTACCAGTCACTACGAAAACACCCTCAGTGACGAAATGTTTCTGTTGCCCTTAACAACCATCAGTGTAGTGATGTAGTCGGGGTTCTGCCCAGAGGACCAGAGTCAGCCAGAGTCTCGGGGAGAAGTCGAGGAGAGGAGCCGGGAGCTGTTAACCGTAACTTTTAATGACAATATTTACAAGTAGCGTGTTACATGATGGTGGTAGCATCAGGGAAGCTCTCGATGGAAGCATGATGGTAGCTCCTGCGAGCTTGTGAGAGCCTGTCGGGAGTGCCTAGGCGCTCGCGTTTCATCTCCTGGCCTTCCCAGGATTCAATGCATGAAAAACAATGAAGGCCAGTACAGTCCAATGAAAATTGCCATATTCACCTACGCCCTCGAAAAAGGAAGGTGAAACGCCGCCTCCTTTCCAACCAAGGAAAGAGAGAAGAAGTACGCCCAGTTTAGCCCATGGCGAGGGAGAAAATACTGCACACGGCGCACGACACAGCACAGCACGAAGGCGTTGAGTTGAGTCTTACGTGGAAGTCAATTTCGTAGTATGTTGCAGTGATGGGTATGTGGCGCCAGGCAGACCACAAATTGTGGAAACAGTGGCATCAAGGCGCCACGGAGAACGTGGGAAATGCATCCGCCAACCGTTCTCAGACGCTGGGCCCTTTTCCCGGGGCACCTTGACGGCAAAGCAAGCCGCCTCGAAGGGCAACAACTCTTCCTAATCCTTCAGTCGGTCAGGCGTGTCCAAAAGATTTTACGAGGGGCGCCGACGACCTAGGATAACTATCAGAACGATTTCTCTGTTGTCGCCGCTCTTGATGCGTCTCTGGGAGCGCTGACTCGGAAAAAATAAGGGTAGGCTCAGCCACCATGTCTCATGTGACAAAGCAGCGTCAAGCCAGGCAGGCCCATCATAACAGCCGACACTTTGCTTCGTGACCGCTTATCGACGCCCGCTTTTCTTCCTCCGCCACTGCGAAGGGAACTGCGTCGTAATTCAGGGCGTTTTCCAAATTGAATGTCACATATGCTGTTCGGTGTATCGGTTTCAGTTACGCGTGCTAAATTAGCCGTAACTACCTTTCAGAAATTTGAATGTGGCTATGCACTATTTGCATGAAAGACGTGAACTCGCCCATTATACATAGTCACCTATTTTCACCAGTTAAAAAGTTAAGTATTCTATTTCCATATAAACTACCGTAATTAATGTTTTTGTGCATTTGGAGATGCCTTCTTCAACAGTAAAAAAAGACGCCGCAAATAGCAGGCTGGTGCCTCTTATCCGTGATTTTTAAATAATATTTGGCACAATTCTTGAAAAAAACCTGCATAAGCAAATTGAAGGGCACATGACGATGTGTAGAAAACAACAATTATCCTATAAATTCTATGGCTGTTAACCAGTACACCGTGTGCAATCCCGAAGTCGGTAGGAGTGTCTGACAATTATTTGGGCTCAAGGTAAATTTAGACCGTACTTATATGGTAAGTCTTTCAACATTGTCACCGATCACCACTCACTTTGCTGGTTATCCACGTTGAAGGACCCCTCCGGCCATTTAGCTCACTGGGCTTTGCGGTTGCAAGAGTTTGACATGCGTGTTGTCTACAGGTCTGGCCGACGTCACACTGATGCCGACGCCCTATCGCGTTCACCTGTATCATCGAAAAGCTCTGCCTGTCTATCTGCCGTGAACGAAACGATTGCGTTTCCAGCAAACTGCGACACGGTGGCTGAGCAAGGTAAGGATGACTGCATCAACGCTCTTCAGCGATTCCTATCAGACCCATCGACTTCTCCATCTTCTCGAACATTGCACCGTCAAGTGGTTCACTTTGAGATCCGCGATGACCTCCTTTATCGCAGGAATCACAAGTCTGATGGCCAAAAGTGGTTACTGGTCATACCTCGCCATCTTCGTCCTGCAATATGTTCAGCTTTCGACGCTGACCCTCAGTGCGCACATGCGGGCATCTTCAAAACATACGTTTGGCTTTCTTCCCGGTTTTATTGGCGAGGCATGTACACCTTTCTGCGCAAGTACATTCAGTCATGCCCGCAGTGCCAACGACGAAAAGCTCTGCCTCATCACACCTCTGGTCTGATCCAACCAATCTCTTGCTCAGCCAGGCCTTTCGACCACATTGGAATCGATCTGTACGGGCCTCTCCCATTCACGGCTTTCGGAAACCGTTGGATCATTGTCGCTGTTGACTACTTGACGCGATACGCAGAAACAGCCGCTTTGCCTGCTGCCACAGCACGCGACGTATCACCTTTTCTCCTGCGGAACTTCATTCTTCGACGTGACGCGCCCCGTAAACTTCTCAGCGACAGAGGACGTGTGTTCTTCTTTGAAGTCGTCAACGCACTCCTTTCCGAATGCCGTATCCTTCATACCACCACCTACCATCCCCAAACTAATGGCTTGACGGAAACATTAAACCGTACCCTTGGCGACATGATATCTAAGTATGTTGCCTCAGACCACTCCGATTGGGACCTCATTCTGCCTTTTGAGACATGTGCCTACAATACTGCTCCACAGGTGACTACGGGATTTTCGCCCCCTGTTATATGGGTGAGACCCTTCCACCACACTAGCTACCATTCTGCCCTACTACCCCGATTCCTCCGAGTCTACGCCCATCTCTGAAGTTGCTTGCCATGCCGAGGAATACCGTAAGCTCGCCCAGTCGTTCACAACCATCGAAGCACCAAAGACAAGACTTCTGAGAAGTAGAACCAGGAGGAAAATCATGGAGCGCTTGGGGTTCGAGCCCACGGAGTATTCCAGACAGACCATACCTAAATTAACTAGGGCAAGACTAAAAATTATACCGCTGCCGAAAAACATGCATCTGGTGTTTCATGAAGGCAGACGCAAAGCTAGAGCTGTAGCCCTGCAGGCGAAACTTGAAGGTCCATCTGGCGTGCTTTACACGGACGCTGCAGAATACGAAAGAAAGGGAGCATACACAGCGGTAGTGGTTCGCGAGAGCGGGGACCTGGTCTCGTTCTGCACTTCTAAGAACACAACCACCACAGAGGCAGAAGAGCTTCCGGTTGCTTTGGCAATAGCTCATAAAGGCACACGAGTGATTGTTAGTGACTCTAAGTCAGCCATTAAAAACTACGATATGGGCAGGATCTCTGCTACAGCCGCCAAAATTCTAAGACTAGGCCAGTACCTGCAGAGCTAATCTCACTAGTATATGGTCCCCGGCCCATCAAGGTCTGTAGGGGATTGAGAAGGTGCACGCGATCGCCCGAGGGCTTACTTTCCGGTCGATCGACGCTGACCCACCGCCTTCGCGCGAGCAGCCCCTCTCCACAAGAGACGAACTACGAACGTTTCAGGAAATCACCGCACACTATAAATTCCACCGTATGATTTATTCAGAGGCAGCTAAACAGCTGAGCAAAAAGGAGGAAATTATGTGGCGGAAATTGCAAACCGGGGTGTTTCCAAACTCTCACCTGTACAGTAAATGGCACCCGGACGTATTCAACTCTAGATGTGCACACTGCAACGGCACTGCGGGTTGAGTGCACATGGTATGAACCTGCCCATCCTACAATGATCCAAGTAGAAACATAGAATCCTGGGAGGCCTTATTACACAGCCGTGACGCTGAAGAACAGCGTCAAGTCATCGGTCTCGCCCTGACCGCCGCCGAGTCCCAAGGGATTCCGGCCGATGGCTGGGGGGATTATTGGGGGCAGAGGCCGAAGCCTCCTCCCACGTCATTCTAGACGGGTGTAAATAAACGTTATTTCTCTCTCTCTCACACACACACAACCATCGACCAATGAAGACAAAAATCGTGGCGTGACGATAACCGCCCGTACCCTAACTTTGTTCCGGACACCCTTGTGTGGCTTTGGGTTCCAGCTGTCCCTACAGGCCTTTCTTCGAAGTTTGTTTCAAAATACCAGGGACCCTACCGCGTTGTCTCACAGACTTCACCTGTTAACTACATCATTGAACCCGTGACGCCATCCACAGACCAGCGCTTTCGGGGTCGTGAAACCGTTCACGTACAGCGGTTGAAACCATACTACGATCCGCTCGTATACTCTATTTTCCGTGAGTCGCCAGGATGGCTCTTTTTTCGATGGGGAGGATATGTAGTGAAGAGAAATGCCCACTACCGCAGCGATATCGACACGTTGGCGCGAGGCGCGAGCTGGGACTGCCTGGTTGCTGCTGCGACGACGCCCGTATATCCGGCCAGCTCTTGCTGCTTCTGTCCTTACGCTGCTACCACTTATCGCCTTGCATTTACATTATAGTATATATAACCTTCAAGCTGCTGCTGCAGTATAAATCTGCTATTTTGAAGTCTTGAAGATTTGCGTGTGCGTTTCGTGTGCCTCTTTTCGCTTGTGGTTTGTTCATAGGAGTTTTCATGTGAATATATGAGAACTTCTATGAACAGGCTCACTCCTAGGGCCGCTTTTATTTTTAATATATATAAATGACATTTTCTCAGGCGTTGAGTGTAATATACGGTTGTTTGCAGATGACTGTGTCTTTTACAGGAAAGTTAGAAACAAGAGTAACGTCTTCCTGCTTCAAAGTGACTTATCGCGCATTCAAGAATGTTGTTCAAGGTGGAAAATGACATTGAATTCCAATAAATGAATTCCTGTTACTTTCACGCGCAAGAAAACCAAGTTAGCTTTCGATTATGTACTCTGCAACAGTATTGTAATACAAAAACGGATTATAAATATTAAGGTGTAACTTTTTCAGCCGACTGCTCACGGAATGCACACGTTGATTCAGTTGTTGCGAAGGCTGCCAAGTCCCTAAATTTTATACAGTGTAGCTTTAGACATGCACCAGCATGTTTAAAATCAACGGCGTATTCACCATACAATCGACTTATGCTAGAATACGCTTGTGCCATGTGGGACCAGGCAAAGTACTTTAAGTGAGAAGCTTGAAACAATAGAACAGAGAGCTGCAAGGTTTGTTGCAAGTCGGTACTCAAGAAATGACAGTTGCACCAATATGAAAAATGGGTTAGGATGGGAATTACTCTCGTCGCGGGTCGAAAGAAACTGCGGCTAAATCTCTTGTGCCAAATATTTTATGGTAAAACTAGCATTCGAAAAGAAAATCACATTCACAGTCTCATTATATTTCTTCGTGAAATGTTCATTGTTTCGAAATTCTGGAGTATACCATACCAGATCTAATTTGTATGCTAATTCGTTTCTGTTCCTTCTGTTAAAAAATGGTACCACTTATCTAATGAACAAGTTTGCTGTATAAATGAAGATGTGTCTTTCTCAACATTGCGACCCACCTGCTGCAGTGCCTTCGGGCTAAGCGGGGTAATCATTCAATAGATAAATATATCATATGATATGCTCATATGAGCATCATCATATGTATGGTCATACGTGAATATGATGTGATCATAGGACTATTTCATCAATTTTTCATATTCATGTTGCTGCGACACGCACTTACCAGGGTACAAAATATTTTGGTAAAATACTTTCGCGCTAATGCCTATATATGTGGTGTTTTCTTAATCTATTTCATTGAAATTGATTTTTGGCGAGCGCCCTGATTGAGACAGCTGGCGTGGAATAACCCACTGATAGAATCAGCCAAGAAAACCACGTTAAGCCTATAGGAGCAGCCAGCTTTGTTGTTTGTTAAGCTCTTCACGACTTTTTAAACTTCTAGCATATTTTTTTAATAAATGGCATCAGGATGACGTCATGCGACTAGGTCATCATGGTGATGAGGACGTTTTTTATAATTGTGTTCGAGGCACAGACGTGTGATGCCAATACGGAACGCTGCGTGGTCAACCTTCGTGCATGATGAGGAATGTAAGAATATCGCCTTAATAAAACAAGACGTTAAGTCAGAATTTTCTCCGCCGATGCACGTTGTAGTGGGCTCACAAGTGCCTCCTCCGTGGCGTTTTGTCCTCTCGTCTTCTTTCTTCTGCTTCGCTGCGGCTCTAGGAGCATGGTGTTCTTTTGCGTGGGCACGCGACACCTTGCGCTCCCATTCCTTATCCCATTTCTGATCAATAAGCTGTATTCTCTCAATTACCTTCCTTTACAATTTCACAGGTAAGTCATGCATACGCCTGCGCATAAGAAAGAAGCGTTTTGCAATTGCGAACACTGCACTGAACACTCTTTCACTATTGGGATGTTTTATGCAGGTTGAAGTACATTTGATTTAGCGCGCTATTAAGACCCACATACCCCGATCATTCTCTTACAGCAATAGTTGGGATGCATGTTTCAGTGAGCATTAGTCGTTGTTTTTTTATTTATCGAGCCCAGATTTTTCCTATTGTGCACTACGGAAACTTTAATATGTGGGGGTTTACAAGTGCAATAGCTTTCAGAGCCTGAGCTTTTTCTATAGGTAATTTTGAGGAACATTTGTTTCATAACTGTATTAGCGGCATGAAAACACCTTATTTTCATCTTTTGCAGAATGTCAGTGGACAGGACCATGGAATTCTTCGACTCAGTTATGATGGGCATCCAAGGCCACGACTGCCTCAACATGTACCGCGGCTGCAGAGACTTCGAATGACCCTTCTCACTGCGGGAACGTGTGAACCAATCTGAATAAATCTAATGTTACGTGTTTGTTATTTCATACGCATGGTGATGATGTCAGCATTATTCCAATCACTGCAACTCACAAACGTGCCTACGCAGCAATTTTACTGCCAGTTGCAACTGATGTGATGCAGACTGAAGTAGTCCTGGTTAGCGTGTATTGAACCCATTGACTTAATCCGTCTTTTATACGGTGGGTGGCGCATCATGTGACCCCGATTCACGTTTTTGAGTCACCATTCCCGTGGACGGAAAACGCCCAGATATTTTCCGCATCAGCCTACTCCCTCTAACACAGCAGATTTAACCGAGTGTGTCAATATAGGCTAGAAACGAAGCATAGCTTTTTTTTTAATTTTCTGGTGTTGTTCTTTGGATTTGGCAGAAGAATTCGTAAGGACCTCACAACGGGCGCGAGTTTGTTTTTTTGTTTTTATCTCTCTCGTTTTCTTTAGGACTTCGCGCGAGTAGTTCACTCAGTTCGCTGTACCAAACTGACTGCAGCTAAGAACTCATTCAAAGACGACACATTTTTTATCTGCATCTTGCTGGGCGATAGAGCCCTTTTGCCCACATCATTTTGCAGGAAACAGGTGCTCCTCATCATCTAATTGCGACAAATTTATATCCACTGAAGCAAATTGTCCTTTTCTTTTAAGCTCCATCTTCAATAAAAACAGACTTTGTACGAGAAAAAAAACTATTATATCTTCCATGCCATCTACAGGAAGAAGAAACAAGCAGAATTCACTATACATCGGTCTCTTAGACTTGCTAGCACTCTACCGTAAATATCTAAGGTCACGTTTTGTCAATGCAGGCTCTCGCAAAGACTACAGCTCCAAGAAAATGAGTGTATACGGCTATCAAAAACGGTGCGAAGTAATCACAAATGTTTTGCCCCTTGATGCTTCTGTATACAAACAAAGCAAATACAAGCGTCAGATTGCGATTACCAGGTCACGCAAGGCATGACAGATTTGAAGCTGCCAGCTGCCACTTCACATAGTGCCGCCGTTTTTTTTTTTTGTTTTTGTTTTTGTCCACTGCGATCGTCAACTCACCGCACTGGCCACAAGTCCTCGAGCAACGACACAAGTCGCACTATCTGCAATGTTGGGTACGGCGACGACGAGAAAGGCCTCACGGAGCCATACATCACAAGCGCGAGTGATGGTGAACGGTGAGGGCCGTGCAACCCGTGAAGTACTGATTCAATGATTCGATGCTCACAGCAAAACACAAACTTGGGAATGGTAATTTTTTGCTCATCGACATCGACATCAAACTTCAAGGTAGAGTGGTTAGCACTATCAGGGTGAACACGCGAGGGCGTGGTCGATGGCAGTATCAGCACCGCGTAACGCTAGTCTTCGGAAACATTGCACATGCGGAGCATTTGCTCTGCTATAGGCTTTTTCCAACACGTCCTCCGCGTCATGGATACACTTGTTCGTCATCTGCTAGCCAAGTTTTTGTCTGCTAAGCATGGCGTGTGCTGCATTTCAAGGTCTATCTCGATCACTGTTGCTGAGTTGTTACTCCGGAATGGGAATGAATCCAGAATCACTCTATATTTTTGTGACCCCGGAATAGAATGGGAATGAAATGGCGACAAAGCTTGGAGGAATTAAATGAGAATTGAATTAATTGCATTTTACACGGAATAGAATGGAAATGGGATTACGTTCTTTACCGGAAATAGAGCACATTTTCATCGACGTGCCGTTTTCCAAACTTCAAACATTACTAAGTCAGACCCTCCAGCTCAACAATAAAGCAGTCATTTAAAAAAAAGCTTGATCGATTCCAAGCAGGGTAAATCTATAAGAAATGCGCCTACAATAATTCTCTACTTAATAGAATGTGTTACTTCGAAGTTTTTGTCTATTGTTCACGTAATCACGGCTATATACCATGGTATCCGTCATGCGGAACAGCGTTAGCGGCCTTACGCCTCGCCACTTTTTTTCTCATTCTGTGGCGCCTCACTCGCTCTCTCCATCCTTCACTTCTTTGTTTTTGTCTGTGTTGCCATCGATGACTAGAACACATATTCGAAAAAGCTCTTGTCTATACTCTAGTTCACCACTACGGTTCAGCACTACCAAAGCTACGGGGTGTAGGAAAGCCACATGCTTGCGCATCCAACTATAATCTCAGATAACTGCCACAAATTAGACAGGGTTGACTAAACTTGGCATTTGTTTGGTGTGTGTTACGTCACATTAATACGTGATACCTTCATGTTCGCATTTATTTTGTAGGCATTAAATTACTTGTGTCTGTTACCAACGAAAACTGTGTTTAGAAATCAACATGGCAGCACCAATGCAGAAGCGACTACCCGCTTCCATATGAACTTGCTTTTGCTATACGCTCACTGTACTGACAGCAACAAACAAATAGCAAAATTAGCCATGGATTTGCTTTATCTTTTTTTTTAGGATAAAGCATGAGGTCGGCTTATGTTACCTGCTTTATACTGTGCCTGCTAAGCCTAACACGCCGAGGTAGCGCTTGGGCTGCGTCGCTGACTTAAAAAACGCTGCATCTCCAATGGACATGCAACCTGGCACAGCGTTTCGTGCGGGTCGGCTCCTCCTTTGGTGGAAACAAAACACGGAGAAAAGAAGCGTTACAGCGAGAGACGCAAAGAAACGCGTCGCAGGTGGTGGTGGTGGTGAAAAACTCTATTCGTTTGATGGCCGAAAAAAATTGGCAGCTCCCACGTACAGTGGCAATCGATGATATGCAAAGCACGAATGAGGAAGGTTGATATGCCACTTTCAAATCACAACGTTACGAGGTGGAGGTAAATTATGCCGTAGTCGACATTCGTGTCATGATTATCATGTTTGGATGTGTTGCTTACCTTCGTCGTCTATACACGTCACGTGACACCAAATATAGTATAAGTGGAGCTAGCAAAACGGCCGCGAGCCCACTATGAGCTAGGTATGTTGCGATGTTAATGATACACGTCTCTTGATTATCAGGTTTGCACCAGTCATATACCTTCGTCATCTATTGACGTCACGTAACACCAAATTTGGTATAGCCCCGCCGTGGTGGTCTAGTGGAAGGTACTCGGCTGCTGACACGCAGGTCGTGGGTTCGAATCCCGGCTGCGGCGGCTGCATTTCCGATGGAGGCGGAAATTTTGTAGGCCCGTGTGCTCAGATTTGGGTGCACGTTAAAGAACCCCAGGTGGTCAAAATTTCCGGATCCCTCCACTACGACGTCTCTCACAATCAGATCGTGGTTTTGAGACGTTAAACCCCACAAATCAATCAATCAATCAATCAATCAATCAACCAAATTTGGTATATTAGGAGCTAGCCAAACGGCCTCGAGTCGTAACTCCAACGTAACGTTGACGCGCCCGCACGCTGGGCACAGCGACGCCACGTTAGCAAAACGCGAGCACACTATAGTCCGACGCCAAGCGCGACCAGCGTGACAGTGCAAGATGCGGTAGTGCAATGTGATGTCATGGTACATGAGAAGCGCGTCGTGGGTATCCATTCCCGGCGAGGGCGGGCTTGCTCGGTTGGTTGAATCGCAAGGATAGAACTGGCCGCCTCGCTGCCAGGATGATACGCGTGCGCGGGTTCCCAGTTGATATTAATGGGGTGAAAGAAAAAGGTGCCAGATCTCAAGATGCGTGTGGCAGGGGTGCCACCTGCCCAACCGCGTAGTTGTATACCGCGTGTTTGGAGTCGGAGAAAATGCAGGATAAGGCGCCATACGAGAGCCACGAACAGCGTCGGAGAAAAACTACCATAAAGTGAAGTTATCCGCCGGCATGAGCGTATTCCAATCCACAGAATAGCAACAAATCTACGCTTCGAGTACCTGGCATGATTGCTTGTTTCACAGTTTTACTGTATCTTCAAGTTAATAAGCAAGCCATACTATCTGCAAAGAGCGTGTATAGACAATTAGGCAAGCAGAGGCCGTGCAAACGATGAGCAGACGACACAGCATGCAGTAGTACATGTGGAGGGGCTAAACGCCCTTCGCGTTGGATGAGGCGCCCTCTAGCCTCCACAGTACTGAAGGGAGCTTCTGAAACAGGCTATACGTTTTCATTCGTAATGACGCCGGCACGATGCTTGTGTTTAATGCAAGCTTTTGTATACTATCTTCCGTTCCGTCTCACGTAATAGGAAGGTTTCGAGCAGGGTCCCCAAAGTTCATGGCCCCAAATCCATTTTCGTATGCATGCTTTGGGTCAAGCAGGAGCTAAGAGTTTTCGAGGCGGTGCTTTGCACATTATCTCTCTATTCGGGGCGAAAGTCCTTAAGCCATGAGTCGTGCGTCCCTGATGTACGTACCCACCTCTCGTTTAGTCCCTGGAATGTCCGCTGGATGGTGGTACTTGTATATGATCAATATGTGATGAAAAGATGTAAGATGGTGGTACTTGGAGTACTGAAAGTTGGGCGAGTTGGTACTCATTGATGACTTCTTTGCGCAAACACGTACACGGACACAAGGAAAAGAGGCAACCTTACCTCTTTTCCTTGTGTCCGTGTACGTGTTTGCGCAAAGAAGTCATGAATGAGTACCAACTCGCCCAACTTTCAGTTGCGCCCGTGTTGTTTGCCTCTTTTCCTTGTGTCCGTGTACGTGTTTGCGCAAAGAAGTCATGAATGAGTACTTGGAGTGTTTGCTAGATGGATGGACGGATGGACAGACAGAAGACGAACGAACGGACAGACGGAGTGATGGACACACAGATGGACGCACGGACTGATGGATGGACGCACGGACGAAAGCACCGATGGATGGACAAAAGCACGGACGCCCAGACAGAAGCACGAACGGACGGACGGGCGCAAGGACGCACGCACGGACTGGCGGAATGACGATTCGCCCCGCTTCGCATGATTCACTCCGTGGATTTGCTGTGATCTTACAGCGAAAGCTGTTATGAGATTACAAGTCGGGTCGCAGCACCGTAGTTGTGCGCCACCGCCGTCACCGCCGGGGTCCGTAACCACTTCGCATGAAATAAGAAAAAAAAACGTAGTACCAAGTACACAGTGGGGCTCGAACCCAGGTCCGCTGCGTGCCAGCCCATTATCTACCACTGAGCCACGCTGGTGCCTGAGACTTGTTGGTAAACTTGCCTTAGGCAGGCTTGATGTAGGGAAAATAATCACGTTAATATTAATAATAAAGCGTTTTACACCAGCAAAGGAGCAAACAGGAGTCACACAATGCGAATAGAGTAACTAGTGGGTGGTCTAATGCTCCAATCCAATACAAAAGCTTGTTCTTGATCACCTAATGACTGTGGTGCATACCCACTTCAGGCATAATTCCTCATCGTCGTCAGCCACTTTATCAACAATTCGCACAAAATTCCTTGCTGGTGCTTAGCAGACACCACGCTTCTCAGAAGAATTACAAAAGATAGCATATCAAATGCTCACCTACTATGCAGAAATTATTATTAATAATGCCGTAGTGGGTACCAAGCAAATGTGCTTGCAGCAGTTACCCAATTAGTGTTTAGAAAATGCTCTGAAAGGTTGCTCTCCTAGCTTTCGCTGTGGCTGTGCTGTGCCTTCCGCACAGGCCTGGCATCTTTTTTCTTTTTTTTATGTCAGCCGTCACTTTTCTGACCCGTCCAAGTCTATATTCGATAATCAGTTTGCTTTTTTATCTGATAGGTTGTGATGATAGCTGGGCTTTTTGTGTGTTTGTACGCATACGGGAGGGTTTCAGAAAATGAGCTACAGTTCAACAAAAGTCTCTTACGAGTGCGCGCTTTTCGTCTTGTTTCAAGTTTGCGCGAACGGTGTTTTACGCAGTTATACACCAACTAGCCTAACAGCACACGTTCCTGACAACCTCCTTTCTAGCGCAGCTGAATGGGAGGCGGCCATGAAAAACACAATACTCCGAAAGCAAACCCAGGCTAACCAGAGGGCTCAGGAAAGGGCAAAGCGTCAAGGCATTCCGTCCTCTACGTGGGCGCTGCCAGTGGTTACGACAGGCCCCTGTAATGGGGTCCTGTCAATAACCCTTCAGGATCTATCAAAGTTCTGTCTGTCTGTCTGTCTGTCTGTCTGTCTGTCTGTCTGTCTGTCTGTCTGTCTGTCTGTCTGTCTGTCTGTCTGTCTGTCTGTCTGTCTGTCTGTCTGTCTCAGACAATCATTTTATTTCATGTGACTTTGAGAATCTTCTTTTGCATTTTAGTTGGCATTTCAGTCCTTTGTTCTTCAAAAATAATCACAAATCAGGTACAAACACATGTATCAGCGTGCAAAACAAGAAAGAATGACGACGGAGGCAGGTTGCAAAAAGCACTGGCCACCAAATTTTTACTTAACTCATGATACCAGCTATGTGTATACAATGGTAGACTTGTTGCCATTGGAGTGTACACTCTGCTGGCTTCTATTTACTGTCTGTGCAAGAAAAAGCAAAGACTATGACATTTGACAGTGTCCGCGGCATCCGGCGCGCATAAAAAACAATCCAATATAGATATATTTGCGCATAAATACCTTCGTATCAAATGGCAAATGTAGATTGCAAGTACATGAATAATCAATGAAAGACACTTTGCAACTGTTTTTAAACGAAACAGCACTTAAAATCACTTATTCAACATTAATTCTTCACACAATGGGTGTGTTTGGAAACCTAGTTGCATAGCCACATGTAGTGACACGGTTTCCATAAGTGCCCTCTTGTCATCTTTTCTTTTTTTTTTTGCTAATAAACAGTTGCAGGTATAGCGCGTCGTCGTTTACTTTCTTGAGGTTGTCAGTTAATTTTTTTTTTCGCTAATATGCATTTCAATCTGTCATGCACCACCAACCACAACACAGAAATCACCTTGATCAATTTTTTCACGGACCTCGGGCACTGGAAATTCATGAAAAGTCACATCAGGAGTGTTCCCTTGCCTTGATTCGCAGAAAGGCACGCCGCACACTACCAGATGGTTAATTTGCACCAAGAAACCTCGCTTCGCTGGTGTACAAACTGCACCGACCTGTACGCTTCTAGCTGTCGCAGCTCGGCACGAGCAGACGGTAGCAAAAGATCGTCATTATACTTTTAGGTTTATTCAAAAAGAGGCTTGTATTCATTTGAATCGTTCAAAGTGTATGCACGCGTAAAAATTGCTGGTTTTTTCCCAGCGTCGCAAGAGCAGACAAAAAAAAAAAAAAAACCGTGGCGACCCATGTTTCGGCCGCCAGCAACCGGTGCGGATGGATGGATGGATGGATGGATGGATGGATGGATGGATGGATGGATGGATGGATGGATGGATGGATGGATGGATGGATGGATGGATGGATGGATGGATGGATGGATGGATGGATGGATGGATGGATGGATGGATGGATGGATGGACGGATGGATGGATGGATGGATGGATGGATGGATGGATGGATGGATGGATGGATGGATGGATGGATGGATGGCTCGCGATATCATTTCCTTTTTAGTGAGAAATCTATAGAGTGCACGCTTTTTGTTTGTTTTAGATAGATACTCGAATGTCCGAATGACGTAACTTTCTTTTGCTTGTGAAACTTTTTTTTAAGAGCTCCAGCATATAACTGGTAATCTTTCCAGTTTGGAGGGCATTGATTCAATAACAATTTTTTCCAGGCTGCCTTTCAACGCCTGAAGTCCCTGCAACAATCATCATTCCACCACGATGAATTTCCATTCTGCTTCACAGATGTAACCATTAATTCAGATTTTTCACGGGAATTCTGTAGAACTGTACAAATGTTCATATCTTTTGACTTCATGCTTGTATCTGATAGAGAAGTTAGTGAAGAAAGCAGACACTCCTTAAATTGAGTATAATTTATAAACGCACGTACATTGCAAGCTACGGATACTACCGGACTTCTTATTTTATAAGTATTCAGTATGTGATCGCTGTTTGTTGCGCAGTTAACTACGAACCAATCCGAAACATTAAGGCAGACGCTTGCAAAAGTAACTTTTAATGAAGAAGATGTGTTGCCGTCGGGCTTCCTGAATTTAAACAGTTGAGGTTGTTATCTTGGGACCAGTCGCACAAACGGTTACCGCCCGCATCAGTTTGTACAACCCTTGTCACGTAATGGGCGTTAAAGTCTCCGGCCAATGAAATATTTTTTCCACGCGTGCCAATTAGGGTGTCCAATGGTCTGATATCATGTACGCTTGATGGAAAATAAACATTGGCTATTGTAAATGCCTGACGAGAGAGCAGAGTTATCTTTATAGCCAAGACTTCAAATGTCGTAGAGGCATGCATAGCGTGTGCTTTATCGTCATCGTCAATGACGTAGGTATAGTCGTTATCTTGCATGTGCAGCGAGGTGATGGCAGAAGATACATACATGCTGGTTTTATGATTAATATTTAGTAAGAGTTGAAATAATTTAGAGATGAAGTTTTTAATGTAACGTTAATTTTGAATGATTGTATTGTAATCTCCTGATGACCAAAGATCTTTTAGCTAGCAAGACTTAATAAAGAATTACTACCACTTGATACACATAGCAAATCTATTCGAGTCTCATATATACTTTTCCGAGGCTTTGGAAATGCTCCTGTCTGAGTGTCCTAGCGCAGAGACCCCAATTGATATGAGAACGGCCGAGGTAACCGGTCGACCATATTGCCGCAATCTTATTTCAATACCTCAATTTCTGTGTAATTAAAAACGTCGGCACCTCAGCAAGAAGTGTTCAATAGTTTTTGAGTTTGTTGCAATAGGAGCGAAAAGTGGAGATTGTCAAACCCGCTATGTGCATGTGAAAATTTAGATTTGTAAATCTACAACGCAATTTGGTTATTACAACTTCAACCCGTCTTACTACACATCATTTCCTGCTCCAAGGGAACTGTAGGTGCTGAAGGCCCGGTGATGAATCGAGACTTGGAATAAGAGCAGATAATGCATACTTTCTGAACATTGCCGCCGCAACAAACACCGTAACAGGAAGGAGAGAGAGAACTGGGCCTGCCAGGGAACCTTTCACAAGTGAGTACGCACCTTAATTCAGTAATTCCTTTGTGTCCCGGCACTCAAATTATACGCAAGTACTGCAGATGACTAGGAGCAAGTAATCGCAATAATCTTAGAATATCTGATTATGTTGAAGCAGTTAGTACCGAACATAAGACAATGAATCTGCAACTATAGCCACAGAAGTTAGAGTTAAAAAAACTTTACGTGGGGCTAATATAACACCTAAGAACTCGACCAAAAGGAATGTATGGTCTGGAACACGCTTTTTCTTTATCTGCATCACTGCCATCGTAATTGGGGGATGATGGTTGGCATGGCTCGACCCTAGGGAGCTTCGGCCCCTAAAATTTGTACAAGTCGAAAACTTATTTCGTGCCTCCCATCATCAATCGGTCTTTGTACGCACCCCATACGCATATGCATACCACTGTATGCCTCCCCTTTTTTCTTTCTCTTTTCTCCTTACCCAGTGAGAAGTGGCAAGCTGGTAACGCGCTTTCCAGCCTGACCTGTTCTGCTTAACATTAAATGCCTTTTTGGTTAAGAAACTGGGCTTCAGTTACTTCGAAATATGAAGTAAGGAAGAAGACACGAAACAAGCGGACATTACAAGCGCAAACTATCAACTTATTTATTGAAAGAAACCTTAATGTTGGAATACTTCCAAGGATGTTCCAAAAAATACTTCCAAGGAAATCTTGCTGAACCGTCATCAGGTGCTACGTGTGGGGTGATCACGATTAGGAGATACATGTGGCGATGCCTCAAAGTTCTTTTCTGCATATGCTTAGTCAATTGCTACATGCGTCTTCGGATTTCTGTCAGGGTTTCTAGAATGGAGGATGAGCCGATGCATGCTCTTTCCTGGCCTGTATGGAAGCTGACCCACTTAAGGCTGGTTTCCCTGGCAACCCCAGTGTGTGGCAACCTCATTTATTTTTAAATAAGTGTTTACCCCCACCCCCGTATTTAAAAAAGGGATTTAAGTTGCAACGTGAATAATAACTCACATGACATAGAGGCAACTCTACCTCACACAGGTGAACACGCACGAGAGTCGTTGCTGACACTGTGGCCTCACATATGGTTCCTACTCACATTGGGATTCAGCCATGAATAATTGTTCTTGTTCACCTAATAACTATGATGCATACCCACAGTGGGGGAATGGCCAAAAGTTCAGAGGTTTTATAAAATAGTAGGATGTTTTGAAATACTGTAGGGTATAATTGTTCTCAAGACTTAACGTCAACGTCGTGTTCCTTTAGTGACCATACCAGACCACCGTGCTTCCCACGGATGCCTTACGGATGAGGCCCACATGAGAGACAACCATGGAAGCCGCGCAATGCAGCCAAACTTTTACTATTCCCATTTTTATTGCCTGCAGGCGGTTTAACACATTACGAAAAACCCTATTAGAAATACCTTTACGTGGTATTGGTATCGACTTTAATCTGCCTGTGATTTTGTCTTTTGGAGCTTCCATTTCTGGTTTCTCTAATGCGACAGTATGCGCGGCCGTCCGGGACTATATTGATGAAACTAATAGGTTGACTAATTAACCAGTTTCATTATCCTAACAGGTCCACATAATTATATACGTATAAAATCAGATTATTGCTCTATTCTAAGAATAAATTCGTTTATGTAAATATTTGTATGCATTACATTTAGCACCACACTTTCCTAGGCTATCGGTAATCTTTCTGTAAAACCTCCATCATTCCAAATCTGAACAGTAAATGTTGAAACCACTCGATTCTTGGCCAATCCCCCACAGTGGGTATGCGCCACTAACAATAGGAGAACAACAACAACAACAACATTGGAGCGAAGGCTACGGAGGCGGGGCCTCCGCACAATTGTGTTACTACGCAAGTGGTTCGGCAGCTTGCAGCCGATTTCGGTTCCAGTTTCGGTTTTCGCTTGCTCGCTGCGCTTGTGTGTTTAGCAAAATGTATGCATGCAAAATGGGAACGTCAGAGTTAAACTTTCATGGGAGTGCATACATGCAGCTAGTTACTGTGCTGTTTGTATACTGGTACATATAAAATTTTCCGTTGTTCAGAACGTTTTCCCAGCATTATTCAGCCTTTATAACAGTGAAGTTTAGGTTCCGTGTTCAGCCCAGTATATACGGGTACGCGCCACACGTGATCGAATGTTAACGTTTACGGTATTGAGCCCTGGTACAGGCGAAATGGAAGGCCTGTTGCGGCACGATCCGGCCACGAGTCTGTCTTGTTTCAGTTTTGCTGTATTCGGTTTACGCCCTCAAAGGCTGTCAGCAATGATCGGCGCAGACTGCGCCTCAGTGTTCGGGAAGCCTCACAATTGTTGTAGATCGTTGTTAAGATTGCGCGCAAGACGCCAACAGTGAAGCTTATTTCAGAGCTTGCGTGGCCACCAGTGATAAGGCTGGAAAGTTCGATGCGTGATGTATAAAAGACGGCGCGTCCCAACGATGAGCAGCTTTTCCACGGCCGATGCTGTGCTCGCCGCTGCAAGAGCAAGCAGCAGACGCAGCCGGCGTGCGGAAAACGTGGTGCCGTCCAAGAAATAAAAAAAGAAAAAAAACTAGGGCGCACGATAACTTTTTTTTCCATGAACAGCGTCCATACTTGTTCTATCCTTATAATGAAGAAAGTTTTATTTATTCGGGCCAAGTAGCTATTAGAATCAAAAAATAAAATGGATACTATTTCCTGGCGCGCGCGCATGCAGGCGGTTCGGCTCTATAGCTTCCACAGTGCTGTCAAGAAAATCTGTCGCCGAGTATCACTTATGTTTTGCCCACGACACGCAGCGCGTGGATCACCAGGAGCGTTCTCTGGTACAGACCGCACCTCGCAAGTCGCCTTTGTCCGACACTCCTCCCAGCGGCTGTTTATATCTGTGCAGGCTGCGTCCTATGGGCTGTGCGCATCCGTAAAGAAGGTAGGCAAGTACTTTAATTTACCCGACTGAGACGCGATGAGCGTTCGAGTGCTGGGAGAATGAAAGCTGCGTTATATATTTCATATTTAAGTGCGGATAGGGGTAAAAAGGGGGCTGTATATTAGGTGCAGTGTTTCGGTCCTTCAAAAATATATACCGCTTGCAGTACGTTCTACGAAGCGGCAGACTTATGCTATTTGCCCGTACTTCACTGCGGACACACGTCTGCTAAGTTACTGGAGCCGGTAGCTATGTCACGACTTTCTTGTAACGTTTCACGAACGGTGATCTCGCATTAAATGAGGAACGCGCCTGAAAAATTAATGCGTCTTTGAGCAGTACATTTACTACGCGGACGACGTCTACACCGAGATGAACGCGTTTTTGTGTCATTTGAACACCGTATACAACGTTCGAAAAAGCAATCATGGTCATTTAAATTTGGATCATGCATTTGCCCGTGATTGAAATGCAATGTAAAAGTCATGCGACAGAGCACAACGCGACGAGTAGTACCAAGCGTGAAGTAATAACCCACATGGTTCACGACATACTCGCTTAATATTGTATAGAAACATTCGCTTTGCAGCTAAACATTAGAAGCAGTGGTTTTCGCTGCAAACGAGGGAGATGTATAAAGAAGTGTAGTGAAGTGAAGTGTAGGCTGAAGGGATGAAAAAAAAAAAAAAAAACGTTCATGAGTGCATGATGTGCGCTATTATCGCAATCATCGCCGTGCGCGGGAGGGGGAAGGCTAAGGTGGCGCAAAGTCTACCCTTTTTATTGACTTACTAGTAAGGGGGACACTGCGATGAATCTTCCTTCATCGTCCCTTACCCCCACCCCTTATTTATTCAAGAAGACCCCTATAGGCATGCCTGTGATCACAAGTCAAAGGCGAACGTCACCTGAACAACTTGATAGTTTGCTGAATTACCAATGATGTGTGGTCAGTTTTATAGACAGATATATTAACAAGCATATAAGATAGTGCATTTGCGTATGACGGGATTATCACGCGTGTTTAACCTATTTCTAGCAACACAAATACCATTTTTCAAACGACAACGATACCGAAACTGAAACTGAGTAGGTGGCCGCGTCTCGATCGCCTTGTTTCTGTTTTTTTCCCCTTGGACTTGGCGGCGTTAAAAAACATGTGATAACTTCGTGGTGCAGTTTTCTTCGTGTCGTCAACTTTTACTGCCCTGAATTGCGTTGCGTGCTGTGTGTTGCAGTTACTGCATAAGCACAAGTTCTTTGCTGAGTATTATTAGCGGTGCCAGTCAAATATTTGCCAAATACTGGCCGTGCGACACCGTCCTCTGGGACTTCTTTGTTCAGTGTCATCGACGGACGTGAAATGTTTTAGCTTGAAATATTACCGCACAATAATGACAGCGTTCTTCAAAGCAACGCTGCCATCGAGGCTCCCTACACATGAGTGAGTAGCAGCGCCGCAATCCTTTCTCGACGGCGCTCTCTGTGGCCCTGCAAAATGCGTTGACACGCGATGCGGTGAACGAGGATCGATGGCCGTTCTTCACCCGGCGTCTCTCTTGAACACCGGCGGTCAGCCCACAGCGTGCTTTCTTGCCAGTGGTAAGTAATTTTGATGGTCACGCTTCATACGTTGTGAGTTGTTCTTATTTTAATAGTAGTTGTCGCCTAAGGAGCTCGCATAACGTGTTGGTACTGCATGCTGTTGTAGTTCTGCACACTGTGCTCGTGCGCGACGTTTTTCAAGACTGCGATCGGTAGTCTTATAAAGTTCTCTCAGTTAGCTCCCGCACACGCACTGTTCTACGCTGTTTTTTTTTTTTTTGCTTAGGTGTGCATTTTGTGCGTTATTGAGTAGCGTGACCTGGGAAAGCTTTAGGAGATCACTCGGCAAGGTGTTCCTTTTGGCGTTGCAACCTCTAATATATATATATATATATATATATATATATATATATATATATATATATAAAGCAACCTATATCAGACACCGAAACATCAGAAGAGTGTTTTGCTCATGTCATGTGTCCTTGTGTAACATGCATTACACCAATTTGCATGTTTAGTAATGGCACTTCATTAAGGCGATTCGGCAGTCACTTTAGCCTTTCGTGTAAGGACCCTGGTACAGGAGTGATTTGCGTTATTGCTAGAGCATCATAATGAAGGTAGCACAGATAACATATACATATTACATATTATGCGGGGGCATAGTCAATTTTTTTCGATAGGTTGTGCCTTACTATACATGTTTGTGCAGTATTTGTGTGTGTGTTTATATACACCTAGAGCACTTAATTTTTGAGAGAGTTTGAAATCCAGCTTCTTGCTAAGCCAATGATGCCATGGCTTGTGATGTTGTGTGAAATATTGAATTCTTTTATTCTGTTCTCATTTCAACATGTTTGAACTTTCCTGAAGCACCATTTTGAAGTGGTTTTACGTATTGAAAGTAAGATGGTGCTTTCCTGCTGCTCTTTTTTTTTAGGATGGTAGAGCAGTTTTGGGCTATATTTTTAGAATGCTAGAGCAGTTTCGGGCTATACAGAAGTGCGATTACACACTCCAGGTATCTTCATAGCACTTTTCATCGTGAACCACTCAGGCTTGCAGCCAATCCTTGTTTTTATTGTTGATTTGATTCAATGTTATGTATGGCTGTGAACATTGTCCTATAGTTGTTAAATACTTGTAGTACTTGGCGAAGCCTAATGCCAGCACAGGTACCATTGGCAAAAATTTATTTCCTGCAGATAGACCTGCAGAGTAGTGCTTCCTTAGGCATACACTGCCTGTTGATCTTTTGTGCACGCATCTTCAAAGCCATATGATTTTTGTCATGAGGGCCAAGTGTAACACAGAACTAATACATTCCTCCTATTGCCATTTGCATGGTACCAGTCTGTTGCATCATAGTAAACGTATACCATAGTATGAACTTGTCTAGTGCAGACTATGAGGATGGAGATGTGTTGCTCGAATCTACCAGCCAGGCTACACTTTTTTAATGTAATGATTGACACATACCAAGTGATGCAGATTTGTTGGGTTTTACGTCCCAGAAATGAAGAGTAGCATGTCTGTATTTTTTCGAGTGGCTTTAAACCAATCCATATTGAGAAAAACGTGCTACATATACACAACAGAAATGCACAGCATTTCATTGGTGTGTGATCTGTTAATTCTTCCTCACTAAAACTGTGGTTATACAGTTCCTAAAAAAACAATGGCTCACAAATTTAGTTGGTCATTTTGTTTCTTTTTTATTTATGTAATTTTTGAGTTCTAATTGCAACAATTTCCTTAGTTTCTTCATTTCTTTCATTGCACATTGCCTTCTTGGGAGTTCTTACTTAAGATCATTTACTTTAACTTTTAAAAATGCTCATAATTTCTGTTTTGTTTTGCTTTACTACATTCATTTCTGAAGCAGAAACATGTCTCACCGTTGTTCATGAAAAAACTAACAGCTTGGAATGCAACATAAATTGAAAAATTCACAGTGCAGCATGATGATCCAAGAACTAAAAAACAGTTGCAATAGAATTCTTTGTGGGACCATTTTTAGTTTAAAGCTGTCATTCATTTTAATATAGTGTTAAAACATTGAATAATGTCAGCTTTATCAGAATGCACTCTCCAGAACTGCAGCAATGGCCACTATTTTAAAATATCGTTCCTTTAATGATTTATAGGCTATATGGCACCGAGCAGGCTGACGCACTGCTTGGTGCCATATAATTTATTGGTGTCATACAATTTACAGTCTGTACACAAATGAAGGTCAGCCTTGACACAGTGGTCACGCATCTAGTAGATGTAGGTTATCCTCACTTTGCAATAGTCACTCTCACTGAACATCTAAAGAAGCCCACTGTGTTACATGTAAACATGGATGCAAAAAGTAACAGTAGCAAGGGGGCTATATGTATTTTTAAACTTCTTGCTTAATTTCACAGGCTGAAGAAAGTGGGAAGGGCATATGGAGCAAATGCTGTCTTTACAGCTGCCAATGGGCTGGAGAAGATTTGCATCGCGATGTCATTCATAATTATATTGTGCTTTGGGGCCTAAACCTGAGATACTACCAGAGTCTTTCAATACTTTAACTGGTTGTAAAGCTTCGCCATAACTCTAAGGGAGAACTTTGTACGCTGGCAGTGGAGGCCGCAAGGTGTCGGGCAGACCAGAGGGAACCTGGCTGCTGGTGCCGCTATGGGGTCAATGCATATTATCGTACTGTGCCATCACACAGTTTTTGACCTTATGATTACTATTGTGCATAGTTTACTGAGCCTGAAGATAGGGTAGAATACCGTATATCTGCTGATTACATGGTTGTCCATCCGGATACAAAAAAAAAAAAAAGACGAAAAAGTCTCAGAGTTCTCGCTGCCTACAGTGATCAGCGGGAAAAGTGGAAGTGGGAAACGCCGCAATAAGAAACTGGTCATTTCACATTTGTTTCACCAAATGTGCACGTGTGCGAAAAGCACTTCGATGAGAGTGACATTGTTCGCGTGGACCAGTCGTAAATCGGAGGTGTTGTCAAGTCACCACCTGACATTCTTAAACTTCTGCAGATGCTGTGCCGAGAGATTTCCACGACCTCACGGCGTGTTTGTTGTGCAAAAAGATGCAGAGCTCACTCTCCTACCAAGCGTCAATAGGAAGCGTCGGCGAGCTGGAGATCGTTTACGGTACAATAAAGTTTTCTAAGGAAATCACAAAAAATTGATGGCAAACACACTCTTCTCATGATGAAATCACTATTCATGAAAAAAAGGGAGAGGAGAGATTAGATTTATACTTCATTTATCAACAATAAAGACCGAAAGCAAATGCTCCTTCTGACTTGTATCACATTCTACAGGAAAAGAATGCTCAGGTACTGTCAAACTGAAGCTGGTAAAATGAATGTAAACAAAAAGTTATATAGAAAACAATGAATGAGAGAAAAGAGAACAGGACGAGAAAAGAAAAAAAAAGGAGCGAAAACTAGAAAGAAGGGGGAAAGAAAAAAGGAGCAAATAAAAAAAGTTGCAGAAGAAAAAAACATGATAATTTTGCTTTATGTAAGGAAAAAAGATAACAGAGCGAGAACAGAAAAGAGGGGAGAAAAAGAAAACAAAAAAAAAATCCAGAGAGGAAAAAGGTAAAAAAGCTTGAAAAAGAAGGAGAACAAAAAATGAAACAAAAAAGTTGAAGAAAGAGTAGTGAAAACTATAATAATTGCACTCTCGACAAGTAAAAGTCCAACAACTATCGAGGACAATCTCTCACAATTCAGAGTATTCTTCCTGAGACTTGGTATCGTGCAATAAATCTCTGAAGTTTAACAAAAAGCATAATGAATACTTACAATTCAACCACTAATATTGTAAGCAACTCGACATTTTGTTGCAGTTTAAATTCGCTAAATATTATTATATATAAATATGAAATAAAAATTCAAGAATAATTCCTAGTCTACGTACTTACTCTGCAACAGATGCTAGGAAAAAGTAATGAAACTAATATGACACTAACCAATTTGACAATAACAGGGTGGAGAAGGGGGGTCAGTAATAAAAAGTCTTAGATTTACAGAGCACTTATTTAGAAAAAGAAGTTTAAATCAACAGGCAACTCCTACTCTCACAACAAACAAGAAAAGCAGAACTGTAAGACAGCCCCATTAAGCTGTGCATTGCAATAATTCCTCACTGAAAATTAACTTGGCCAAACATCTTAGCAGCAAGAACAACACTGTAAACCAAGACAATAGCTTTTTTTTTTACTCCGGTTTGACTGGGGTGGAGTACCCTTCTCGTTCACTTTTTTCCCTTTCAAAATTTCACTTGTGTCTGCCCTGTTCATTTTTCTTTTCTAATTGGCTTTGCCTGCTAAAAGTTTATGGTGTGGACTTAGAGCATGTTTTTTCATACCTCACAATAAAGAATGTTGATGCTTCATCAGACTGTGCATGAGCCCTCTCGACGTAGCTGCAATGAATAATGATGGATTTAATGAAGGTGAGCACACAGACCGCCTCTTCCTCATTCCATGCAAGTAGGTAATACAGAAGCCCAATGAGTTCACTGTTTTCGTTTATACATACAATGAAGTTACCAAAAGTGTAGAGGTAATATGTCAAGGAGACAGAGCTACAAGCAGCTCCTCACAACTTGGAAAAATCTAAGCACACATTCGTTGCATGCAACAGAGACTTCAGCGCTACCAAATTATGTTTGCTAAGGTTACGGCGCAAGAGCAGGTGCATCACAATGCTGTGGAAAACTTGCACAAACTATAAATGCGTGCAAAGTCATTTTTTGATATCAATGCATCATGAGCACGAGAAGATAACTTTTTGTGTCACATGTTGACGCCTCCTGCATGGGACGCAGTCGGTCAATTTTCGCGTTTGAGGAGTGATGTGAGGCTTTCGAGTTTACATTTTTTATTGTGAGATGAGAAAAAAAACAAGTCCTTGGCCTGTACCATAAACATAAGGTAGGCAGTGCCCATAAGAAAAGAAAAATGATCAAAGCTGAGCCAAGTGAAATTTCGAGAGGGAAGGATGTGCAGGAGAAACCAACTCCACCCCAAGTCGAACCGAAAAAAAAAAAAAAAAAAAGGCTCTTGGTTTGGTGTACAATGTTGATCTCGATGCTAACATATTTGACCGAGTTATTCTTCAGGGACGTATTCTGGCAATTCACAGCTTAATTGAACTGTCTTGAACATCACGCTTTTCTTGTTTGTTGAGAGAGTAGCAGTTGCCTGTTGATTTAAACTTCTCTTTCTAAATGAGTGCTTTGCAAAACTTAAAGGCTTTTGATTACAGCCCCCACTCCACCCGCCCTGTTAGTGCCAAGTTGGTTTCCATATTGGTTTCATTAATTTTTTTCTAGTAGCAGATGCAGAGTAGGTACGTAGAGTTTTAATTATTCTTGGCTGTTTGTTTCATTTGCTGATGTATAATAATATTTACAGGATTGAAAGTGCGCCAGAATGTTGAGTTGCTTACAATATTAGTGTCCCCTTTACAGTATAAAGAATAAAAAATGACAGATAAAACACAGCATGAGTAATCTATACAGCAGAGTAAAGGACCGACAAACTACATAACATGGCCAACCATAAAAATAATGCAAAAAAAAACACGAAAATGAAGTATTGCCTTATTCTCTTCTTGCTAAATTAAAAGCACTTGATTTATTTTAAGTTACAGTTGGTGTAATAAGCGCGAGGCAATTTTAATGTATATATCTTTGTATATAGAAACACCGAATCTATATATAGTCTCGAAGGTTAATTATGCTCTGTAAAAAGTTGCAAGCACGCGTTAAAAAACCACCGCAGTCATTGAAGAACTCTGGATTGTATGCAATTGTTCACTAGATGCTTCAGGAAAAAAATAATCATGCTTTTATAATGGTAGCATATCTTACAGTGGAATCAGCATGTCATCGAATTTCTAGCTTCAAGGTCTCATTCGATGCTAAATTTCACTGTATTAGATATGTCCCAAATTTCCTTAAAGCTAACATCACTCTGAAGACGTATGCAACCTTCACGGCAACATTTAATAATGTTTCACAGCTCCGGCGCGTGCTGTACAATTGTAGCGCCGCGGCTGCTCCGATGGCCCGCCGTAGGCGAAGGTGCCCCTAGCAGCTGGTCCTGTCTCTATATCAAAATTTGGCCGAAGCTTCATGACCAGTAAAAGTATTCAAGGACTTTGATATTACTACATTTTGTAGAACACACCCATCAATTCAGTGATTGTGTACAGGTGTGGTATAAAGATGCCCTGAGCTATTGCTGCTTCATAGGGTAAGTGTGCCTCTATGTTTATAAGGAACATCAAGAGTAATAAACTGGAGGTTTACTATCTAATCTATCCTTATATAGTCAGAAGTGTAAAGGCACAAGAAAATTGATTAATCCAGTCAGCAGCACACTTTGCTTGGCTGAGTGGTCTATGTTCAGGTGAAAGCCATAAAAGTAGGCCTTTTTTTGCATGAAGAAATATTGAGGGAAGGGCTCGAAGGGGGCACGAGTTTTTTACTGTGTATTCATCATATGCTGTAACGAAGTATGCACTATATGCACAGACACGCACAGCAAGCTGGGCATACATTGAGCGCATAGCACACTTATGACAACCTGGGATCTAAAAACTTGCTTTCCACCTTGGAGAGAAACAATTAACTATCGCTGATACATAAGAATCCCCATGCTTTTATGTGAAATGCCTAAAAGATTTAATGAAATATGATGTCCGTGGTTTTACTGAAAATGTGAACCTTATTCAGTCTTAGCTCACACTGTGAATTACAGTGGGTCGCAAATGTGGACGTGTTGTATATTCTTTATTAAAAGCCTTTGTTCCTGTGCGCTCTCATTCATGCATCTTCTCGTCTGACTGGCACAGATCTTTCCGCAGGATAGCACAAGTTTCTTAGCACCAGTGCCACATTTTGCACACCGTTTTGTGTGCTTTTTGTCACAACTAATTTTGTTGCGTCCGTTTGATAGTATAGGTGGGCGTAGCTAAAATAGCTTCCCTGGCTCAGAAAACACAATTGTTATGCTATGTCTGCTTGCAGCCTTTTTTTTTTTTTTTTAGATTATGTGCAGCCCGGTGTATCTAAGGCATGAGCTGAGCCCTCATCTTTCTCTAGTTCTATCGAAGTACCATGGTGGTCACTTTTGAACTTCTGGAAGAACGATTTGGCGACAACAATAAGGAGCATGTGAGGGAATTCATTTGAGTACAACCAATTCAATTGGTTTTGAAAAGCTTTCTGTATGTTGTTTCAGCATCACTTTTCAAGTGTAGACTGGAGGTGATGTTGATTTGCACTCCTATTTACAGTTGTTAAATACGATGACTTGTATGACAGCAATCTTTTTGTAGACCTAGGCAATGCAAACAGATGTGCTGGCTCTGTAAGATAATGCGTAAGCTTATAAATTTCAACAAGCCACAATCCGGCAACTCTTGCGTAAACACCAATCCCTTCCAGAGACAGTAAAAGGCCACTAAAGCATTTTAACAGTGTGATAAGTAGCAGAGGTTGGTTTCTCTACAATAAAGAAATTGTAAACATAGCTCAAAACTTTCAAATTTTTCATCATTAAAATGGTGTTGCAAGGCACAGTCAGTAGAAGTAAGAACAAACTGCTCAGCATATGAGTGACACAAATAGCCTATGCAGATGCTTTGTCTTTGAACATGAGAATCTACATTAGAACTAATGGACTTCTCTAAAAGCTCAAGAAGATACAATCATGTCTGCATCATTCCGGAAGGCAACATCACCACTCTAATCTAGGCAACTTCTTGCACAGGAAAACAGTTCATTGTGCGTAGCAGAATAAAATAGGTGCTCAAAATCAACTGAATATAAGTACCCTGTCGAGAAATTCGCTTGAAGAAAGTCGGTGATATACGAGAAATTATCAGCCTGAAATAGGTTTTTCACGACAACAGCTGAGTCGCTTCATTAGAAACTGACTAATCACAATCTATCACATACCTTTTTTACTCACAATCGTCCTGAAAGGAACGACCTGCTTATGTGTCTTGGCCGTAAAGAACAGAGAGAGGGCCTTGTTCTTGGTAGGTGCATTAGATCGTGCAAGTTCTGCAGGTTCCATTTTCTTACACAGAGCCACCACCTTGCTTTTCGCTCTTGTTTCATTGGCTTTTATCTTGAGGTTCTTGTTGACTGCCCGTCGTGCCATGAAATAATATGAATCGGCATCTTTGCCACAAAGCCGCTGCTTTGAAGCTCTAACAAATTTTTTCTCTTGTACAATGACACAACAGTTACGATAGGGTCTTTGTGACATAAAATTGAAGGTTTTTCTTGGTTCTTGCTAATCTTTCCACACCTTCATATAAGCAACGATACCTTACTTCCACATCACTTTTTCTGGCAACTCATCAATACAATGCCAGTAATTCGCGAGCTGGCAAAGAGTTTTGGGCTAAATTTTGTACCTTTGGTGAGTACACAGTTTCTGATTTCTGGAATGGGATCATTTTCTAGCACCACGAGGCCTTTTCGGGCATTACCAGGACGCTCTTGGGGATTAATCAACATGCTGAAACATGTTCGCATTTAAGAAAACCTATGCCATGTACTCAACAAAGGTCCGAAATTCATCTATAAATCATCTATGATAGATTACAAATTACTTATCATCAACTAGTAGGTTGTTGAATAACTCAATGTAGATGTTTGGGTCTGCTTTATACAAGAGGACATAAAAGTTTGATAACTGGAGAAAAACTGGCTATTTTACATCACAGAATTTTATGGCAGCTGTTGTGTTGTATGTGCAATAATTTCTGGTGCATCAAGCGGATAAAAGCCTTGGCTTTGTGGCAAAATATGCAGTTTCGTACAATTTCAAGGCAGAGCAGGAAGTCTACAAGAACTTCGTTGAAGCAAGAGCCAGCAAAAAAAGAGTAATGTAATGCAGTGGCCCTGTGTAAAAATTTGAGCTTGTGAAACTTCCGCACTTTATTTCAACTAGGAAGAACAGTACTTTTTTGTGTGCTTCATTGTCAAGGTGCACAAGTCAAATGCTCCTTATACGACGATTTTAGTGAATGAGGTATGTAGCAGAATGTGCTTAGTCAGTTTTTAAGAGGGGACGTGGCAATTAAGGTTATCTTTGTTATTTATGAAGCTAAAGGGAGTAAATTTGGCATGCAGATGTCATTTGTTGTGCTGATATAACTGAAATCAGTTAAGCAATCTAATATAAGATTTGAGTTACAACACTTGAAAGACTCTTATTGTCACACCAAAAGTAATTAGCTGATTATATACAAGTTCATCAAAATTTCTGCATAAGGATATTTACAAGGGTCCATTTTGTGCCATTATGCTGTTGGTTTATTTTTAGTATTTAAGTAAGCACACAAATATTTTTTCTGAAATGACCTGGACTCATTGTCTTGAGACGTCCCCCGCTACGCCACTGATTGCCAAAGAGGGAAGAACACTCAACCCTTTTTTTATCCGGTTCCCTCTTGGCTACGTGTCTCAATCACTTGCCACATACAGGGATTCGGGCTGGGGCCGGGAAGTAAGAGACGCTACCACCTGTTCCTGTTTACTGATTCATTTAATTTATTACTAACTTAAAACATCGTATATCGCGTACATCAACCACTACACAAAATTATAACACATGATTTGCGACATTCGACACAGGGCAGGCACATAAAGTAACTGCAATAATACAAGGATATGCATATATAAAGGAGACACACGACTACACAAATGATGAGGTTATCAATGAATAAAGCCACGCAATGTCTCAACTCGCCGCTTCCCTTCCTGCAAAGCTTGTCTAAATAAGGTGCATAAAGTTCGTCTCACGAATCGTCCCTGTTGTCAGTCTTCATCGTCTTCGTCGTCTCTCTCAGCGATTTCCATCTTAATCTTCTTTCATAACGTCCCGCAATCACTCGCTTCCTCGTTTCCCATCTCTAACTTTCATTCCTCGTCATACCATCTCTGCCTCAGTCATCATCTCATCGACTCTCATTGCTATCTCTTCACATCGTTATCTTCCTTTTCCATTCCGTCTCTCTACAATCTCGAGCTCATCGCATCGTATCTCTGACTCCTTCGTATCGTCTCGTAGTCCCTTTTTGTAGGACCCAACTCCGCCCTACCGGGGCACCAAACCAATCGCCACTATCGACCCGGCATATTTTCTTGTCAGTCGGAGTATATCATCTTCGACGGCCGCCCCCGCGGCCCACACCAGTAGAAAACCCTGTCCCAAACAAGGCCGAGTAAGTAACAATGTACAAACTCAAGCCTCAGAGAGAGAGATGGGCGAGCTGTCCCAAGGCACTTTAATTACGGGCGAACAATGGTCCCAATGCTTCCGACAAAGTGCGTCGCCTGTAATGGCCAACGTTCGGAGTTTGCAGCGTTGTGCTGAAAAGTTTTCGGTCGAACTAATTTCCCCGGTTTCTGGTACTTGATGAGCCGATGTCCAGAACGAGTCTCGACGTCTCCATGCAGCTCGGTGTGTCCCGCGAAATTCTCTGTAGCCGCCGCTTCTTCGTCATTCAACGCCGCGGGTGGTCATCCGCGCAGAACGCAGTAATGAGCCCTGGAGCCAGGGAGGCTGACGGAAAGTCAAACCGGACCCGGCACAGGCGCTGCGACAGGGTCGCATTCCCTGAACCAACAAAAGGTGCTCTGCTGCTCCCCCATGCCAAAAATTTGAAGGGTGCGCGCGGATTATCTCCACCGTACACTCACACTGTCTGTAGACGACAAGACGCCGCCCGGTCTTCGTGTTTGCGTGGGGGGGGTGGGGGCGAGAACAGTAGAAATAATCCTTCCAGGTACTCCACTCCGGAATGCCCATTCGTTACACCGAAGGTTTTTTTTTCCTTTTTTTTTTGCGTGGGTTTATGAAACGAGCGAAAACATCTTGAAAGAGACCGGGGTTTAGTCCGTATTTGTGGGGACGTCACAGTCTTACCAACGACTTTCGATAAAAGCATATTACAAAAGTCTGTATGATGTGCACACAAATATGGACAGCTTTACTACACTTACAAATGTCTCACAATGTAAGTGCTGAAAACGGAATGGCTATAGCTTAATTTGTTGTGAGATGACACAGGTATGAGTGACAGCAACTGCTCAAAAAATGAAACCTGAGAAAATGGAGTTCGAGAAAATTGCAGCTAGATGCTGATAAAATGAAACTCGGAAGGAAGCTGGCTTTACTTTTCATTGGAAAAATGCGTCTTTGTGGCTATCTTGAGCTCAGTCTGTCCTACTTATGATGATGCCAATATGGTGGCACTTTGTCAAAGTAAAGCTGGAAATTTATATTTTTTTATGTGCAGTTTTCACAAAGCTTCTGACGGCAGTCCAATGCTTGTTTCTCAACTTCTACTTATTTTGATCGAAAATCCCACTATGATGTAAAACATGGTCTGAGGATTTCAGAAAAAAATTTATTGAAAAACTGAACATTTTGACCAAATATACAATTCCCATTGCCACGTCCCCCTGATGAAACAGCTACCGTATTTACTCGATTCTACCGCGCCCTCGATTGTAACGCGCACCTATTTTCCGCGATGGGAGAGAAAAAAAAGTCTGTAGGAGTCAACTTTTGCACATTGAGAACAAGTATTAGGGTTTTGATGCACTGAAGTTTCAAAAGATAAAACACAATGTCAAACAGCCAGCCCTGTAGCTAAAACTGTGAACACTACGACGGCATTACGAGTCGCGTATTAGGTCAGTCCTCGTCGCTGTTGGACAACTCCTTATCACTGTCAACAGCCCAAAGCATCTCATCCACGGTACCGTACATGGCATTTGAGATGCCACATTTTTGAATGCCTTGATCACCATGGCTGATGGTATTGCACACCACGCATTCTTCACCCACACAGCGAAGTCTTGCAGAGAGGCGCGCTTCATCCTGTTGCCTGGCGTGAAATCATGTCGTTCATTGATCAGCCAGTCGGTGTAAAGCGCCCGCATCTTGTCCTTTAACGGCTTGTTCAGGCAGACATCCAGCGGTTGAAGTTGTGACGTCATGCCGCCAGGAATGACTACAAGGTCCGTATTGCACGCAGCGAGCTTGTTCGTGATCCGCTGGTCGAGATGGCACCTGAACGCGTCGAGCACGAGCATCGCTCGCAGGCTCAAACTGGTGCCAGGCTGCTTCCGCCAGACGTGATGGGTCCAATCGGCGACCAGGTCCGTCGTCATCCAACCTTTCTCGTTGGCTCGCATGATGACACCACTCAGGAAAACGACTCTTTTCGGGTGCGTTTTTCGCTTAAATATCAGGCACGGGGGAAGCTTGTACCCATCTGACGTGCAACAGAGCATTGCCGTCACTCTAGTTTTTTCGTGGCCCGATGTCAGCACGCGAACTTGTTTCGCCCCCTTCTTCTCGACGGTTGTGGTGCCAGGCATGTCGAAGTACAGAGGCGTATTCCCGATTTGGCCAAGCAGGTAGCCATTGTTGTGCCGCAAGTTGAGGACAAACCTCTGAAAACTGTGAAGTTTTTCTTCGCACTCCTCCGGCAACTTTTGGCATATGCCCATTCGCCTTCGGAGGGAAAATCCTTTCCTTTTCATCAAGTTACTTAGCCAGCACCTGCTCGCTTTGAACTGGCTCCGCGTTAGCCCTTTTTCCAAGGCTAACTGCATAGCTCGCACTTGAAGCAATTCTGTCGTCATGGCCCGCTGTGCTGCTCGCTGTTCAAGCACATACTCGGCGAGCAGCTGTTTAATTTTCGGAAACCGACCTTGCTGCGATCCACTGAAGCCTTTACGTGAAGCTTTGCAGTCGACAATCTTCTGCTTATGTTTCCGCCAGTCCCGCACGCACGTTTCAGGAACTCCGAACAACCGCGACGCGGCCCGATTTCCGTCCGTTTCTGCACATGCGATTACTTTTCCTTTAAAAGCGGCATCGTGGTGCACTCATCGAGTCTTCGGAGTCGGCCCTTCCATGCCGTCGATGTTAATGCACTACGATATGACGAACTCCTCAGCACACGTACGAAGTGCCGCACATGGTAAACACATTGGCAGAAATGGCCGACGCGCCATGCCAACGCCTCCTCTAGAAAGATGCCTGAGAAATGGCTCGCGCTTCCAGCAGAGTTGGCCTGCCTTCAGTTTTAAACAAGCTCCCTCGCGGTGGCGCTCGCGACCGACACTGTCATCACGGTGACGGGCAGTACCAGCTAAGCGTTTTTCATCTGCGTCCTATAGGGGCGCGTGAGTCGAGAGTTGTTCGAGACTTGCAACTGTGCACCACTGTTTTGGAGGCTATGCAAAGTGTTGCGTTGTCGCACTGTCCGCCACAGGTGACGCTAGTGACCGAGAACATTTTCAAAATGAAGGAGGGAAAGGGTGTGGCAGCTGTTTTTTTTTCTCATGCGGCAGGCATCTTCCTAGAAGAGGCGTTGGCCATGCCGGCGCACATAAGGGGCGGCAATTTTTGAAGTGTCGATGGCAATAGAATGACCGTATTCATTTTTTTTTTCGCACCCGATTCTAACGGGCATGCCATTTATGAACTCGCTTAACCGGAAAAAAAAAGTGCGCGGTAGATTCGTGTAATTAGGTAAGCTCCGTTGCTATATAAGACCAGTTTATGACTGAAGATTCCCCCTCTGTCACCCACTTCAATTGGATTTTTTGATAGGGTGTATACTTCATCTGAATTGACGTTGAGTACCTACTTTATTTGTCATGTACAGTGAATTGTTTTTCTGTGTAAGAAGCGGCATAGGCGAGAGTGGAGGTAATGTCTTCTGAAGTGCCGCTGGCATGGGGTCGAAGCTTTTATGACCCTTCCCAAGTTCTTTGTGACAGTCACCTCCATCAATTTTAGTGGACATTATGTCCAAAGACAAAACATTTGCATAGGCTCTTTTGTCACTCCTGTTTTGTGCAATTTGTTGTCATGCTCTATTAACTGTGCCTTGCACCAGCGTTTTTATGGCAGAAGCATTAAAAGATTATAGATATGCTGATGTTCTTTTTTCATTATATAAAATCAACTAACCACTGCTACTTATCAGCCCCTTCCTAGCAATCTCTTTGGGCATTTTTTTGACTCGGAAGTTAGTGCTGTTTGCACATTAGTTTACAACTTGTAACTCTTTGGGAATTGCTGTATTTGAACATTTTTCTGTGGAGCTGCTACGCCTGCTGGCTTTATTCGCTGAGGTCAGCAAAAGGATTGCTGCCGTGTGACTTGTCTTAAGTCTGCACCTGCAAGGTCATGCACAAACGAAGTATGCGGCAATATTTTCAGAACCATTTGGATCAGTTGTGCATGGCTAGTTTCCCTCACACGCTCAGGAGGAGTTGTGAACGGTGAAGCCTGCACCAGGTTGTACACAAGCCAAAAAAGGTTGCAAACTGACTTTGCTTGTAGATTGTTCTCTTTAGAAGGGTGGAGGGAGGGGTTTTTTGTACTCTGCCTACATATAGTATCTGATGGCAGCAACAAAGGTGGTTACTGCAAGAAACGCAGTAGTATTGTGCACAAAATGTGCCACCGGTGTTCATAAACTTATGCTATTCTGAGTCAAGACGTATGTCAGCCAGAGAGGATGGTACGTAAATCAGTATGCCTAGGAACATGATGTTTCGCTAACATGTGAAGATGGGGCATATTTGCTGGCTCACTGCAACTCATGTAATTGTGAACCGCACCTGAATAAGATACATATTTTCAGTAGAAGCAGCGACACTACCACTTACACATTCTTGACAGCATCCCATTGAATGCACAGTGTTTCTTACATATCATTGTTACTTAATTGTCTCTCTCGCAGGCAGAGGGCAATTCCTTGATCACAGGTTGTTATTAGGTTGGTATGTGCTCGACCTTGCTGCACATGTCTGTGCGTATATGATGAATAAACAGTTCAAACTTGTGGCCCCCTTAACCACTTCCTTCATTATTGTTCATGTAAGAACAGCCATATTCTTGTAATTTTTACACATTCAATGAATTCAGTTTTCTGACCGTGTAGAAGTGTAAAAATGTGTGGTGGTAGGGGCCTGGCAAGTAGTGGAAGGGCATGTGTGAGCCAGCTGTCAGTTAACATGCCTAAAGAAAAAATCATGTCCTGAACTGTTTCCTCATGTTAAGCCTCAAGTGTGTTTAATCAATAAGTGCTACCCTAAAGGTATTTGTGTGTACTTTCTTTTCCATTACTGTACGCCTTTCATTTACTGGCATTTGCGTCGATGCCACTTCTCTTTTTTGTCTGTGTTTGCATGCCAGAGAAAAAAATCAGTGCTCCTGCAGTACTCGGTGCACCCATACCAGTTTTGATGTCACAAACCTAAATAAGCACTTTTGCTTACTTTGTGAGCAACTTAAAGTATATTGGCTAACATCTGGTTCTGAAAAACGTTCAAAAGTGTTTCGGGGCTCAATTTTTATGTCAGGGATAATTTAAGCCTTCGTTTAACTGATTGCGACTGGTTTAATTTACATTACGGCTCCATTTTTCAGCAAAAGCAGTTCATTTGTTTTTATTTTATTTTGTTATAGCATGCCTGGAAATGTACTTCCAGCCCACTACATGAAGCCAGCTGGGTCTTTCAAGAAAACTGCTTTGTTCCCATCTGCAAGCTCCAAAGAAGTTACTTTATAAAGCAAGCCACCGGGGTATATAAGTGAGGCACCACAGCAAGAGGAACTAATAAACACACCTTCTTTGCAACAAACATCATTGATTTCATGCTGCAGCAACATATGGCTGCATGCTTGGCCACATATATACACAGACAAGAAAGCTTCTCAACAGTACGAGGTAATCTGTAATCGAGTTGTGCAGTGCAATGTCTTTTTAATTAATTCATGAATCTGGCTTCCAACACTTATCATTACCTACCAGCCGTTCCCTGGCATACACCCAGTGTCGTCCACCCGTCATCTGCCCACCATCCACTCACCGTCTGTCCGTCATCTGTCCACCGCCCCACCATCTGCCCACCACTCTCATATTCTGCCATCTGTCCACCATTCGTCCATCATCTGTCCACCTCTCCCACCGCCCACCGTCCGTCCATCATTATCCATTACCATAATCCACAAAGATGGTGGGTGGTGGGTCCCATCATGCCCATCATTGGGCAAATTTTCAATAGGGATATTAAAATAAAATATATATATATGTTCCATAGCACAAGGAAAAGGTACAAAAAGTGACATAGTTATTATGCTGAATATTGCTGGCATCATTATCAAGAAAAAAAGCTCATTGCATGAGGCGTTTTCATGTTTTGCTGTTTCTAATTATCAGCTTTTCTGTAATCCTTTCTCCTTTTACTTGCCCCAGTAAACAACACTAACGTCGCTCGGTTGCAGCGAGTTCACATCGAAGTTTGTGAGCGAGCTGAGTGCATATTTATTAGGTTATCTGTATTCATCGAGATGATAGAAACCAAGACAGCGATGTGTCGTCAATTATCTCGTTCTCCTTATGTGTGGCAACCGTCAAAGAAGAGGTGTGTGAGGGATACTATGGGCTAAAGTGAGTTTCAGAACACGATACCCACCTTAAAAGTGACACACGTGACTTGTCAGTCTTCAGCAAATCCAGCTGTTTTAAAGCAAAACCGCGGTCGGAAACTGTGGGTAAAAGTAATGATCCTTTTCATAAACTGCCTTGCGTATGTGTTAATATTTGGTTGTCTATCATTAGTAATACAATCCTGCTAAAGATAGCGAACTGTCCCATGGTAGCGGTCGGCATCAACGGCGGGAGTAGTTCTTGACGTTCTGCGGTGACGGCGATTATCCAGGAAGAAATCACCAGGGTAAAGCTCCCCCTTGGCAACAGCTGTCCAGCCCATGTGGAGCTAATATGATAATATGGCTAATATGCGAATGACTGTGCAAGAATAGCGTTCTTGACAGCGTAAGGAGTGCCTTTCACTCGCTTGTATTTACGAACGTCAGACGCCCATGACACTGCATATCCGCTCGTGACCAGCTGATGCCTTCGCGTGCTTAATCAAAACTTCGCGTTTTCAAAAGAACGAGAACAATGATACTGACGTAATGTTCACCTAAATTTAGGCCATGGTTTTTCGCCATGGCGTTGCATTTACTATCAAACAGCTTCTGCCCGACCATGCCCTTTGGCGCTGGCACATTACCGTTAAACAGAATCGACAGAGGAGCAGAGCATATATTCTAGGTATTTTTACTTTCGCTGGTGCGTCTATGAGTACCTGAAGGCTTCTAATGGCTTCCGATTAAAGCTATATATATTGCCCCAGTTCGACATTTGCAGAAGACGCGTGCAACAATTTGCATTCGTAAAAGTTGTAATACAAGTGGCAAGAAAACCGCGCCAAGGAACGCTGTTCTGCACGAGTCACGATGCTTCATTACGGGACTGGCACAAGACTCGAGGTGTGAAAAAGAAGCCGACGATGTTCAAGATAGCAAGCAAGGGACCTTTCCGGCGGCCATTTATTTTTCAGTTTACAGGCACAGGTTCGCCCTCAATAAATAGTTTTTATAGTAGCAGTCACTATATTTATTGGTAACAATATTTTGAAACACTGTCCCAGAATAACATCAAAAACATTGGATTGTCGTGCGAAAATCCAAATGTTGGGTGCACTTGTGAAACGAAATGCGCACACAGACGGACTACTTAGCGTCGTAACACATGTGCAGAGGCCCCATCGACGTAGCTTAGGCTGTGCTGCCACGGAAAGTACTTGGGAGGTTTTTTAGAATCGTACCAGGCGATGCGTGTTAGCTTTCTTCTTAGCTGCCACAGGCTTGCGCTCAATGAACAAGACGGAGCAGAGTATGTCTTTCATATTTTGTGGATATTGTTACTGCCTAATCATACGAGCTCATAACTTGCCACGGGCAGGATCCGAACCTGCGACGAACGCGTTTGATGCTCTCCTACTGACTACTACTGTGCTGCGAGGGCAGTTATCAGTTATCCTCCATCCATCATATATATATATATATATATGTATATGTGTGTTTCTGAGTGTGTGTGTGTGCCTATGTGTGGCACTAACAGTATTTTGAACTTGACTACTTTCAAGCTAAATCGCAAGAAAGGATATTTTGTTTCGAAAAAAAAAAAAACGCGCATCTCCATCAAGTGAATCATGACGAGTGCGCCAAACTAGGTGCTAAGGTTCATGGTGTTTACGTTGAAGTAGCCGACTAGTATAAAAATGAGCTTGTAGCTGTACATTATTGCTCTGTCGTAATTACGAATGATAATATTGTTAAACCTTTCTTTTTTTCGTTTGACAAGCGACATCACGAGTCGAGGAGAAAGCTCATTGCTAAGTGTACCAAACTGTGATGAGTGGGAGCCAATAACAAATGGACTTTCCTTCATACAATGAATGTGTACGTACGTATAGCATGCTGCATGATAACCGCGACTGGTCATTATCTAAGGTTAGATTCACTGGCGGTGTTGTTTGCGCACGCATGGCTTTCAAGCATTCCTCGATCGGTAGATCTTTCTGCGGGAAAAGAAAAAAAAAACAACTTAAGTAATATGATTAAAGTTACTGTTAAAGTGCACTTGATCCGTTTGTGTCTGTCGTGCAGATCTGCGCAGCTTACCGCGATTGCACCTTGCTGAGGAACTGAATCTTGGGTTTGCGGCAGCTCCATTGATTACGAGGACTTTGATGGTCCTCACTGTGTTCACGCTGAGGAAGTTCTGACTTGGTAAGACTACCTCTTTCATTGTTCGATAAGCACTCTACTTTTGAATTTCTCACAATACTGCTCAACTGTCCTCGGAAGGTGATGCCGGTTACATTTAAACCTTCTGCCGTCCCCTGTAGCTGCCTCGTAAGATCTTGGTGCGACTCTTTTTACCCGTTGCGCCTTCCTAGTTCATGCCTTGTCTTTGACCCTTACAACTTTGCCTTTCTTGAGTGCTGGTAAACTTCTGCCCCGAGTGTCAGGCTGTTTGTGTTTAGTGACGGGAATGCTTAAGTGGTGGCTGATCTCTGAAAGTTTCCTGCATAGGCAATTGCCTTGGAGGAGTTCATCAGGGGAACGACCATCTTCGAGGGGCGAAGAACGATAATTTAGTAGCCCAAACCAGAAGTGACGTTTCTTTTCCGCAGTATCCATGATTCGTTTTAGAATTTGAACGCCTTTCTCAGCGAGGCTGTTGTAGACAAATAAAATCCGGGGCTAGACGTCCCATGCTGAATATTGTACCTGGAGGCAAAATGTGCAAATTCAAAGGATGAGAAGGGAGGTCCATTGTCACTGCAAACTGCTGATGGGAGACCATACGTAGAAAATTTGGCACTCCTCTTTTTCATTACAGATATAGTGATAAAGTGAGTTACTCTAATGACTTCTGCAAAATTGGACAAAGCATCTAATACACAAAGGACCTTCCACCTTGCTCCAACTTTGTGCCAACTCCAACTTTGTACCACTACACATTACAGTCAGTGCCTCAAACTGGCGGCTCTCATTGATATGCCTAAGCATACTTGCGGCAGCCGGTACGGCACTGTAGCAACTTTTCGATGTCCACAATAAGGCCTGGCCAGTGAACCAAACGTCGAGCCTTTGTGCTGGCCTTCTTCCAACCCAAGTGCCCTTCATAAATGTGGCCGAGTGTTTTTGACCTCATTAAGTTAAGAATAACCACTTTACATCTCTTAAAATACAATACTGTGTACGCGTGATGAGTCAAATGTGAACGATTTCAATGCGCCCTCGAGCTTTCCTTTGCCGCATAAATAAGAGTTCAAAACTCGGGATCAGCTGCAGTCTTCTTAGCTAAGCGATGCATGATCTTTTTGCTTACCAACTCAGACACAATTCTCGTTGCACACACTTCCACGTCCTCGTTGAATGCAATATCCCCTGCGGCACTGAGTGACGCTCTGGACAGCACGCATCCCAGGAGGAGCTGCTTATCTGGTACGAAGTGAAGATTCAAGTTATAGGTGAGCAATCGCAGAAAGGAACGCTGAAGCCACTGGGGCATGTTCCCAGTAGGTTTTGTAGCAATGTCAATGACCGGACGATCGTCTGTTTCAATCAAAATCTTGCGTCCAAAAACAAACTGGTGAAACTTTTTGCATTCGTAGGTAATTACCAATGCTTCTTTCTCATTCTGAGAGTGTCCTTGTTATGCAACACTCACAGCGCGAGATGCATGGGCTAGTGGCCGCCCAGCGTAACCGTAATGCTGCAATGTAGCTGCTCCTAGCCCGCATTTTGAAGCATTTGCAGAGATTTTCGTATCACTAGGCACGTCAAAAATGGCGAGCAGTGGTGCTTTGCTGAAATTCTCGCAAATAACTGCCTGCTCGCGCGCATGGTTCTTTCTTTATTCAAAAATGATGCATTTCTTCAAAAGACTGTGCAGCAGGTTCGTCTTATCCGCCAGGCTGGGCTTGAATATGCCAAAGTATTTCGTCACGCCTAGCATCTGGTGTTCAGCCGGCCTGTCTCCCGAGTGAGGTAAATCGCCCAGTGACATGCTTAACAAAGGGCTTGGTTTTATGCCCTTTTTACATGTGATGTCACCCAAGAAAAATAATTTCAGTCAGCCCGCACTTGCATTTATCTGCATTGAACATCGAACGAGCTTCTTTGGATGACTGCAAAGCATAATAGAAGTGCGAATCATGTTCATTTTTAGTACCTCCATATATTAGGACGCCGTCAATCTACACATTGTTAGGTTGGTTGATATTTGGGGTTTAACGTCGCCAAACCACCATATGATTAGAGCTACGCTGTAGTGGAGGGTCCCGGAAATTTCGACCAACTGAGGTTCCTTAACGCGCACCCAAATGTGAGCACGCAGGCCAACAACATTTCCACCTCCATCGGAAATGCAGCCGCCGCAGCCTACTGCATCATGAAATGTGCAATACCTGTAGGCACAAGCCAAGCATGCAAAGTCTGCTTGAAAGCAACCTTTCGCAGGGGCTACATGATGATCGTCAGTGAATTTTCTAGTAGTTGACGTAAACGGCTGGAGAAAACTATAGACACAAATGAACATAGCCAGTGCTACCTTCATACAATGCTTTGATTTTAGGAAACTTGGGTGCACTTATTCACTCGGTTGACGAGTCACAGCCACGAAATCTGTGAACAAAACAATATATCTTAAGGCATGCACAGATATTCTAATTCTTTGTTTGACAGTGTTACAGATTGCTTGCGGATACACATAAATCCGAGCGCAAAAATATGTCAAGCTTTTAATAGTTCGAAGTCTTGTTAGTTCACAGACGAACAGATTACTGCTATTTTGGACAAATCGGAATAAGTACACCAAGGTTTCAAAAAAAAAAAAAAAGCTTTATTAGAAGTTAGCGCCTGGTGTGAATGTCTGCTTATTTATTTTGTACTGCCTTCTTCATGTGCCACAAAGACATTTGTTGAGGATTTGCTACTATTCAAGCCCACATCACATACTTGGTCAAAGTGATAGAAATGCAAACATTAGGAACACTGCCACCTTTAGTAACAGCGTAACACTTCAGGATCTTAGAACAGCAGGGAGGTGCACAAGAAAGTTAAGCACACTCTTGCAGAACTTTAAATGAGAATCTTTCAGATTGAAAGAGGTCGACATGCAGTGGCACTTTTAAACCCACGAAACATGTGCAGAAAACATGGTAAAGGTGAGTCATGAAACGCTGTTATGAAGGCCTGCGCACGGACAGCTTTGTGAATCTAGGCACTTGTGTTTTTGTGCAAGCGTAAACCCGTATAAATAAAGAAAACGTACCTTTAGTAGCACCAGTGTAAACAAATCTTGGCAGTTGGCTTTTTAGTACAAGCAGCAATCTCTGCGACGAAAAAAAAAAATTTTATATCAACGGTAACAGTGTAAGCACACACATGGGCCAGTGTAGCCATGTTGAATTGTCAATGCCAGTGTAACCATGTGGCATGATACTCTATTCACTGACCAAGGCATGCGCAGTTTGCCCACCAAAAAGCGATGCTATAGCATATGTAGTAACACGTACAAAAAGTCTGCACTTATCAGGATTCACTTGCCTTTTCTACTTTAACATCATTGGGACATCATTATCTGCAGTAAAACCAAATATGTGTCATAGACCTGAAAAAAAGTAGTAAAGGACATGCAACAAATATTGTTTTACTTGGTAGCAGTCAAGTCTGGTTAAGAACAGCCAAGTGAAAATCAGCCTAATTATGTGCATGCGGCAAATCCCAAACGACGTTATCAAGGTCATTAAAAGATGAAATTTTTGTCGATTGGTATTGACATCAAAACGTGAACTTGCAGCGTTTATGACCGTCTCTCACAACATTTAGATTTGCGAAGGTTTTTCATCACTAAAGGAATTCGAAATATTTGGATCATTTCTGCTCGCATTATTCTGTCCATATGCAAAGTGCTCGTTTGATGATGCCCTTTTTAAATAATATGTTCAGCGTGGAGGTGAAACAAGTGATGCAGTGGTGTAGGCAGTTTGTTTTTTTTTTTTGAGGCGAGCGGGGGGGGGGGGGGGGGATTCCGCTGGTCTGAATGAATTGAAGGTCTGGCATGCAAACATGGTGGAGTGTCATATTGGGCCCCTAATGCTTGGCCTAAAGATACATTTGGGGATATGGTAGGGATGGTAGGGGAGGGTGAGGGGGAACACGGGTTTTGTGTGCTACCGCCTGGTTATGTCACTGTAGTGATGCAAAAATAATTTGTTGACTTACTGGTGTACATACACTACCCCTATAAAAAAATGCCGCCAAAGGCCTTGACACCACACAGTTAACGTTACATAAAGCCAATGAAAGACAAGTACCAGTACCAAAGCAGCTACAACATCGCCCCAATGTTATACTAGGTATATTGTGGAAAGGAACGTTTAACAGCACAAGTGCACTGGCACTGCAGTGCTGACAAAGGTAGCAAGAGGGTATGCAGACAGTAATGAAGTGGTAGTATTTGGTAGTATTTGGAGGTAGTATTCGAAGGCAGTATTTGAAGACTTGGCTTGCCTAATTACATCAGAATGAGGGGCCACCACAGAGTGAAGCCTCTTCCAGCTATCTAGAATATTCGCGATGTGCGAGCTGGGCATCCTCCTTAAGGTGGCGGTTATACTGTCGCCATATTGCGAGTAGTTCTGGAAAAAACACCAGACGGCGCCACCAAGTCAGGACTGGAAGGCCAACATTTCGGAGGTGAACTGCCACACGTGTGCCGGCGCGCCACACTGCATGACGAGGGGGTGCAAATCGCGCTGACACGGTTCGAAGAAATGAGGCACTGAGCAGGGGCTTTTTTTTTTCTCCCCTTCAACAACACCTCCATCTCTCTCCATGCTCACTAGCCCCTGACCCCTGCGGTCGCTGCTTTTCAAGAGATCCCTCATGTAGGCTGCGTAGCCTGCTTGGCCAGCTGCTCTACGTTCCATACAGTGCCGGAATGCGGGGTTGAGTGAAAAACTCTATCGCAGAGGTCACAACAATGTATACAACGGAGATCGAAACTTGGACTATGAGTATTCATGTGAGGTTCAACGGAACAGTTCGTTCTACAAATAATTGGGGTTGCTGGAGCATGATGCGGTTCGGTGGGACAGGAGAAGGCAAATTACATTTGACTATGTATACTTCCTTCCCAGCATGACCTAAGCTTCCGAATTTTCAAAACAAAACAAAAAAACGGGTAGTTAGGCAAATCGCGTGCTAAGAAGTGCGGCCGCTGTGACTCACGGTGCCCAACAAGTGCCGACTGCATAATCATTAGTTTTCCCCACTATACGTAGCGTAATTTATTTCATTAGAATTGAAACTTCAGCAAGCTAGTATGAATTCATGTTTTGGTTGATGCAGCGTTTATTTATCACGTTGACGTACGCAAAGCATCGGACTAGTCGACAAACTATTTTTATGACGAAAATGAAGCAATTACCTGTTGTGTGTCATATGAGTGAGACTCGCACATGCGTGGCCTGAATGGTCCAGGTGCGTTATTCCCTTGTCCAAGGAATGACTTCTCTATTCGCGTACGCTATTTCAACATCATTTTTTTTTCCTGTAAAGGTCGTGGCAATAACATGAAGAGTGATCGTTTCGCCCAAATCAGTTATTGACTGCAAGCTCGTAGATTCGAGGCCGTTACCTCAAGCTCTATAAACATCTCATGATAAAAACTGGGGCGGATTCACACAAACCTCCCAGGAGTGCAACAAGGGAGGGGAATACTTGTAGTACAGTGCATCTCCCATGCATCTTTCTACACAGCCGCTGCTTGTATTACTTCTATGTTCTACCCATTTCGAGTTCGTAAAGCGCATGCAAGGCAAAAACATGAGTACACAAATACAATAGTTGCAAAGGAGTTAAAGAAAAGGTCTTGTCGCACTGGATAAGGCTTTTGAATGCATGATTGGTCAATTCAAATAACTATGTCGGCTAACATATCTTCAAGCAACGAGTCTTAGTGTTGTGTATATGCTATGCAATGAAGGGCTGTCATGCAGTAAGCAGGATTGAGTCAATACACGTTGTTGTGACAATTTATTTAGTACCAAACGAGCGTCGGCAGCACTTGGTTACAGCCACGAAAACACCTGAACATCACACACACAAAAAAGCCCGCAGAACTATAACGCATACATTCAGAGAAATGTGAAATCGCACAAAGCAAAAGTACATATAATCACGACGTTCGGATGCGAACTTGTGACAGCAGAGAATGAAGGTGTATGCTTTATTATTATTTTCCGTTATCCTATATCACACACGAACTTTTTACAAAAGTTCATTGGCGCTTCTGTGGTCATGTCTCTCGGTCATTGCTGCTGCAGAACGCACGTGAATGGCTGATGACACACCCAACACAAGGAAGTGAATTGCTACCTCATAGCTTGTTCGAGCAAGAGTCTTTGCTATCGTCAAATCTGAGCCTGCATCTGCCATTCGATATATACAAGGTCGTTCTCCTAATGTGCAGTTCTTTAGAGCGAAGCTCTTACACACATACTGCTGCGTTGAGCGGCGGTGCCTGTTGACGTCGTCGGCGTAACCAATAGAGCGAACAAGGACGAAGGAGAGCGAACGCGGAGTCTGCCGATGTCACTCGCCACTGGCCTCTAACCTCGCCTTCTTCCTCCGTCACGCTCGCTACCCCGGTCGCAGCTAGCGCACGTGCACTGCGGCTGGCTTCGCTTGTCGTAACGGGGCTCTCGGCATTTCGCTTGGTTCGCGACGCCTGCAATGCACAAAGTGGTATGCGTAACGCTCGAGCGCTGGCAATTTGCGTGGAAATATGTAAATAACTACAACTGCACATAGCCGAAACTACAGACGCACTTGGCGTTGCCCCAACACGAAAGTGCGCTCAAAATCACCATTAGGTAGCATCGTCACAATTGGTGAATTTCTTGACAGTGCACGCGCCCAGCAGTCCTACGACTCAAGGCTGTGGAAAATGTCCGAGTCGCCACTCTGCTTTGCCTCCTTGTTCTTCATCGAAGCTCGTTTAGACTGCTGGTGTGACTCAATTGCTTTCACATTCCACTGTGGTCTGCGTATGGGCATGCTGCGCGTAGTACGGGGATCTACAATTTCAGGTAACATGCAGTCTCTGATTAGTTGTGGAAGCATTCTGAATTTCCAAAAGTCATTATCTCTTTCGATCCGCTGTACGTGGATGCCCTTCGACGTGCAGACGACGAAGTGGCAGAAACTTCTTTTAGTGATATGCAGCTGGCCTTGCACTTGGTAGAAATAGTTATGAGAGCGGCTCAATTTGGGAGGTTCGTGTACTTGGCTCCTTTGATTGTACTTTTTAGCTGCCTCGGATGGCTCCATGTCCTTCGCAGTGAATGGGCACTTCACTTCCACGATACCGTCACTCGCAATTTATCCGTCTGGCGACGCCGCCAAGAATCCGTAGTCTGGGTAAACAAATAACCCGCAAAGTTGCACAGCAGTTTCCGTTTCTTGCTCGTATAACCGGAGTGCGACACGTTCCTGTTGTCTTCCATGCTTAAGAGCGGCACTGGTGAAATTTTTCTTATAGAGCAGGGTCTTCCCGAGCGTGTCACACGGTGTCCACTCCCTCCTTCGGCATACTGCATAGAAATTCGACGCCGTTAGGCGCATGTTTCTTTCAAAATGCCATGTAGGATTATCAGCCTGTCCTCGAGTAGCCTTCTCAATTTCCATCTGCTGTTTCTCATTCACCTGCAGGCTTGCTAAAACAGCCCGTTCTTTCTCGGCATATTGCTCTGGTGGCATGTCTGGCTGCTGGCAGTTCGGACCATAATGAATCATTGAGTCGTTCACCGTAGACTTCTTGCGCTTATGCTGCTGGTGGCCATTTTCTTCAAACAGTTTCCTTTCTGAGCCGTCTTCTTGCTTGCGTAGCGCTTTAAGATGGCTGCGGGGCTCTTGCAGGTTACAGCCTTGGATGTGGTGCAGTGCCACTGTGGCCCCAGCTGAAAGCTGAGCCCAGCTCTATAACAGCGGTGTTCATAAGAGCCCTTTTGACATCTGTTGATCTGTTTACCACAAGATAATTTGGCTACCAGTGCCATGACTGCCTCGGCAAGATTACTTGTATCATCTGTCACAAGACGGTCAGCTTTTTCGGCAATTATATTGGCAGCGGTAACTATTTTCATTTGTAGCACCTTAGGCATGCTATCATGAATGTTGTCACCTTTGGTGCCATCACAGAAGTAGTCTTTGCATCTGTCGTGGCAACCAAAAACATGTTTTGGGCCATTTATGAGGTCACCCGAAAGCTGGCGCGTAAGGTCGGCTTTCTGGGCACGCTGCTTTTGTGCAGTACCCTGTACATCTCTAAGAATGTTTGCATAGTGCTTTATGGCCTTCCGTGCACCCTTCTTTAACCGCTTAATCCTAGGGCCACTTAAGGAAGTTGAACTGCCCTTTGTTTCTTTGGCTATGCCATAGAGCCGAGTGATGTAACATTTCACAACATGGTTTGCACATTCCCCCTTTTTTACAAAGCGCCCGTACTCCACTTTCGTGAGTATCTGATGTAAAACGGACGAATCCCCGTCCCCTATGAATGTCCGGTATTCCACACCATGAATTTCCACGCTTCTCTGGAAGCCTTCAACGATAATATCCGACTCCATTGCCCGTGAGCTTTGGTTCCAATTCTTGTAGCACACATGGTCTTTCTTGCCCTTTCCCGTCCTAGAATAGTGCTCACAGGTACTGCAGAGCTTGTTTCGTACTCCTAGGTAGAGGAGCTTCTTCGTGCGTTCTCCTATAATCACAGCGACACCAGAGTTGGCGGAATACCGGTGTCTATGACTGCGGTGTGACCACCCACCATCGACAATCACTGTAATATAGGGGGGTTATGCCATCCTCACAGAAAGCCCCATCTTCTTCTGCGAGTTTTTTTCTTCTTTTCCGGCTTTTATCATTTGGTCAAGAAGGACGGTTTTCCAGCACTGCAACAAAACAAAAATTACAGCAGATTACAACGTCGAAATTGTTTTCACAATAGCGATGCCGCACTTTGTCATTGCGTCAATGCGTGAGTGAGCTCCTAGACAGGACGATTACTGGCTCACTTGTAATCCTGACATCTCACGATCAATCGTTTCATTGTATACGACGAAATGTTGCAGAGAAATTCTCATCGTGCCGTACTCCCGTTCAAAACGCTTGACATGCACGTGCCACTGTCGCTTCACATGAATTTTACTAAAAATAAAGTGCTGTACATCCTCCATCGTCTTCAGAAAGAGAAAATAAATATTTATCAGCTTATTTACCTTTCCCAGGGACTCCTCCCGGCGTAGAAAAGCCCCTTTGCTCATAGCAGGAATTTCTATGACTGCCATTGCTTCCTCGAACTGCGAGTGGCCCAATCCGATACTCATGAATGCCCAAACAGCAGCATCATTGACTCCTATGTTTGCCTTGTCAGTGAGGGACGTTGGTTCTGTGACGGGGTCAGTCGTCAACTTTCTGATTTCACTTTGTTATAAACTTATCCTTTTCAGAAACATTTCTGTTCTTTTCGAGCTACTAGGCGTAAGTCCAAGATCGGCTATTTCTACTCGTCAGCCTTATGACTCACGCTAACGAGTCAAGGAGCTGCTATCTTGACGCATTGACAGTTCTCCGCACGGCAGACTTCCCAATGACGAATTGTCAGCAGGTGCCGCATGCCCTTGACATTTTTCTCTATTCTTTTTCTCCCCTTCCCCCTCCCCGTGTAGGGTAGTATATAAGCCTTTCCTTTGCCTTTCTCTCTCTCTCTCTCTCTCTCTCCTTCAGGCGAAAGCGTCGGCAAGGTGCCTTGTCGCATGGTGTTTTACACTGGCACTGAAGAAAACCAACAAGCTCCAATCCTTAGATTGAGTGGCATAAACCCTCAGTGCATAGGAAATATAGATGGGCTTCACCACTGCCGCTCCCCCACCAGACCTGCTCAGTGGGAGCATAGTCAAAAGTTATCCGCCTTTCTGCCTCCCTGAAGGACCTCACTTGTCGCGGGTGCTTGAAAGCAGAAAAAAAAGAGCCTTGGTGCCTCATTGCTGTGCCCGCACCGAAGTACTTTCTTACACCACGCCGTGCATTCAGCAAATTTCATGCCACTTCGCTTCGTTGTTACTGGCTGAAAAATCTGCAAGCTTTTCAGGCAGTAGCATGATTTTAGCCAGTTTATGCAGTGAGCAACGGAATAAATATTGCTCGGTTTTGTGGTTTATTGAAACCGATGACGGATATTCACAGCTGACTCCGAGAGAAGAGTTTGCAAGCGCCCGCGTCCCCTTAGAGCGAGTTTGCAGTGATTATGAGGAACGCCGTCATGGGGTACTCCAGAACATTGGTGTTCGCGCATTTCGGCGCTATGGAAATGTGCGCTTGTCGTATATAAAGGCGGAAAGCGAACACGCGTCCTCAACTCCTGCCGCACCATAGTTTTCCCCAGAGTAAATAAATGAAATAAACACGCAGAAAGTACAAAACAGACTTCATCTCAATCCTGTAGGTGTGCCTCGTTTCGTGTTTGTGCTGTTTGTTGTGATGGGTTCATACCAACAAGCGCAGCACGTCTGAAGCTCCGTATATTTCACGGTAAAAAAAAAGATATTCACAAATACCTTACCCACGCACGTCTGCTCAGCTTGCTCGTATCGCTCGTTTGTCGTTCGTTTTTCTGCTTTCTTACTGTCGTCGCACAGCCCTCGCTTTTCGGTATAGTCCGTGGGGGGGTGAGGAGGGCGACAAAGACGTGCACACATAAAAGAGGGACTTTCCAAGAATTCGGCATTTCTTTTCCCGTGAAGACGCTCACCCCATCCTCTCGGAGGATACTGCCCACCTGTTTTCACGCTCTCCCGCGGTACCGCGCAGCCTTATGAGACTCTGAGAAGAGGAAGGCTTACAGATGACGGTGCATGGTTTGAAGTTAGAAAAGACGTTTCCTCCTAAGGCAAAATGTTTTTGCACGCCGCATTCGGGGAGACAGGGAACCTTCAAATTCAGCGCTTTCCTTATTTTTGTTTACGTGGCGCTAGGGGAAGATTTTCGTTGTAGTGATAGGAATAATGTAGATTTCTCAATATTCCTGCAGTTCTTGTGTGCGATTCGTGTGCAAAAGTATACCAGGAGACCGTAACTGTTATATTTTAGGCTATGCATGCTTACATTTCAGCGCTATTTCAAGATAACGATTTTGTTGATGTTTACGGCACGATAAATTAAGACAATTTGCGAGCTTTGTTTTACATTCCTGCTTGCTTTATTGAAAAACGCTACGTTGAGGAAATAGATCAGGGGTTCTAGTTTATCCACGTGCAAATTCAGCTAACGAACTTGAGTAGTTCTCCGCTAAAATGGGCCACGGTAGGTCTATCTAATGAGAATATTGCCCAATTTAGATCAGTATAATTAAATAGCGAGCGGGCGTACATAAATAAAATTGAGCACTCAAACGGAAAATGCCATCCTCTATATACACCCAGAAAATGAATTTTCTCTAGCGAATACGTGCCGGATAGTCCGCATCGACATTTACTAAATTTGGCTCTTTTCAAAAGCTCATCAGCAATATAGTAAAAGTGCTAAAATAATTTGCTACGTTGAGGAAATAGATAAATATGTCTTAAATGTTCTGCGCAAAGAACAGTGCTGTAACTGCAGCAGATTTTTCAGAAAATGGTCACTTCTGACTTCTTGGCTCTCCCTACCCAAATGCTAAAAGCTTACTTATTTTTAATAGATATGTTTAAAATGTACAAAAATTAAGCTTTTTAATGACACATGAACCAACTATAATAAGACAAGAAGAACAGCCGCCACGTCAGTTGGAAAAGGGACAAAAACGATGTGTTCGTGGCGCCGGAGTGGGACCGCCGCCTGAAGAACTCTTTAAACTGTTAAAAAAACTAAAGCGCTAGACATATATGTCCATTGCTCTGTGAATATCGTCTACATTGAGAGCGCCAAAATTTTATTTTCATGGGATAATTAAAGCTGCTAATGAAAGAACCGTCATATGGCATACGAGAAACAGGGGCATAAAATGTTCCGCACTGTTGAACGGGTTACCATCGGCAAATTGTTACAAGCATCCACGTTTACTTAATCAATGGTTTGATATTTGCGATGTAAACCTATTTTGTACTGTTTTCTTCTAGCCTGATTTTTGTCTAAAAATGTGTTTTTACATGTTTGTACATTAAAATTACACCAATGCAAAGCTATTGTTGTGAGGAAGGGTTGTGTGGTTCAATCATGATAAAGTGAAAAGAATGCGTTTGCATGTACAACTATCCGTGTACGCTAGCAAGAAACGGGTGCATATATTTAGTTACCCATTCAAATTGCCTACATTGCTAAAAGTGATTTATCACAAAGTGTATGAGTCAACAGTGTTAACTAAATGTTTGCACCTCAGCTGCCATTGATGTCGTATGAGCGAATGACTCTCTCAAACAATTCTTAAATGATTCCATCATTCACATACTATCACATGTGTTGTGATGAATCAGTGAAATAAAACAGCCAATCAATCATATCAGCATAATAACAACAGGGGGACAGCCAGCGATAACGTAGTTGCGTAATTGAAAAGAAAGCATGGAACAAGTATCAGGGACGTCCTTGAAACGAACAGCGCCTTATCGTTGCTTCAGATTTTGATATTTCAATACACACGACAGTAGATGGTTGAATTTAAGATAAGCAATCACTCCATTCCTCACTCCAATGAAAACAGCAACAATGAAGTTGTGGCGGCTTTCATAATAAATACGATGATGGCTATCAGCGTCGCTATCACTTATCGGCATTGCTGAACGACAGGGGTCTCAAACTCGCCTCAAGCCGTCGTCTTGAAATTCCAACGGCCTAAGGTTGTGACACTAAAGAAGGTTGGACAGGGGGAAGTGAGAGTTTCAAAGAACAGTCAGTTCAACAACGCCATTTCAATACATCCTTTTTTTATGTGGGTCATTTTAAAAAAGGATTAGGCTTCGGGAGTCGAGAAACGCTAATGTCGATTTTGAGAATGACTAAAATCCAAACTATGTTACTGTATTTCAGAAGATGTTGACTGCCCATTAACCAGGCATAAAAATTATGCTACGAAAGCAGACATGTGCGAGGCGTGGGCTGTTATGAAAGGTCCTTGGGCCGTGTGTCCGAGACCTCTGCTGTACGAGGAACTAGAGTCTTTCAGAGAATTCTCGAGGGATTCTGCCGAAAAATCGCAAATATTTAAAGGATTTCGTTACCACGCTGTCAATGCCTAAATAATAGGACGGCTGCACTTGCCATTGTAAGAACAACTATGGGTCTAGTCCACGCTTTAAGGATGGGTCTAGTCCACGCTTTAAGGAGTCGTTTTGGGTTCACAGCGAAGCTGTGAACCCAAAACGACTAGCCTGTGGCGTTTTTTTAATGGTCTTATAAGATTTAACGATTAGATCGTATAAGAATTAAATTGGCATCCAACCTTCACAGGAACCATTGCATTGTCTAAGATGCGTCTCATTTTTCATACCGGCATGCGTGTTTTGTCGTATGCAGCCATCTGACTCTATGCGTTCATAGCCATGATGATGATATCATCTTGCTGATGGCACTCACCAACAAAGGGAGACGGTCTAAGAACCGGGCGGCAGGATCTTTGACTAACATGGCTATGAATATAAAAACCAAACAATGTAACTTTAATGTAACAGTGTTATTTTAGTCTTTTGCTTTGGGTCATCCAAGTTTTTGATGTCCATCAGTGCATGTTAATGGTGCATTCAGACGGCGGACCGAATCCGGATGTGGCCGGACGAACAGCGCGTCACGTGACCTCACATTAACGATTCCCCTCGTCCGTGACTCATCCGCGCGGCTCACGGATGGATGACCCCAACCTGTTTCTCACATCGAGATTCTGGTGGGAGAAAGCCGATACTTCAGCGGATTAGCTCGGGGTTTCTGGCAACCAGTACACTTTCCCTCTGCTCGTGGCATGTCCTCCACGGCTCGCGGACAGCTGCATGACTGGTCGGCATCATCTATGCTTGAGCATGGTTTACTTAGTTTCCGGGGGCTTTGTTCTCAGGGGATTAAATATGCCGATTGGTGTTTTGGGAAATGTCACCGTCATCGTTTGACACACGAGATTCTTAACCGCCATGGTGGTGAAATATTCTAACTTCTGCAACCGGCAACGTGCCGCTTCTAAAGAAGGATGGGAGACGCGTTCAGAAGTTCTACAATGGGGGGAACAATGTAGTCTAAAGAACATTCTGCCAGCAACTCTCTTTTCTCCTGAAAGAATAACACTCCTCGTTGATTTGTCACAACGCGACAGACATCGCAGCCAAGCGTCGCTTCTTGCGGGCATCCATGTTGAATACTCTCTAACCGGTCTGCTGCCAGCCGGCGCAGGTGAGCGCCGAATGTGCTGTCTAGGGTAATCCGGCTGTTTTCTCCTAGCACACCGTCTGCCGTGTGGATGCGCCTGCAGGCGGATCATCCGTCGATTAGCCGTCCGCGTCCACGGCAAATCCGGATTCGGTCCGTCGTCTGAATGCACCATAAAGAACTCAGGTGGTCGAAAACTCTGCAGCCCTCCACTACATCGTATCTTATATTCATATGGTGGTTTTGGGACTTTAGACCCCACATATTGTTACGGAAGGGTACACCGAGAAACGAGGTTACAGCTAAGATATATTGGCACGACGCCAAGCCTAAGCCGAGATGGCAAGCCAGAGCGTGCCCCACATCCCAGAATCACGACGTCTTTCTGGCTGTCTGTCTTGATTCTTCAGCATGATGTAGTCTCGTAACATGACCCCCGGGTGCAGAAGCACCGTTTCGGTGCTTTCTATGATGTTGTGGAGTGGTAGAGCTAAAGTCGGGAGACATGAACAATGTCTGTAGACATTGGAGACGACGACTTCAGCGGGGCTATCTCGTAGGTAACGTCGGTCACTTGGCCCAAGACGCGTTAGGGTCCTGAGTACCGGGAAAACAGCTTCTCAGTGAGACCAACATGTCGAGTCGGTGTCCACAACAACACAAGGGAAATCTGGGCAAAGGAGACGTCACGATGATGTGTGCCGTAACGTTGCTTCTGTTGCTCTTGCGATGCTAAGAGGCGCTTCCGAGCGAATTCTCGTGCTTTGTGAGCTCTGGTGATGGTGTCACGGGCGTATTCAGTTGGCGAATCGACAGCTGTCAAAAAGATGGTGTCGAAAGATAGAGTTGGGTTGCGGCCAAATAAGAGGTAGAATGGTGAAAACCCAGTAGTATCGTGGCGTGAGGAATTGTATGCAAATGTGACAAATGGCAATGCAACGTCCCAGTCTAGGTGTTCAGAGGAGACGTACATGAAGAGCATGTCAGTTAAAGTCCGGCTGAATCGTTCGGTAAGCCCATTAGTTTGTGGATAACAGGCCGTCGTAAATTTATGTTTGGTTTCACAAGAGCGAAGCAGTTCGTCAATAACTCGGGAGAGAAATAGCGTCCACGATCTGTGAGGAGTTGGCATGGAGCACCATGATGGAGGATAACATCGTACAGAAGAAAATTGGCAACATCTGTGGCACAGCTGGTTGCCAATTTTCAAAGCCCGCGTGATAGCGTACTGGGTTGCATGATCCGTAGCGAGAGCTATCCATTTGTTTGCGGAGGTAGACTGATAGAACGGGCCTAGGAGATCAAGACCAACTCAAAAGAAGAGGTCAATAGGAATATAAAGTAGCTGGAGGAGTCCAGAAGGACTCATAGGGGTTTTTTTCGACGTTGGCACTGGCCGCATGCGACGACGTAGTGGTGCACAGAGCGATAAAGCCTGAGCCAGTAAAATCGACGCTGCTCACGGTCGTAAGTCTGAAAGAAACCAAGGTGACCCTTGGTGGGGGCGTCATGGAGTTTGGCGATAACACTCGAACGTAGGTGGGAAGGCACCACAAGGAGCAGTTCGCGCCCATTTGTGTTGACATTGTAGCGGTACAAGGTGCCTTTTTTAAGTACAAACAGTCGAGTAGACGAATGGAGCGTCGGAGAGTTCAGCTTCTCAATAATGTCACGCAAGACGGAATCTTGGCGCTGTTCATCACGGATGTTGCTCAAAGCAGAGAGAGAGAGCACACATGGCGGCGCTTCGTCTAAAGTCTCAGGAGGGTCCACTGGATGGCGGGACAAGCAGTCAGCGTCATGGTGTAAACGGCCAGATTTGTAAGACACTGAGTAGTCATCTTCTTGGAGCCTTAGTGCCCAGCGACCAAGACGCCCAGCGGGATCCTTTAACGACGAGAGCCAGCAGAGGGCGTGGTGATCATTTGTGACAGTGAAACGACGACCATGTAAGTAGGGCCGACATTTGCCAACCGCCCAAACTAGAGCAAGGCATTCCCGTTTAGTGATTAGTAGTTCCACTCGGCCGCAGAGAGCAGACGGTTGGCATATGCAATAATGCGGGCGCAGCCGCTTTGATGCTGGGCCAAAACAGCACTGATTCTATGGCCGCTGGCATCAGTGCGGACTTCTGTTGGGCAGACATGTCAAAATTGGCCAGAATAGGTAGTGTTGTGAGCAACACGATGAGATTGAAGAACGCCGAAGCCTGCGCAGCGCCCCAAGAGAATGAAACATCCTTCTTCAGCAAGTCCGTAAGAGGTCGGGCCACGTCCGCAAAATTGTTTACAAAACGTCGGAAGTAAGAACATAGACCTAAAAAGCTTCGGACTTCCTTAGTGCTGGTCAGGACCGGGAAGTTTTGTACAGCTCGAACTTTATCAGGATCAGGGCGTACGCCAGAGGAGTCCACAAGAAGGCCTAACATGGTTATTTGCTGGCGTCCGAAGTGCCACTTTGATGAGTTCAGTTGCAGTCCTGCGTTACGAAAAACAAAGGATGGAAGAAAGGCAGTCGAGGTGTGTTTCAAAAGTCGGGGAAAACACAATGACGTTGTCGAGGTAACATAGGCAAATTGACTACTTGAACCTGCGCAAGAGAGTGTCCATCATTCGTTCGAAGGTTGCTGGAGCATTGCACAATCCGAACGGCATGACCTTAAACTGGTAAAGACCATCAGGGGTCACAAAAGCAGTCTTCTCGCGGTCAATGTTTTCGACAGCAATTGGCCAGTACCCTGAGCGAAAGTCGATGGAGGAAAAATACTTAGCGCCGTGAAGGCAATCCAGGGCGTCGTAAATGCGCGGTAGCGGGTAGACGTCTTTCTTGGTGATCCAGTTCAGATGTCGGTAGTCGACGCAGAATCGCCAACCGTTGTCCTTTTTCTTTACAAGAACAACAGGGGAAGCCCATGGACTGGAAGATGGCTCAACTATGTCTTTGGCGAGCATCTTCTCGACTTCCTTTTAAATGATCTGACGCTCCGCAGGAGAAACGCGGTACGGCCGTCGATGTACCGGAGATGCATCGCCAGTGTTAATGCGGTGCTTCACAATGCTGGTTTGACCTAGCGGACGGTCACAGAAGTCGAATACGTCAAAGTATGATTCGAGGCAAGACAGAGTGTGTCAGTTTAATGCTGCAAAAGGCCCACCGCAATCATTTTTTTCATATTAGAATATGGACTCTCTGTCGAAGAACAGGCTTGCGTGCAGTTAGGGCCACGCACATCATTTGGGTACAAAGCTGAGATGACGCAATCCTCAGAGGGTGTCAGCGTGGCGAGGGCTATTCCACACGGAAGCACTTGCGGACACAGAGCAAAGTTCAGCAAAGGGATGCAAGCACGGTTTTCCCGTATTGTAATAATAGTGTGCGGAAAAGTAACACTGTGAGTCTGAAGGACGGATGTAATGGGCGTGAGCACGTAGTCTCCATTAGGTACATGTGGCGACGCGGTTACAGCAATGCAGGTAACTGTTTGCGGTGTCAAACGGACATTTTCAGAAGAGCAGAGACGAACTTGGGGTGGACTGGGCATATCGGGCATACAGGGCAGGTCAAGTGGCACCGTGCTAGCTGAACAGTCAATGAGGGCCGAATGGGCGGACAAAAAGTCTAGACCGAAGATACAATCATTGGTGTAATTGGTGACCACAGTGAAGAAGACGGAGGTTTGATGTCCGGCTATAGAAACGCGTGCTGTGCAGACACCAACGACGGCAATTGCACTGCCATCAGCAACACGAACACATCGTGAAGGGGCTGGAGTCAAGACTTTCTTTAAGAGATCACGAATGTGCGAGCTCATAACAGAAATTTGGGCGCCAGTGTCGACTAAAGCTTTAACAGGTAAACCATCCACTTTTACATCAATCAAGTTCTGGTTGGTCGGGAGGGTCAACAGAGTAATTGTAGGGCAAGTTGTAGCAGCAGCATCACCTCCAGGAGCTGCACCAGTTAGTTTTCCAAAGGAAACCGTCGGGCGAAGGACGGGGATGGGGGAACAGGGTGGCAAAGGAGACCGCGAGAATCTACGTCGTGGTGAAGGCGAGCGGCTGTCCTGGGCATTGGTCATGGCGGTCATGTAATGAGCTGAGTCTTCACGGCGGGTTGGTTCTTGGCCAGAAGGGCGGGCTGATGTGTCGAAGTTCGTAAAGTTTGGGTTTGTGCGTGAGGGCGAGATCCATGTGCTTCGGCAATGATGCGAAATGTGTCCCACTCGTTTGCAACAGAAGCAAATTGGCTTGTCGTCAGGCGTCCTCCATTCGTTTGGATCTCGGTTACGTGGAGCAGGACGCCGGTAGTGCTGACGTGTGTTCAAGGTAGGAGGATGGACATAGGGTCGGTGCACGAAACAAATCGTCTGAAGGGCCGTGTTTGCCAATTCTTGGCACACAACGCTCTGTATGAGGGATATGGTGGGCTGAGGATCGTTCGGTGTCAGGACCCTCAAGGGTGCTGGTGACATCGCTTCGATTTCGCGTCGAACGACCCTCGTAATGTCAGCACAGGGTGGATTCGACTGGGTCTCAGAATGGAGGTCCTCACAAGTTGATGTTGCTGCGGTGTTAGGAAGACGGGTGAAGTGGTGGGCAATGCCACGACTTTTAGCCTCTTGGAAGCGTCGGCACTCCTTAATGCTGTCTTGAACTGTCGAACAGCCTTTAAATACAAGAAGGCTAAAGGCATCATCAGCGATGCCCTTGAGTACGTGTGCAACTTTGTCGGCTTCGGTCATGGTGCTATCAGCTTTATGGCAGAGGGTCAAGACATCTTGAATATAGGCCAGGTAAGACTCCGTGGATGTCTGGACACGGTTACCAAGCTCTTTCTTAGCGACCTGCCTGCACCCGGCAGATTGGCCGAACAACTCGTGCAACTTCGTCTTACAGACGTCCCAGCTGGTGAGCTATTCCGCGTTGTTCTTGAACCACGCCTTGGCCGTACCTTTCAAGTAAAAGATAAGGTTTGCCAGCATTATGGTTGGGTCCCATCTGTGGTTTTCACTCACGAGCTCGTAGAGCTGAAGCCACTCATCGACGTCTTTGCCGTCAGTGCCCAAAAAGTTGCAAGGATCGCAGGGTGGAGTGGTCACAATGACCACATGGGAGGTGGGCGCCGTTGATGCGCGAGGCGTGGCTGTTGACGCAGCATCCCTGTCGGTAGACATGTCAGAAGTGGCAACTTGGCGTCCGCTGCGAAGCTCTGTCGTGCTTTGCTACCCCGCACCTTCCACCAAAATTTTACGGGAGGGTACACAGAGAAACGAGGTTACAGCTAAAATATATTTCCACGACGCCAAGCCTAAGCCGGGATGGCAAACCAGAGCGTGCCCCACATCCCAGAATCACGTCGTCTTTCTCGCTGTCTGTCTTGATTCTTCAGTGTGATGTAGTCTCGTAACAATATTAACCAATCAAAGCCTCTCATCCTCGTGTTCATCTATCTCCCCTTCGTCCAGGAGACGTCTGAAAGTATGCGGCTTGAAGCTAATGTTGTTAAACTTGTGGAGCGGGTTGGAGAGGCGCGTGCTCGTTCCGTTCCTTAGTAAGACCTTCTCTGTCGCTCCATGGGAGTTTCTTCATGGCGCATTGGCTAGGAAGCATTCGTGTGTGTGCCTCCGAATTGCATACATGCATATGATTGCTTCCAAGCATTGGCAGGGTGACAGCATGACCACAGGGGTGCGGCTTGAAGTGGAAACAGCTGAATGCTGCGACGCTGAAACCTTAGGTTAACGAACACTCGAAGCCCAGGACACAGCAAAAATCTTGTGTGAAGGGCATGTGCTGGCATTTTCCAATCATAGTGTTTTGATGCTCGTTTCGGAGCTTTCATTATTACAAGGGTTACTAGGATGCATGTTCATGCCGTACAGCACGTGGTCTTTGTCCACACGTTTTTCTGTCCGTGCACATGGGACCGTTGGCATGGTAGAGGTATACAGCATCGCTGTCAAAACTTCATTCGTGAAACTCTGTTGGCAGTCCCTTTTTGTATATGACAGTCTGTTATCACTTGACAGTTCCACTTGGAGCACTGTGCTGTGTTTTACAGTGTCAATGCAGTGCCGGAATACGTGACATAGCGAACAAAAAAAAACATCGCATATCCACAAAGTTAACAATCTAGACGTTAACGTTACGCTAGTTTAGTGTTCATGCTTGGGATGTAAAAACGGCACCAAATAGAGACAAGGCCTGAAGCTGAGAAGGCGCCTCGTCTTCAGCGCCTTTTTGTCACTGCTTTAGGTCTTGTCGCTATTTTTGCGCTGTTTTTACATCAAAAGTGAATCATGTTGGAGGTGCTTGCTTGGAGGTGCACGGGGTGTTTCTGAATGAGACCATGGCTTGTTAACGAGCCGATGCATAATATTTACGTCGAACGCAGAGTTGTCGGGCACATTCCATGAGCCGCACTTCGCAGTGTCGGCCCTGTGGATCGGCACGTTAACCACCTGGCCCTTTATCTCACACAGGCCACTGCCTTGAGTCAAATGCCTAACGTGCATAAATGGTAGACGTGGAGCCATCACGCATTCTTCAACAGGGTTGAGAGTAGGCAGGTGAAGAGGGCTTGCGAGGATATAGTGTTCGTGCGCAACACTCATCAAAGGAATTCGTCACGTGCTGCCGTGCCTACAAAAGAGCTCATGCTTAAAGCTCATTGGTGCCCACGAAGCGACAAGATCAAAGTGAACGTAATTGCGAGTAGGCGAGCGCGCGGGTCGTGTAAATTCTACACTTTGGCTGGCGGTACACCATCTAGTGAGCATTGTTGGAATCACTGAAGAGTTGATCAGAGCAGCAATATTGAGATGGGGCTGGACAAAATCGAACGTGATGCGCGCATATCTTTTCTCCATCGACTCAGCGGCTAATACCAGCGGACTTGGAACGAGCCACGGCAAGCAACCCAGCTCCCTCTGGTCTGTATATAGACGTATGGGGCTTGTCAAGTATGTTGTCACGTAGGGGAGGCTGGGCTGACAAAACCTCTGACAGGCTAAAAGATAGACTGTGTCAGCAATACAATGGCTTAAGTAGTCATAAAAATAACTTTTTGACGATTGATTTGATGATTGATATGTAGAGTTTAACACCCCAAAACCACCATATGATCATGAGAGACGCTGTAGTGGGAGGCTCCGGAAGTCTCGACCACCTTTTGTTCTTTAACATGCACCCAAATCTGAGCACACAGGCCTACAGGAGTCGAAAATGCAGCAACCGCAGCCGGGATTCCATCCCGCGAACTGGGGTTCAGCAGCCGGGTATCTTAGCCACTAGACCATAGCGGAGGGGCAGAACTCGGTGACGGTGAACTAGAATGTGACCGGGTGGCGGTCACGTCTATTAGTTGCGCTATGCGACGCGACTCATCACAGAGAGGGGTAGCACGCGCGCCTAGCCTTCCTATCTCTTTTACGGCAGTGGGAAAGCCTAGTTGTGGGAATACCCCCACAGCCGGCGCTCACAATTCCTTCTTTCCCGGCTTGCGGGACGGGTTTTCCCTCCCTTAGCGAGAAAAGGTAATATTCTCGTCAGGGAAAGGGAAACTGGGGCAGGGAACAAAACTGGCGTGTGGACGGCCACACAGGTCTTTCTGACCCCGGCCTTGGAAGGAGGAGGTTGAACGCGCAACCCCCCCCCCCCCCCCCCCTTGCGAGCTGAGGACGACAACGACCAAGGAGTAAGTGTCTACTGTTGTTTTCTGTGCTATCTCCTCGCGACATTTGTGCCCCATTGCTAACACCTAGCCTTAAAGTGTTGTTGTTGACCTAGCCTGTTGCCTTATTTGCCCGAACCCGTGTAGCTGCAATGAGATGAGCTACGGATAGGGGATGTTAATCGTGCACGGTACGACTGTGTGCAGCTAGCTAGGCTTCTGCGTCAGCCGTACATAGGACGAACCCTCTACATCTGGTGCCCAACGAAACAAATTTGGCAACGGGGCTAGTTTTGTGGACGCGAGCAACTACCGACGCTCCCCCACACGTAGGATAACAGGCATGTCGGAACTCCAAGATTTGTCAATGTTGTCTGATGTCGCGTCGCAGAGTGGCGATCTTTTGGCTAACGTGGGGGCACTGTTAGGACTTTCCGACAGCATAGATTTTGGTCGTTTCACGCGGGATGATCAGGAGGGGGCAGAGACTGCGTTAGCTGAGATTAGGCCTACGACGGAAAGCGTCACGCATAGTGCTCTGGCATCTCGCGACGCGAACAGAGAGGCGCCGCTACAAGTTGCTCTGACACGCGCCGCAACTGTAGGTAAGTTCGCAGGCAACAGTTTGCCGTCGAGCAAGGTACTTTCACAGAATTCACTGTCAGTTATGCAAAGCCTCGCGAGTGCCCTGCAGAACACAGCGTAGGCCCCCGTGCAGACTGTGCGACCACGTGTAGAGGTAGACATACCTCGCTACAAGGGTTACCATGACTGCAAGAGCGCCAATGAGTATCTTGACCAGTTGCTTCATTATCAGGGGCTCTCTAACGCAGAACTTCTCGAGTACGTGGTCTTGGTGTCGCTCACGGCGCAAGCGGCTCGGTGGTTCCGATTAATTAGACATCGCGCCCGCACGGTAGAAGAGTTCCGCGACAGCTTCCACGGCGGATTCCTACCAGCTAATTATGAGTGGCGTTTGCGGAGGAAATTGGAGCTACGCACCCAGGATCCGGACAAATCCTTGCTGGAGTATGTACAGGCAATGGACGAACTGTATAGTCTTGCTAACCCTCACGCCACCAACGCAGAAAAAGTCTAGCGCGTTACGCGACAAGCGCACCCGACTTTTGCGGCGCACTTCAGGGGATGTAAGTTCGCAGACCTAGAAGAGCTCGCCATCGAGGCGAAGCGCGTACAAGGGGGCATCCTCGCTGCGCGATCGTATTACCCACCTCCACTCGCAGCGCAGTCAATCGAGCCTCACTGTGCGTTGAACGGCGGTGCGGTAGTTTCGGAAGCGTTTAGGGGTAACACGTCAGCATCGTTCGCTGATGAACAGGTACTACGCGGTTGTGAGCTGTCAGACCGCGCTTCGGGCCCTCACGCTTACACGATCCGTGCGGCCAACGCCGCCCCCGCGCTTGACATTCCAAGGCAGAAGCATGCGGTCGGCATGAGGCCTAACGAGCGGCACAACCCAGAGTGCGGACCACCTGATTGAGGCGACTAACGATCCGGCCGGCATGGTGTTCGCGGTCCTTGCTTTCGGTGCGGCGCGCCAGGGCACATCGCCTGCGAATGCGACCACACACCGGGTCAGGAGCAAACGCGTGGTTCGGTAAACGGACGGAGCCGCCGGTGATCCACATCGGACCCCGTGCGGCGATCAGTAAATCCACCAATGCGTTCGGATCACTTGCACTGTTAGTCTGTTATGCAGGTGAGGCCGTAGACCTGCCCATGCCGCTAATCGAGTTAACGATAGCTCGAAAGAAGTTCGTTGCACTTTTGGACACTGGGGCAAGCGCTTCTTTGTTTGGCAACGACTTGATGCAGTATCTTCGCGAGAAAAATATCCGCTTGAGACAAAACAACACCATTTTCCACCTTCCCACTGGCACAGCACAATCGAGCGTCTAGGCTAGGCTAGTGATCCGCTAAGATAGATGCGTGAGACGACACCATTTCGTGCATCTTCCTGGGCTGTCAACGTCTCTAATCCTGGGTTGGGACTTTCTCACCAAGTCGGGTATTTTAATTGACATTGCAAACTTTGGTTACCGCGAGCGCCACGGTGACGCGCTGAAACTTTTCTCGGAGGCCCCGGCATTGACAAAGGCATGAAAATCGCAGGGAGAGGCCCGAGTACGCGAGGAGGGAAGCGTGCCGAGAAAGCGAGTTACCACCCTGCCGAAACAATGTGCTGCCCTGCAGGGAAGGGCAGTGCGCCCGCTTTTGGTAGAGGCACAGAACTTACTAGAAGGGGAACGAGCGCAGCTGTCGTCGCTGTTGTACGTGTATGACGCGATGTTTACTGACCGTCCCGGCCGCACTACGCTGGTCAAGCATAGAATTGACACGGGTGATGCAGGACCGTGACGCCGCCTTGGACGAACTCATCGACACAGGCGTAGTTGAGAGGTCAAACAGCCCATGGGGTTTCTCGGTAGTTCTAGTTCCAAAGAAAGATGATACGTATTACCTTTGTGTAGACTATCGCAGGCTGCATGAGGTGATGAAGATGGACGCATATCCCCTTCCCTCCATTTCATCGCTAGTATCCAACCTAGGCGGGGTGAAGTCTTTCACGTGCCACAGGGGACTTTTCCAAAGCAGAATGTCTTTCGGCTTGGAGGGCGCTCCCGCTATGTATCAGAGGCTAATGGACCGTGTTTTGGGAGATGCGAAGTGGCAGCACACACTCTCATATCTACACGACATATTGGTTTACTCAAAAACGTTCGATGAGCACTTGCGCCACTTGATAGACGTTCTAGAAAGGCTGAGGTTGCGGGCATCACTCTCAACCCAAACAAAGCTCAGATAGCGGCGACCCGAATAACATTATTAGGATTTACGCTTGACGGGGGTTCGCATTTTGCCGTATAAAAGTAAGCTTGAAGCGATAGTCAGCTATCCATTGCCGAATAATATCGGAGAGCTCAGACGCTTTCTGGGGATGGTGAACTTTTATTTCGAATTCATTCCAGACTGCGCGGCAGTGCAGGCATCTTTGACGAAGCTCTTGAGGAAAGGCGAGCGTTGGGCTGCGAGCCAAGAGCAAGAGGCCGCATTGCGCCGCCCCATGAAGTTGCTGGCCAACATGGCTCAGCTGCAGCTACCCTATTGGAACAGGGAGTTTGTGATTCACACAGATGCACGGGACCTAGGCTTAGGAGCAATTCTGCTTCTGGAGCATGAAGCTTCCCTTCAACCAATTGCGTCCGCGAGCCGTATGTTGACGCTGGCAGAGAGGAACTACTCGATAACCGAGAAAGAGTGTCTGGCGATAGTTTTTGCTCTCCGTAAGTTTGACTTTTACATAGACGGAGTTGCATTCGTGATTGAGATGACCACATGACGCTCACGTAGTTGAGGCGCTTGAACAAACCAAGTGGCCGCCTGGCACGTTGGGCATTGCTCCTGCAGCGTTGCGACTTCACCGTTCGCTATCGCAAGGGTAAGAACAATGCCGTGGCTGACGCACTATCACTTGCTCTAGTCTGACTCGAGGCAAGTCACGCGACTAATTCGGAGCGAACTGAGAGTGAGATACTCACCCTAAGGCAAACAGCGGAGCAAACGTTAGTTTGAGGTAGGAGTGTGAACCACGTAGAGGCTGTCGTAAGCGCAGGGATTGCTTTCAGCAGAAGGGAACTGTTAGAAGCTCAGCAGAAAGATCCATTTTGTCGAAAGGTGTTCGACGGGCTCCGGGAGCCAGGTGATAGTGAGGCCACCGCGCACGAGGGGGCAGCTGGTATTGCTGTCGGTGCGGAGCGCTCGGCAACAGCTGGTAGTGCTGTGAGCGCGTTGAATTCATAACTGCTGGATTCTGACGACGTCCTGCTAAGGTAAATCTTATCCGACGATGACACTAGTGACTCTTACAAAGTCGTGATACCGCGCACGTTGAGAGGAGCACTTTACTACTTTCATGACTCGTACATTGCTGGGCATGCGAGCGGCCTTAAGACTTAACGCTAAGTTGTGTCTGCTCGCTACCTGGCGAGGTGTGAAGTGGGATGTGATTCGCTACTCCTGTTCATGTCGTGTGTGCCAAAGCGTCAAGCCATGAGGTGAATGTCCGCCCGGCCTCATGCAACCGATCAACAGCCAGACTCCCTGGGAAATCGCGGCATGTGACGTAATGGGCCCGTAACCCACAACCCCTAGCAGAAACAAGTTCTTGCTGGTGATCACGGATCACTTCACTAAATGGGTGGAACTTTTCCCCCTTAGGAAGTTGACAGCTCGAGTAATTTTAGAAAAGTTGATGAAGGTTTTTACCAGGTTCGGATTTCCTGAGCAGTTGATTATAGACAATGCGTCTTATTTCACTGTGAAGGTGTTTGTTGACCCGTGCGCCGTGTAGGGCTTTACACACAAGAAAACAACGACCTACCGTGCTCAGTCGAACCCCACAGAGCGAGTCAATCGCAATATCAAGCACATGCTTCTTGCATTCTCTGCGAGACATGGGGATTGGGATACCTTCCAGAGATCAGTTTGCCTTGCGATCGACCGTAAACCGATCGACTGGGTATGCGCCTTCTTCTCTGAACCTGGGGAGAGAACAACTGTCGAATCTGATCAAGACCGTACTTGCGGATCGCAGTAGAGTGCCAGTGGTGACATCAGCAGGCGCTAAATACGTTACGCAGCTGCGCCAAAAGCTAGCGGAAGCTTTACATAAAGCTCGGTATAATCTCGGCAGAAGGCGCATAACAACTGCACGCATCGGAACGTACGCTACGAAGTGGGCGATCTGGTGTTGTGGCACCATCATGTTCTCAGCGATGCTAGCAAACAGTTTGCTGCCTCGCTGGCACCGAAACGGTCTGGGCGGTACCGACAGCAAGAGAAAGTTTCCTCACTCGTCTATCGGCTCGCGAACATGAAAGGCAAACCGAGCGGCGGACCGGTGCACGTATGTGACCTGAAACGCTACGTGGCACGGGAGGAGCATGAGGACTACAGCCAGTCCCCTTCCAAGCCGCACGCAGCGGGTAATATCGCTCGACACTGAGTGAGGAGCCCAGGACTGCGTTACTTCTTGCGTAACAGGCGGATACAACTATGCACGGTAGGCGGCGTTTGATAAGTTCAACGCCGGGTGCAAGGGCTCGCGCGCAATACATGTGCAATTGTTAACCTGTTCTTTTTTCTGTGTCGGCGTTTACCGAGCAGATAGAGAGTCGAAAGGAAAAGAGGTGCCGCCGGAACAGCTCGGAGAGGAAACCACTCCTCTCGCCGGATCACCCCCAACATCATCCATGTCATCATCATGGCCCTACCCAACCAAGCAACGCGACTGCCAACCTACCCCATTGCCCTCATCACCGAGACTGTATGCAAGGGGCGCCAGGGTGACCAACAGCCAGCCCAGTCAGGAGAGCCAGCTGCCTCAGCGCCGCTGTCACAACGACGAACCTACCTAGCCGACCCATGGTTGTCCAACACCCATACGGCCTCTGCTACCTCGAGGCCATGTGTGAGGCACGCCGAAGATGACTCTCGAGCCCGCCAGACCAGTGAGCTGTTACCCGATACGTCAGCCCAGACCATGCAGAAGAGGGCAGCCTGAGGCCAGTGCTGAACGAAACCTGTCACCAACTGGCTTTCCTCAGTCGCCCTGAACAACCTGAGTGGCGGGGATCGACGGGGCGCGGTCCGGACCAGTGTGATACCGGCACCGGATCCAGGGCGGCAGTAACGGCGGCGGAAGCGACAGCAGTGGCAGTAACGGTGGAGGAGGGGACAGCGGTGGCGATGACTGGCCATGACGCAAAGGGGGCACGACAGCAGTGGTGGTGGCTACTTTGGATGCAGCGGCGTCAAGTGGGGCACCGGCTGCACCTACGGCAGAGGGCCAAGTGCAGGAGGGCACGGGTAGCGACCTACTGTCCTAGCCTTCCTCGATGATGAATAACAAAATATTCTAATGTTGCAGCCTCTGTCATTCAGGGGCCTTTTTAATAGGGGGGGGGGAGATGTGGAGAGCACGCGTACCCAGCCTCTCTTTCTTTTCTACAGCGTGAAAGCCTAGTTGCGGGAATACCCCCACAGCCGGTGCTCGCGATTTCCCCTTTCCCGGCGCGCAGGACGGGTTTCCCCTCTCTCAGCGAGAAAAGGTATTATTCTCGTCACGGAGAGGGAAACCGGGGCAGGGGACAAAATTGGCTTGTGGACGGCTGCACGGGTCTCTCTGACACCGGCCTTGGAAGAAAGAGGTAAAACCTGCAACCTCCCCCCTTGCGAGCCGAGGACGACAACAACCAAGGAGTAAGCGTCTACCCTTGTTTTCTGTACTATCTCCTCGCGACATTTGCGCACTATTGCTAACACCTAGCATTAAAGTGTTTTTGTTGACCTAGCCTGTTGCCTTATTCACCCGAACCCGTGTAGATGCAATGAGACGTGCTACGGTTAGGGGACGTTAATCGTGCATGGTACGAATGTGTGCGGATAGCTAGTCTTCTGCGTCAGCCGTACATAGGACGGACCTCCTACAACATAAACGCATGCACAAGCTGTTGCATAATGATGCTGTGCATATAAAAAATTGGAAGCAATATTATGTCTCATTGTCACATCAGATTCTTAAAGAACAAGGTGATGTTACCGCTGTCAGTGATTCCGAATGCAAAAAAGCTGGCTTTCATACATGCAATAATTACAAGCAGTGTTTTATTCACATAATATTGTAAGAAATAATGTTGGTTGGCTGTTGGCCTATATATAAGGTTGGCTAAGCTTCAATCCTATTTAACAAGGTTGACCGCAGCATCGCCCGGTTCTACATATTCGCTGTTAGATATCAGACACTTACTGTTTACCGTAAGCGTGAAAGCGATGGTTTGGCATTACTATGCAGCCAACGATGGTTGCGGACAGCATCTTATAGTTTAGCGGGACAGCGTTTACATGGTTTACGTGCCCCAGATGAGAGGGTGGCGCCACCTATTGGAGGGTTGATAAGTTAGAGAAGAATGAAAAAGGGGAAAAAACGACAATCTTTGCCTGTGTCACGGCGCAAAGCATTCTTGTAATTTTATTTTAGTAATAATAAAAGTATAAAGAGGTTTATTGGGCGAACCAAACGAGCAGGTGGAAGATTCGAGATAGCGACAGGACGAGGAAGATGGAGGAGCTCGAGCGCCGATCTCGTGGGGCCTTACTCTGCGATGATGCTTGTTGTTCCCTTTTGTTGTCATCATTCCTGCATTATAATTGCGCCCATCGAGAAAGATGAAGCCATCCTGGCGATCTAACAGATGGGAACGAGCGGGACGAAGTACGGCTTAAAGCGGTCCAAGTGAACAATATCGTGTCCATGCTGTCGATGGTCACGGAGTGTGTAAGTGGTTGAATGGCGTAATTGACGGGCGATGTGCGCTCTACCACGCGGTACGGACCATGGTAATTTGAAAGTAGCTTGGTAGACAAACCAGGTGCATAGGGTGGTACATACAGCCATACAAGGGTTCCAGGGGCGAACTTTGCGGCAGGAGGTGGTCGTCATCGTGGGCCTTTTTCTGGCGTTGCTGGTCAGCCGTAGTAAACTGCTTGGCTAGTTGGCGGCATTCTTTGGCATGACGGGCGGCTTCAGACACGTTCGTGCACTCAGATACATCTGGTGCATATGGCAGCAAAGTGTCAATTGTGTGCGATGGTTGACGTCCGTATAGAAGGTAGAATGGGGAAAAGCCGGTGGTGACTTGGGTAGCGGTGTTGTAGGCGTAGGTCGCAAACGGAAGAACCAGGTCCCAGTTCGTTTGGTCAGATGCCACATGCGTCGCGAGCATGTCACCCAGGGTCCGATTAAACAGCTCAGTCAGGCCATTCGTCTGAGGGTGGTGTGCAGTACTCATCCGGTGTACAATATGGCACTGACGGAGAAGTGCTTGGATTATGTTGGATAGAAATACACGGCCCCGATCGCTGAGGAGCTCGCGAGGAGGGCTGTGACGCAACACAAACCGATGCAGGATGAAAAATGCGACGTCCTGAGCGGTCGCTGTAGGAAGAGCAGCGGTTTCGGCGTACCATGTCAGGTGATCTACAGCAACGATAGCCCACCGGTTACATGCTGTGGTCAATGGCAGTGGTCCATAAAGGTCTATTCCGACGCGATCGAATGGGCGGTCGGGGCACACAAGCGGCTGTAGTGGAGCTGCTCCTGCATTCGGTGGCTGTTTTTGTCGCTGACACTCATGGTAGCCGCGAATAAACTGTCGAACAAAAGTAAACATCCCACGCCAGTAGTACCGCTTCCTTAAATGTTCGTAGGTCTTGAAGACACCGGCGTGAGCGCAGTGCGGGTTGGAGTGAAATGATGCACAGATTGTAGAGCGCAGCTTTTGGGGAATAACGAAAAGCCACTTCCTGCCGTCTGGTGAGTAATTGCGCCGGTACAAGAGGCCGCCTCGAATGGTGAAGTGCGAAGCCTGGCGTCGCATTGCTCGAGTGATGGGAAGTGACGGTACCCCAGATAAGACGTCCAGAAGCGAAGTTATCCATGGATCCTCACGCTGTTGTGTCGATGTCAAGAGCGGACAGCGCGTGTTCTATAGAAGATATAGAGGCAACCTCATCGGACAGTGGTGATGGTGAGAGCACATCAGCATTGGTATGTTGGCGACCGGAACGGTACACGAAGCGGATGTCATACTCTTGAAGCCGCAGAGCTCTACGAGCAAGGCGACCTGATGGATCCTTCAGCGACGACAACCAACATAAGGCATGATGGTTTGTAATTACAGCAAAGGTGTGGCCATATAAGTACGGGCAAAATTTCACAATCGCCCAAACTATGGCTAAGCACTCTTTTTCAGTAACACTGTAGTTTACCTCAGCCTTGCTGAGTGTTCTGCTGGCATAGGCGACGACATACTCAGGGGATCCAGGCATGCGTTGAGCAAGAACTGCACCGAGACCGACACCGCTGGCGTCTGTATGGATTTCAGTTGCAGCAGTGGGATCATAGTGGCGCAATATAGGCGGCGATGTCAGGAGATGGCGAAGAGTGGTAAATGCGTGATCACATTCGGAAGACCATGATGAGATGTTGTTGGCACTGCTTAAAAGTTGGGTCAAAAGGGCAATTATGGAGGCAAAGTTGCGCACAAACCGACGAAAGTAGAAGCACAATCTTACGAAGCTGCATAATTGTTTTACAGTCATCGGTTTGGGGAATTCAGCAACAGCGCATAGTTTAAGCCGGGTCAGGAAGAACGCCATTCTTTGATATGACATGACCGAGAATGGTGAGCTTCCGAGCAGCGAAGTGGCATTTCTTGAGATTCAGTTGGAGCTGCGCATTCTTCAGACACATGAGGACATGTTTCAGGCATACAAGATGTGTTGTGAAATCGGGTGCAAAGACGACGATATCGTCAAGGTAGCAAAGGCATATGTTCCATTTCAAACTCCGCAGAACCGAGTCCATCATGCGCTCGAATGTGGCCGGCGCATTGCAGAGGCTGGAGGGCATGACATTGAACTCATATAGCCCGTCCGGTGTCACGAAGGCTGTTTTTGGAGGATCACCATCTGCTAAGGGCACCTGCCAATACCCCGAACGCAAATCTAACGACGAAAAAAACTTGGCACCTTGTAAGCAATCAAGGGCATCATCAATCCTGGGCAAAGGGTATACGTCTTTGCGAGTGATTTTATTTAAGTGCCTGTAATCAACGCAGAAGCGAATTGTACCATCCTTGTTCTTAACAAGAAGGACAGGTGATGCCCATGGACTTTAGGAAGGTCAGATAACGTCGCGCTTGAGCATATCGTCAACCTGTTCGGTGATAACCTGACATTCCGTGGCGGAAACACGGTATGGTCGCTGTCGTACTGGCGCGTTGGAACCTGTGTCGATGCAGTGAAAAAACTGGGAGTTCGGCCTAGGGTAGGTTGAGCAACGTGAAAGGATTCATGAAACTGGTAGAGCAGCTGAAGAAGCTCGGAGCATTCAGATGGCGATAGTTCGTCGGCAATCGATGAATCGAAAAGCTTGGAGGGTGGTATATTGGAAGGGTTGAGGGCACTGATGGCGTCGTATTCACCAGAACAATCTGGCGGCATGGTAAAAATTTGTTCCTTATCAATGGCATGCACGTGTCCAAGAAATTCACCTTGAAACAGTTCGACGGGATACGGAAGGGGATTGATGAGGCAAAGAACACTGTTTCCTTCAGAAATAAAAAAGGTTGAATAAGGCAGAAGAAATAATCTTGACTAAGAAAGAGGCTTGATGGTTCAAAGAATGCAATTTCATCCCTAATGCCACTGAACACGGGGAGCAACACAGCTGCTGTCGGAGGAATTTCAGTGCCTTCTTTGACGACGAGTTTGTGTACGGTGGGCTGAATGAGGCTGGTTGGTTGGTCGTAAAAAGGGAAAAGTTCAAGCTCCAATCTTGCACAATCAATAACGGCATGGTTACGCGATAAAAAATCCCATATAAGTATGATGTCGTGTGAGCATGACGAAAGGACAATAAACTCAACAGTGTAGTGATCCTTCGCAATCATCAGTCGGACAGTATAGGCGGCTACAGGCTGAACCGGGTCCCCATTCGCTGTTTGCAAGGACATCATATTAAGAGGCGTCGTCACTTTTCGGAGCTTGCGGCAAAGTTTAGCGTCTATCACGGATGCGGCAGCACCAGTATCCACTAGAGCATATGCTCGAGTACCTTCTACAAAAACTTCGACAATATTCGATGGCAATGTCTAAGGACTTGAGCATTTCGACAGCGCAGTTCTTGACTCCTGAACTGCGGCGGTTAGTTTCCCTCGTGTTCAGGAGCTGGCGACGACGCATGGGTGACAGGGAGCGACGACGGGGTGAAGGTGAGCGACCAGACATAGTACACAGACACTCCCGTGAAGCTGGCTAACCTCCCTGTCCTTCCTCTTTCAATCCTCCTCCTTCACGTGAAGACGAGCTTGACTGAGGATCAGAATTTTCCAGACAAGATGGAGGAAAGTCCATTAAGCTGTTCTGTGTCCGGATGTCTGTGTATCCCGGCACGCGACGACGGCAGTAATGAGTAATAAGGCCAGGGCACCCGCACGCAAAATAGATAGGCCAGTTATCGCGCGTTCTCTAAGTGTTGGCATTGAGGGGAGCAGCCCATGCGGCAGACAGGTGAGTTGAGGCTGTGGTGGCGATGGGAGAAACCCAGGCGGTGGACGGCTGAGTCGGGGCTGAGGTATACGGCAGTCCCTGGAACGGCAGGGGGTGGTGTGGCTGCTGCCGCTTTAGTGCCTCAGCATAAGTAAGAGGCGCGGTGACGGGGGGCTGCTGCAAGGGCACCGGCATAGCCTCGGAAATCTGCTCTTGGACCACACGTCGGAGCATGGGAGCCAATGGTGGTGGGTGTCGCAGTGGCTGTTGCTGCGAAAGCTCCTGGCGTTGAGCAAAAGGCAGTAGAGAAAGCTGCCGAGCCACTTCCTCTCGCACGAAGTCTTTCATTTGTGCGAGAAGGTTTGTCTGGTCAGTCATAACGTCCAGTGCGGTCAGTGGTTGCATTGTCTGGAATGAGCGTCGCGTCCGAGCTCGTTGCCTCCCCAATTCATCATAGCTTTGGCACAAAGTCACTACTTCTGCCACAGTACTAGGAGATTACGCGAGAAGCATCTGGAAAACGTCATCGTCGACGCCCTTCATAATGTGCTGTGTCTTCGCACTCTCGCTCACGGAAGCATCGACGTGCCAGCAGAGATCGATCACATTTTCCATATATGATGTGAAAGTTTCACCTGGCTCCTGTGCCCCTGTGCGCAGACGTTCTTCGACGCGTAGCTTCCGTAAGGCAGGGCGACCAAAAACGAAACATGTCGCTTCCTTGAAGGCAGACCAATTCGCGAACTCTGTTTCGTGGTTTGTATACCACAGCTTGGCCACGTCGGTGAGATAAAAATTCACAGTGGCCAACTTAGCAGCGTCATCCTACCTGTTGGGTCCACTGACTTTCTCGTATGACGACAGCCAGTCCTCGACGTCCTGGTCTTCGGTGCCCGCTAAGATCAGGGGGTCTCGCTGATGAACCGGGCCGGGGCAAGTAGCGGCCGCGAGAGGTACTGTTTGTTGGGCAGCGTCAACTTGCATGGCCGATGGCAGGGTGCGGGATCGAAGTTCCAGGTTGTAGGCGATGTGGTTACCCCGCACGATCCACCAAATGTAAAAAGGTTTATTGGGCGAACCAAACGGGCAGGTGGAAGATTCGAGATAGAGACAGGAAGAGGAAGATAGAGGATCTCGAGTACCGATGTCATGGGGCCTTACTCCGCGATGATGCTTGTTGTTCCCTTTTGTTGTCATCATTTCTTCATTATAAAAGTAAATAAATATCAACCACGTACCAAACGCGAAAGCATTTATGTTGCCAGTTTGTTTACATCGATCTTCTAGTTAGGCCTAGAGACGTTCGAAGTGGGAAGCTATCTAAAAAATTACACTAGCTTATCCGTAATGCTCGGTCATCGAAGCTAACGAGGGCAAGCGAAGCCATTTAAACAGTCTTTTGATGCGATCGAAGTGAATCTTTCAACAACTACGCCAAAATCACTTCGAAGTGGGCATCCGCATGCAATGCCATGTTTTTTGTACACTACGCAAACACGGTAACGTTTAATCTGAAAAATAGTGCACATTTGGTAAGCGGTATGGGTAACGTATGTATCTGCGTATGTGCACTTCGATCCCATTATCACGGTAAGCCCACTATCTCGCTAAGCCCGGCAGTAGTGATCCAGCTGCGCCGTTTGCGCCAATTTGCTACAATTATACCTTCCTGCGCCTTACTGCGCAAGTGTTGTTTTGTTTGCGCCAAATGCACCAAATTGCACGAAAGAACCCGACTTTAGCGGATGTTCATTTTGCAGTTGGCAACAAGTGAATTCTTTTCTAGGTTGGCAATTGTTTATCATGTGCTTTGCAGCTTTGGTATTCGTCGGTGTCGTTCGGGTGTTTTCTGTAGGTTTTCGCGCTCATGCACAGCACGTCGTGTCGTTGCATGTGCGCCATGTGCTTGTGAACAACCATTCAGCGAATGTTTGTCATCCCCCCGCTGTTGAAATGGACAAAAGTAAGTCGCTTTCTTTTTAAATTTTGTGGCATTTCTTAATAGCGCCCGTGAAATACTTTAGTGAATGCTTAGGCGATCGCGTAGCGCTGCTGGCATTTATTACCGGCCGCACTTTGCTATTGAATCAGTACAGAAGTTGCAACTTGCCTATAGTTCTTCCGATTTCTCGCTACTGATTGTTTTTGTGTTCGGAGTGTCCGAGCGCTGTACGTAGGCTTAGGAAGGTGCGCCGTGCCTTGTTTCGTGGGGCGGAATATCCGCATTTGAAACGCGCAATCGCTCGTACGGCGTGCAGCAGTTACACCTCCTACATGCTACCGTTCGGAACATATAATAGTGCGAAACGAACGAGCGAGTGACGCGGAATACACTACGAATTTCTGCAGGCGGGTCGCTTTTGTTGACGTTAGCAGATCGCTAGATGGGCCGTATGTGCTGCCGGCGCGTCACGGATCGGGCGCCCCACCGTGCGAGCTGCTTGTAGAATAGTCGGAAAAGAGTGATTGAGCGTCGACCATGTCAACACAAGCAAGTCAATAAGCACCGTAATGTTACCGCATTAGCGGCCGCCGATCGTTGGGAATACGCTATTCGTGACGTGCCGTTCCCAATCAGCTTTTTTAAATACTTAATTTAAGGAAAACATTGCTGTCGATTTCTGCTCTGGTCATCGCGCGCCGCGCCGGAAGGAAGCAAACCTCCAACATACATTAGCGCCTTATGCCGCCTTGCCAGCTGGGGCAATGCGTTTGTCTGTGGCCGTCAGACCCACGCGTCATCCGCATGGCAATTTCCTGTAAGTTGGTCGCGAGTTTTAGGTGTAAATGGTCGACAAACTGGCATCCCGATTCGCGCCATTTGTCGAGGCTGTACCCAAAATGCTTGCGCAAATATTTGGTGTTGGCGCCTTAGAGTTGGTATTTAGATCTTCCAATGAAGTAAGGTTGGCATTATGTTACGGGCTACCCTAAAAATAAATCTAGTAGTTACGTGCTCTTTTTACTAGCGTGCCTTGGTCGTGGGAAAATTTACAAGAGTGGAACCTTGGGCTAGTTGGTGCGTAGTCACATTTGCAAGTTTTTTATACTGACGCATTGACTAGGCTTGTATTTTGTCATGTTTTTAATCATCCTTTTTTGGGCATATATATTCTTGCCACTCTGTGATATAAAGTTAGAAGTCAGTGCTCTTTCTGTCTACCCTGTTGCTTTTACCTATATTCACGCTCTGAAAAAAAAACTTGGGAAAGTTTACTGTCATAAAGTTCGTTTCGCTCATGTTTTCAGATCGCAACACCAAGTTCAACGCCTCTGTACTCAACGAGGTGGACTCCAATAATGATCCGATCAGTCGGTGGTGCAAGAGTGGAACCCGAAATACAGATGCATTTTGTATTCTTTTCAACTGCACCATTTCTTGCGCACAGCATGGAGCGGCAGCAGTGAAGCGTCATGCTGGGATGAAGAAACATATTGATGCAGCTGCTAGACACGGAGACAAGGACAGGAATCTTCCTCCACCCAAATTGGTGCAAGGCACACTGGACTTCTCCAACGGGTCTGCTAATACATCACTTGAGCACCAAGTCAGCAAGGCAGAAACTACTTTTGCTTTGTCTGTTGTGGCCAAGGGAATTCCTTTTTCATGGGGAGACACGGCAACTTCGATTTATCGCTGCATGCTCCCCGACAGTGACATTGCCAAAAAGTTTAGCTGCGGCAGAATAAAGTTGGCCCGCATTGTATCAGATGGACTGGGTCCCTACTTTAAAGGACAAGTGGTGACTGAGCTGTGCCAGCCAAATGTCTATTTTTCCATTATGATTGATGAGACGCCAAAGCCAGAGCTAAGGGTGCAGCAACTAGATGTGCTGGTACGCTATTTTTCCAGCAGCCAACAGGAAGTTGTTGTTGAACATGTCCAGTCATTTGACCTTGGGCGTGCAACCGCTGAAATAATTGTTGGCTGCATAGAAGAAGCAATAGCAGATCTTCCAAAGCAAGGACTTGTTTGCTTTTTCAGTGATGGCCCTAATGTTATGAAGAGCGTAAGAAACAAGCTTCAGAAGCATGTGGCACCAAGTTTGATTGATATTGGCAACTGCAATCTTTATAAGGTTCATAATGCATTTGGCAGAGGCCTGGATGCATTTGGCTTAGATGTAGAAGAAGTAGTGAGAAATATTTACTACTACTTCAAAGGTGCTGTCCGCGCTGAAGCACTCAGAGAATGCCAGGATACTTTGGGAATCTCTTGTCATGTATTTCTGCGCCACGTTTCTAATCGCTGGCTGACGGTACAAGACTAATTTTGCCGAGTTGAGGAACAGTTTGAAGCGCTTCGCACCTATTTTTTTAAGGGCAATTCATCTCGTCAACGACCTGACACCCAAAGCCTACACAACAAGCTTGTGTCGGCATTTTCTGAGAAACAACTTTTGGCCAAAGTGTTGTTCCTTAAGAACTGTGCGCAGCTTTTCAGTGGATTTCAGCTGCTCTTCCAAAAGCAAGAGCCGCTCTTGCACATACTTCACGTTGAACTTATTGTTCTAGTCCAACGAGTCCTCAGTCGGTTTCTTCGTCATGAAGCCTTTGCAGACAAGAGCGCTGAGCAACTGAAAAGGCTAGATGTGATGGATGCATCCCTTTGGAAATCGAGGCCGGAAGTTGGTACAGATACTGAAAAATCAATGCTTGAGTGGGACTCTAGTGAGAAGAAGCGGTTTTATCTTGGAGCATGTGCTTTTTACTTGGCCTGTGACAAGGATCTTCTTCAGAAGCTTCCACTCGACAATAGAGTTCTTCAATCTGCTAGCCTCCTCAATTGGCAGTCAACAAATGTTGAATCGGAAGTGCGAGCACTGAAGTACCTTGTGTCTCAGCTTCCACAGGTAATCAAACATGAAGAAGTTTCCTCAGCCATCGATGAGTGGCATATGTTAAAGTGTGACTCCAACAGTGACCTCCTGGCACTTGGAGGTGAAAGAATTGATGTTAGTTGGGGCAAAATATTTGAACTGAAGTCTCCTGGAGGTCAACCAAAGCATCCATTATTGTCGAGGCTTGTCAAGTGTCTGCTGTGCCTGCCTCATGGCAACGCAGACTGCGAACGAGGATTTAGCGAAAATAAGCGCTTTTATGAGAACCGCTACTCATTATGCATTGCAAGCATTAACGGGTTGCGCCAGACAAAGACATACCTCCGCAGGTATGATGGAGATGCCACTAAAGTTCCCTTGTCTACAGAGCTTCTGCAAAGTGTAAGGAGATCTGGAGCCCGATACACAGAGAGAACTGCAAGTGCACAGCAGTCAGAAAAGCAGGAAAAGGCTTGGAGACCAAGACACTGGTGCTGATGTCGACGAAAAGCGACTTCGTAAGAACTTGAAAGAAAAGGTCACATCAAGTAGGGCATTGCTGAAACGAGCAGAAGACATAATTTCTTCTGGTCTGCGTTCTAAGAGCCTGGAACAAGTTGAAGCTGGGCAAACTTTATTAGCTGAAGGCAACTCCGCTTTGAGCCAAACCCTCTCACAGCTGGAAGAACTAAGCAAGAAGGTGAGCAAGAGGACGTAAATGCTGCAACATGCACATCTTTCTTCTGTAAATAAATGAAAGTTCAAAACTCTCCTTACAGTTCGGTTTCTGGGAATTTTCGTCATAGCTTTTAGTGTACTTTAATAAAATAATGCTACACCTGCACTACCTTCATTTTCAGTAGTGCATTAAATCTGATGGACTGGTCCATTTCTTGGTGGCTTTTAAAATCGGCATGCACGTGACACTCTAATTAATAATTGAGAATTGAGACAAATACGATTTTATAGAACTGTGGTTGCTATCACAGCTTTAGTTTCAGCAATAATGAGAGATGTATTTTTGTAAAATAAGTTGCTGCTACAATTGCTGCTCCAAAATCGAGTGCCGATACAAAGGTGCTCCAAAAGAGCATTTTCTCTGCTCCAAAAATTGCTCCAAAAGTTGAAGTGGCTGGATCACCACTGGCCCAGTATACTCTAATCGTCTATTGTGACAGAAAAATACACTATTGTAACCAATCACCCGCTTTGCGATGAAGTGTCAGTTAAAATTGGTGAGGGGTGTAAAATGCTCCTGCCTCTGCCCTTGACAGTTTTATCAACGGGTCCGAGGAGTGACGCCCGTCCTCCTAGGCCACGTGCTTTAGTTGCCCAATTACCAGCTGCACTTCGCTATAATTGACCCAGCATAAGTGCACTTCAAAGTTTTATGCACAGTAAAAATGTTTTGTTCTGTACGTTCCACAGTTAAGAAGTTATTTTGGCTTTCAACATTTTTTTTCTTTTCTTTACCCCAAGGCTGACAAATTCTACCACATTCCCACTGTTTGCCCAGGGCCTGTAAGAGGCATACTCCTCTAAGTTCACCTCGTTGCACGCATTGTGAAAAGTGATCATGTTTTTCATGCATTAGAGTATGCGGAGCTTTAGATCATTGTATGATGGAGCGGTCGACAGGGGCTGGATACCTGCCTCGAGGCTGCAGGAAGAGGCTAAGAAATTACTCAATATTATGCATGACCTTGCTTATAGCTCAGACACAACTAACCAAATAAATAACATTTTTATCCATTCCTCTGAATCTTCTGATTCCGTCATTCATTCTAAGCTTTATTCTTAAAATTAAATGTTATTCTTGATAACCCCCATATTGTTTCGTAAGCGGCCAGTTTTCTTCATTCGCTCTCTGTTTTTTTTTTTTCTTAAGCTCTACAGACTCAACCCCCATGAAAGCCACCTCCACTGTTCCTCGGGGATCCGTTCAAGGCCCTTTATCATTGTTACTTATCATTATAGGCTTCACTCGCAGAATCTCATTTAAATAACTAAGTGCACATGATCGCGTGCTTAATTAAAGGATCAATTACATTGACGATCATCATCATTATGGTCAATCACTCACATTATTCGGTAAGTGGTGTGACACGTGGCAGCTTAACGGTAATTGCATTGAAACTATCGAAATGTACGTTACCAGTTGGCGTAAACTTCTTTGTTTTGGCTATTTTCTTGGTGGCACCCAGCTTAACAGAGCTTGAAAGTACAAGCATTTAGAAGTGTATCTAAGCAAACATTTTTCATTGACTTGCCGCATTGATTACGTATGTGATAAAGAGATCAAATTTTAGATTATTTGCTCCGCACCGTACGTAATGTCCCTACTGATTCCAAGCTGCTTCTATCTCAATCACTCATTCGCCCTGTTCTTCAATATGTGAAATTCTCTGCCTGGTAAAATTCGTTCCTTACAACTAAAAGACTTGACAGTTGCAGTCAATTAACATCTTACTAACGTGTAATCAACATCATGCTTACTTGAGCATTGCTTCGGGTGTAACTGCGTTAGCATTTGCATTCCTTGCTTGCATTTTTAATTGGCGTTCCATATAGTATACTATAAAGTTCTGTTTCTGCTATAGCCTTAAATATGGCTGTAGTATGTTGATAGAAGTAAGAATAAACCAATAAGATCGCCTGTGACCAGGCTGCCCACTTCATGCAGCTACATGAACTCATGATTGCTAGCGCAGTGGAGTCGAGCGGGTGACCCTGGGACGTGTGTGCCAGAGCACATTGGTCGAAAAAGTTTTACCTTTTCCTCCTCCTACCCAAGATATTTGCCACACCCAGAAATACGGTTATGCTGTCTACTTGTTGCTTCTTTTCAGACATACGCCATGAACCCTGCGCAAAAGGAACTGATGCGGACATGTCCGTATGACAGCCAGCATAAGGTAAAGGCCAGTCGCTACCTCATACACTTGATGAAGTGTAGAAAGGTAGGTGCTTCTATTAGCTCGGTGTCTGTGTGTAGAACAACGAATTTCAACTGCTAAATATTCATATCCTAAAGGAACTCCGGAAAAAAAAAAAAACGGGTGGTACCTAATTTTTTTTTTGAGAACCAGAAAACTTGACTTCATTTCGCTCTGTAAAGCCCGTAATATTTGACAGTTCATTGGGAAGTTGTGTGCTCATACCTTGCACAAAACACTTGCAGCAAAGGAAATGACACCGATTACGCTCACTATCCTGCAAGGGAAGTTTCAGCTCGGAAACTTTAGTATAGCGAGTATGCAGGACACCAGTTTATGATTTCCTTAGCCGAAGGTCCTTCCCTTACCTAGAAATTTCACAAAGAAACTTCCCTCCCCTCGCAGGTGAGCGCACGTATTTATATTCAGCGGAGGATAGAGTCGAAGATTTGTCGCAGTCACCCCCCTTTTATTATATAAATATATGAGCCAGCCTCGCCTCGCCCTCCCGCCCTGTTTTTGTAGAACAAATAATTGAAGACGTTACCTGGCCGAGTGTAAAAACGGGTGACAATGCCAACTGGAAGCAATCTTCCTGTGTTATCTAACTTCATTTGAGGTCTAAGCTGCCATGTAGTCCTTCAGACCGGAACTGACAAAGAGACGAGAGTGGCGGTTTCGACGTCGTATCAGGGCAACTGATTAACCAGCTCCACTCACGACTATGAGATCAAGCATCTCCAGGAGGTACTCTTACAGATTTTTTCATTAATGCGACCTTTCGTAGCTAATGTGCCTTCACGTACTGCATAGTGTCAGCAAGGTTGTCACTCTGGACAGCATCGATATGTGATAGCATACGGATGTGCTAAGCTATTCTGCAATAAAATTGTTGAGCTTCCGATTTTGATAGGTCACATTATTGTTGATTTTATTTCACAGTTTTGAAAGTTATATAGAACCTTCAAACTGCTACACATCATACGTAATAGTGCAATTGTGTTTTTTAAAACTCGTTAACATTGAGAAAATGTCATCATGAGTTTGTTTTAATCACAACAGTGGCTTCCTGAAAATTTAAAAATGGTGACTCATAGGATTCGCTTTGAGAAATTATTATTGTGTAACAAGGCACTTGTGTGTTACATGGCAGTTGAAGTTATGTTGGCGACATTCACCCGGCCACCAATTGTTAGATTATTGATAGCAACAACTCATGTGTACATCAACGGAAGGAAAATGGCTTGTCATCTAATCATAAAGAGATAGTTATTAAGATGTATGAGGAGTGTCATGTTGTTGTGTGGCGCAAGTTATGCTGGTGCTACAAAGTGCAGCTCCTGCCATTCTGACTGGTCGGTTCTGTGAAGGGGGATGCGGAATACCCACGCATGGGGATGAAAGGCAACTCTGTCGTTCACATAGTTGACTAGAGATCCATCAAAGCTACCCCCCCCCCCCCCCGCACGCTTGGGACAAAAATGAAAAGCCAGCCAACCGGAAATCTTGTCTCGCAAAAACCATGTGACGCGGCGTCATCTATGTTTCAAGATGATGGCATTCACGCTTACCGTAAAAACACAAGGACGTGGAAGTAGTTTTTCGTCTCGAGCTTTAAAGATGGCTCCCGGTGGATTTCAGCCGATACACAGCCTAACATGGGAGAGAGTGTGACTACACAAGTTGAGCGGAGAACCTACCCTGTCGATTGTTGTATTTTGTAACGTGCTCTTTACCAATGCAGTGTCGGTTGAGAAAATGTTTCTTCAATTGGTTGTGATAATGCGTGCCCCCGAATGTAATTGGCTTGTGTGGAGACCCTTTGTTTTACAGAGGGTTGAAAAGAGGTTGGTTGGATGTGAAACGAAAGCGGCGGTTCGGGCTTGGACCCGGCCAGACGCCTGAGTGCTGCAATAAAGCATTTCTTGATCCAACAACGGTTCTTCTTTCGTGCTGCCACGGAGCACTCGAGTTATCGAGGGATGCCCTTTCCGAACATCAAACGCTTTCCCTCCTTAGTTAATGTCGAATCTAGCCGAGGAAGGGGAAATTAAGTGGAATACTGATGAAAATTTTTGCCAAGCTTCTGAAATAAATTGAAAGATTGGGCCTTGAAATCTAAATAACAGACACAAACTTCATTATAGCCCGAAAGTAGGAAAATAATAAATTTAATGCGTTTTCGACAAACTGCCACGTCTAGTGGCTACGTCATGAACCACAGGAGGTGACATTTGGCGACATCACACCCACCCGAAATCTGCAGCCATCCGGAACTGCAGCCAGACTCCAGAACCGGTGTTAACAGTCCCGATTGCGAACAATGCTCCCAGTGAGGCAAAGCATCAGGACTTTTGCGGAATGTGGAGAATCCAATGAAAGAGTGGGTGGAGAAAAAGAAGAGGACAGGAACTTGTGCACTTTGCATGCGCCTCAGCGATTGTGATGTCACGGCTACTGTTCGCGTGCAGTCACCGCGAGCTGACACTTCACCAAAAGTACAGCCAACTGTTCGAAAATACGTGAAATGAACTCTGTTGATCAGAACTGTCACATCTCCCGAGTATAATTTCGAAGTTTCATCAGTTTTTGCCATTTTCGTTTAGTATCCCTTAAAGGTGATGTTACGACTGCATAATGCACACTTGCAACTGCCCGATTGTCGCAGATGTTAGCGATTTCTTCTTTTTATTGGCATAATGTATGCGAGTGCATAATCAACACCCTTGATTGATTTGACATTTTTACGCCAGGCAAGTAGCAACAGTGTCGAAGGCTTTTTTTCTTCATTGTATTGCTTACTAGAGTTGTACATATTCTACTGAATAATTTATTTTTAAAAACGGTGATCGAAGTTATATCATTTCAGAGGGGTGCAAAGCAAAATGAAAAGATACATTTGGGTAAAAAGAACAGCAAACGATGATAAAGCAGTTACAACAGCTTTCAGAACAGTACAAATAAAATGCTCTTTAACAATACCGAAAAATTCTTGAATTATAAACTCGTTAGATAGGTTACTGCAATCGTTTATTGTGCGAAGAAATAAGCGAATATTTAAAACAATTGACCAATTCCACTAAAGGCTTAGCTTGTGAATGTCAAAATCTAGTTGCGTAAGCTGTTGATGAAATCAAGAAATGTCATGTGTCAGTTTTATAATGATCATTTACCAACTGATAAAAAAAAACTTTATTGTACAGGCATGATTTAACAGGAGGCAAATTGCCTTTTTTATCAATTTGCTAATAGAGCTGCTACTAAATGAGTTGTCAATGAATCTCAGAGCCTCTTTTCGTACTCCTTATAATTTTTTGAAATTTGATTTTCTGAAGAGGTTCCAAATTATCGCGTTTACTCTGATATAAGGCAAATATTTGATTTGTAGTATACGCCTCAAAATGAACATATTTTCATGCCATTGGCTACATTTATCTATGTGTGTGTTCCAGCAGAGTTTGTTCCTAATAAACATTTCTAAATATTCGAAGTGCCCAACCTCAAAAAGAATTTGGTCACTAGTTGAACATGTAAAATGCAGTGGTTCGTTTTTGTTAGTGATTCCTATAAAGCAATTTTTTTTTATTGGTGAGCATTAGTCATGGCTCTCACACCGTCAAATGATCTTCGCAAGATCATGATTCCACCTAGGCTCACCCTGTACAAAACTTAGTTTGATACATCATGCAGTTATACTGCATAAAACGTAATATTTGTTGAAACTTCTTTAACAATGCCATTTTTAAACACCATAGAAGAAGCGCAGGCCCGAGAACAGGCCCCTAGAAAAAAGTAGACTTAATTGATACACTTTCGAGAAAAACCCTAATGAAGGATACAGACTGATAACGATGATTTTACTGATTGCACTCAGTAAAATGTTCATTCTAGTATTACCATCTTCACATCAGTGCATCAAGAAAAATGTTACCTAAACAACTTATAATTATTTATCAAAGCTATCTATGTGTTAACTGCTTATATTTGGGTTTGACGCAAAAGAAGGTAGATGTAATATCTCGCCTGTGTGCAGATTTGAATGTTTCTGTTACAGCATGCCGATTTTTTATTCATATCGCTCGCCGCAGACACACAGCAAAGAAGATTTTTCTCGATGCCCTTTCACGGCGGAGCATGTGGTCCCCGCAGACAAGCTAATGGACCACATCTATTGCTGTCCTCTAAACTTTACAGCGCAAAACTTTGCTCCAAAAACAGGTAACATATGTCTGTATTTATTTCTTTCGATGTGTGTTCTACTTTCTTTTTTTCTTATTTGTTAACAATCTACCCAGACTAGACAGCGGCTTTTCAGTCGCGATAGCGCCCGATGACCTTCGTGATAATTTTCTGTAACATCATCCTCTTTCTAACTACCCGCGTAGCTTGCGAATCCCTCGGCCTTACTGCCAATCGATTTTCACAGGAGTGAATATTGATCCAGCAAGACTTAAGGACGAATTTCCATCAGGGACATTGCATTTAAAAATTTACATTATCATATGACAAAGAAAAACGTTCTGTCAGCTAGAGCCGAGCCCACGAGCACTGCATCCGTGACAGCGCAGCAGCCCAGCCCATGGAGATATCAACTGCTCCACGGTCATATACTACCGAGGCCGTTCGAACGCGCATTTTATATGTAGCACGGACCCCTCACAGTGCAGTTGGTATTGGGGGTGGTCATACATCAAGACCGTGACCTCGATGATTAGTTTTCTGAAAGCGTCGGCGCTACAGTTCTATATCATTCGACGCGTTTTCAACAGGACTAGTGTAATTTCGTCGACGCTTTTAAGGAAGCACCAGGTGGTGACCCTAGCCCCAAGCGTCTGGCTCTCCCATAGCATTCATCTGCACCAAAAAATAGCTATGGTAGTATACTGTATAAACCGGACTATAGGTCGAGTGGGGATATAGGTCGACCCTCCGAGTTCAGGTTACTGAAAAAGAAAAAAAAGGAAAACAACCCAAAACTACCAAACCAAATTTATTTGCGAATTGGGAACACCGCACCCCGATCGTCAGAGCTCTCCTCAACCATCATCGCAACTGCTCTTATTCGTCCGACGAAGCAAAACTGTCTTTTTAAGACTAGAGTTTGTCGCTGGCCGCCTCCCACAGCGCGTCGTCTTCAGTGCCCTCAAGCAAGTTGCTGATGCAACATTTCTTGAAAGCATTTTCCACCATGGAATCCGGCAAGGAGCGCCAGGCGGAAAGCACCCAGCCACAAACAGTCGCAAGTGGAGGCCTCTGTAGGCGGCCCGTCGGTGTCTTGGGGTTGTCGCCGGACATCCACTCTTGGTATTCCAGCTGCACTTGGTCCTTGAACGGCTTGTTTAGCACAACGTCGAGCGGCTGGAGGGTGGACATCATACCACCTGGTATCACGGCGAGGTCCGTTTTCCCGGCGACGAGTGCGCGTTTCACTGCGTCGCTCAAGTGGTCACGAAGACGCAGATGCTGCGAAGACGCAGCAGTGCACCTGGCTGACGGTTCCACACCACTCGTATCCATTCGAGCATCATGGCCTCGTCCATGTATCCCTTTTTGTTGACACGAACGACAACACCGGGCGGGAACACCTCCTTCGGCATTGTCTTGCATTTGAAAATGACAAAGGGCGGAAGCTTTCTACTATCTGCCATGCATGCCAGCATGACGGTGAAGCGCGAGTGCTCGTTGCCAGTGGACAACAGCTTCACATCCTTGGCGCCGCACTGCCTGATTGTGGTCGGCGAAGGCATGTCAAACCATAAGAGGGTCTCATCGGCGTTACCAATCTGCCCCATCATGTAAGTCGTTCTGCTCCCGAAGCTGGTTCACGAAGCACTGAAAGTTTATGAGCTTGTCCTCGAACTTTTCCGGCAACTTTTGACAGATGAATGTGCGCCGCCGGAGAGAAAATCCTTTGCGTCGCACCCTAGAGTTCGGTGCACAAAACTCTTCTCTCGTGAGCCCAGCTTCTCGAGCGAATTCCACGACTTTCTTGCGAATGGTATCTATGGTCACTAGCAGCAAGCGCGCACGAACCTCCAGCTGCGGATGAACGGCACTTCGTCCACGAAACGACATTTTTTAAGTATTGCACCTCTTCAGCTTTCCTTTCTGCGCCCTCCAATAGCGCACGCTTTTTTCCGATTCACCAAAGCGGCGCTGAGCAGCCATATTCCCGTTCGCTTCTGCGAACTCAACAGCATCTAGTTTAAATGCTGCTGAGTACTGCCTACTCGCACCGCTAGACATATTTAGTGAACGAAAAACAAAAGGCCACTAAATATGCAGCGCAATGTCGAGCGGAGCGAAAACTCAGAATAGATCGGAAGCAAATCACGAACACAAAGAAAACAGACTGAGAAAAAAAAAACAGACTGCGGTTAGATTTGGATGCGGATATGGCTGCGTCCGGCTTCACAAGCACATGCAAGTTGCATGTTGCCAGACAGCGTCGCACTTTCTGCTAGACACCGCTATATAACACGAGGGGCGAAATTAGCTCATTATTTTATTGAAAATATCTCGACCTATATTCCGGTTTATACGGTAGTTTAGTACTAGCTATGAGACGCGTGCCTGCCTAGCAGGGCTGTAACACTGCCATGCTGTAACACTGCATTTGTCGCTTACGCTCATGGTCGAATAACCAGGGTGATGCAACGCGCGTTTCGTGCCTCTTCACTCGAGTCGACGTGTTTCATAACACTAACAAGGCACCAGTGTTGTACGGAAGGGCGTTCCAAGGAACGCCGTTCCTGTAGCTAGTTTCTTTGGGGAGGAACGGAAAAACGTCACCGTTCCAATCACAATTGGTGTGACTGTAACTACAACTCGTTACGTTTATGATGGTACAGCCGGGGGAAATGGTGTTCCTGGGGTGTATATTCACAGCATTCAACAGGCATTCAGCCCGCAATCAAAAAAATGCAGAGCGGGGCGGATGGGTAGCCACACGAGGCACGAAAGTGTGCTACTCGCCTGTCACGTCACTCTGATGCACACTGATTTCTACTTCAAGACGTCCGCGAAGAGCAATGGGAAGTGCGGATCACCGAGACCAACCACGTGCTGTAGGAATAGTTTTTTATAGCACAGTTCTTATGCTGGAGCTTTGCCGTATGTAGCAGAAATAAAACTATAGTCATCAAAAACCGCCACCTGCTCTCTTTACCCTTTCATTCCTGTTCTGCTTCGCTTCGAGAACATGTGCGTCATTTGTCAGGTGTGAGATGGAATAAGTGAAATGGACAAGATTATAAATAGAAAGATAGCGTGTCAAAAAGAACAATTCTCGGCAAGAGGGAATGCGAGGTGGTATCAACGTGCATGGACGTGCGTCGGCTCCGTGAGTTTTTGGGTGTAACTCAGATTAATTTTACGATATCCTTGTGACTTTTCTGCACAACATGTGTGAAGATTTCCTCTACGTTTTGAGGCTTTTGTGAGAAGATCTATTCACTAGAACGTCTTTTACTGTGACTTCGGTGGCTCCTTGCCTACGAGAGCTTGGCGGCTCTCCGACGCTGTAGGTGTTGCACACCTCGAGCGGGCGTCATGAGTCAGGTTGATGCAGTAGATAGGGAGGACCAGTTTAGATGGGGAAGACTGGCCAAGCTCTCCCCTACGAGAGCTTGGTGGCTCTCCAACGCTGTAGGCGTTACACACCTCGAGCGGGCGTCATGAGCAAGGTAGATGCAGTAGACAGGGAGGACTGGTTTAGATGGAAAAGACCGGCCAAGCTCTTGCCTACGAGAGCTTGGCGGCTCTCAGACGATGTAGGCTTTACACACCTCGATCGGGCATCATGAGCCAGGTTGATGCAGTAGATGGGGAAGAGTTCTCCCCGGAGGAGATGCTTGTTGCAAATAAAGGAAGAAGAAAGGGTGGTGGGCACGAGCACAAGCCAGGAGCGCTGGCTCACTCAATTCTTCCGTTCACCTTCAATGTAGCCAGACGATCAAGTCCGGGTCCCCTTCTTCGTTTCTCACGCGCGGTCGTGTGGATCTTGAGACTCGCTCATCAATTAACTCATCGCCATGCACCGCTTCGCCCAAACAGCCATCATGCAATACCTCTCATCACTCAATGCCCTGATGGAAGACTCGTCAACCCCTCTTGAGAAGCTCAAAGATGTACTCATCATCATCGCCGTGAAGGACGCCAAACTCATGGACTTGAACAAGGGCATCCAGGCTGCGCTTCATTGTGAGTAGTTCGCAGCGGACCTGACCACAGTCCGCCAGTTCGAGGGTAGAGTCATCTGCACTAAAGCAAAAGTTCGGCACGCAACCAAACCGCGGCCACGAACCACACCCGTATCGATCGCAGTCACATCCACCCCCTCGGTAAGCCTCTCGCATACACAACGCAGCCCGCCGCAACGTCATCTTCAATCAGTCTTTCGACTCCTCTCACTGAAACCTTGGTGCACACCGCAACTTCATCTTCGACCAGCCTCTCGACTCCTCTTGCTTCGATGTCGCAGCAAGCCGAGACTCCACAGTCAACCGCCCTCACGACCGCTCTCGTCTCAACGTCCCAGCAGACCTCGACTTCCTCTTCACTCGGTCTGTCTATTCCTCTTGCTTCGACATCGCAGCAGGCCACGACTTCGCCGTCAACCGGCCTCACGACTCCTCTCGTCTCGTCGTCCCAGCGAACCGCGACATTACCTTCTCAAGGCTTCCCGACTGCAACGCCAGTATCTCGCTTCGGACTAACCGAGGCTACATGGTTCGCCGCGCACAAACCTACAAACAATTTACCTCGAACCCATCTCCACCAGTTGAAGAGTTTTGGGTACACGCTGGAAGAACTGTCACTGTCTACGCGATTTACGGTGCTTGTGCGCAGGTTCAGAAGATCCGCCATAGAGAGTTCGATGGCTAAGAAAAACCCCGGGTGCACCGTGTGCACTAACTCCAAAGATCCGGCTTCCCACAACCTGAGCTGCTGCCTGGCAAGTTCGTCTTACTTTCATGACCCACATGACAAACTCTTGTAATATCCGTCACACGGCACCATGTGCGTTCAGGACTTGGCCCAGAAGCAACAGTATGTGGAGTCCTACTACTCTCCCTACACGTTCCTCAAGCTCGATCTAGGTAGTAGGGTCTCCAGTTCGTCTCCCCTCAAGGCTTGGCAGTGCGAGCAGCAGTGCTGCTACGAGCAGCGCTCAACCAAGTGCGTCCACCCCATGACCTTCTTAGATGCTACCGCACATCCAAAGATGTCGCCTGATACCAGAGACCTATGCTGGATGTACAAGCGCCACATCACACAGCTCCAGCACCCAGCCATGCGTATCGTGCAAGGATCCGGCGCAAACGAAGAGTCCGGCAAAGCGGGACATACAGTAATCAACAAGTAGTCGGGAGCCTCCCTCAGCAACGTCTCCAAAAACGCTGCCATGAGTGAGACTCATGCACCCAAAAACGTCAGCTTGATGTGCGTCATTGTTCGCGACGCCGGAATAGACACCGATGTTTTGCTACCTGCCACAGAGCACGTAGACAAACCTCCACTGCCTCCGAAGGCGGCCGAGATTCCCGTCCTTGGTGACGTCACTGTCCGACAGAACCAAAACGCTTCAGCATCTTGTCGTCCTCTCCAAGCAAGGTAGAAAAATCATCGTCGATTTTGGAGTCTTCATGCAGCTCGGAAGCACTTGCAAGTCAAGCACACGCCAAGGACTACCTGACACCTGAAGTTGTCAAGCAGCGCATAATCGCGCAGCTACTACAGAGACGTCAGAAGCAATATCAATGACTGGTGAACATGACTCTGAAGAAGTGGGCGAATCGTGAAGAAGCCTCACAAGTCTACGAAAGCAGGCCGAAAGCCGACTGTTCTTACTACAAGCGACACAAGGAGTGCAACAGTCATCAGTATGACCTGCAGATGGCAAATAACTTGACCCCGAATTCATCTAGGCACTACAGGGAGCATAAACGACCTCCTCCGCAAAACAAGACACACCTTCCAAAGCTTTGTCATTGGCAAAGCACTCCATCATTACTGTGTAACACCTCCCCCCTTGGAAAACAACGTGACACCTCTCAAGGTTCGCGAAGGTTCATACAAAGCCAATTTTCGCATTCGCAGAGGTTTCAATGCACCCCTTTTAGTCACTTGCAACTTTCAAAGCTGCTCTCTACGGCAGCTGGTCTTCAGTGACCATCGAGCTGCGTCAAGACGTCGTTACGATCAACCCCACCACCAATACAGTCACCCAGAGTATGCAAAGCACTGATCGCTTGAAGAAATATCTCGCTAACAAGTCTCTCATGGTCGACGGCCCACCTCTTACAACGTTACAAACTCCTAGACGTGCAAGATAATGAGGCCATCGACAAGGTGTGCCTGAGAGAAGCTATCAACAAAAGAGCTTATGCTTCGCGAGTGTAACCCAAAAATTCATTTGCTAAAAGCCACACGAATGGGGAAAACTTCTGACTAAGTCCTCGTGACTTTTTTTGGCAAAAAAGGCTTCTTTCTGGGTCAAAGATGAAGTGACCATGCTCCAGTGCAAACATTTTCGGCAAAGAATGGAAGCCTGCACTCGCTGTTGGACTGATGTACATCGGCCGGATGTAGGCCCTACGAATAAAGAGGAGACTTGCCGTAAATGTGGAACTGCAAATTCTCCCTTGGACCATGTGTGCATTCGGAACTGCATGCTGTGCAGTGGACATTATGAAACTGGTCCGTTCAGTGCGCACTACGATACAGCCTCAACACACCTCTCCCCAAGGTAGACAACACTCCTTCTTTGCCCAAGGCCAAACCGCCTCCTCCGACCAAGGAGCAAGGACCTCCTCCTAAGAAGCAAGAAAAAGACTAGCCATCCTTCTGAGCTGCTTACTCTAGCAAGAAGTCAAACCCTCCTCAAGTAGGCTGGCTCTCGGTAGCTTGTCGTAGCTCACTTAACTCTAAAACTCTGAATACTCCCATCCATGCTTTCTTACAACAGATTCAGGAAGAAAACCACGCTCTGCGTAAACATATTCACTACCTCAAAATCCCTTTTTCTTCACAAACGCTCAACATTTCCGGCCCCTCAACACGCTACTGATACACCAGCAACACCCTCGCACCTCACATACTTTATCTGACCACAACGATGGACACCACTCCTTCTCCCACTACAGGCACCTCAACAAAGCACAAATCTAGCGATGATGCAAGACACACTGGGGAGAACACAATAAGCTATATTGTTAACTGGCAGCGTACATTCACAACTCCAACAATCGCTTTGACTCTCTTGAAAAACGCATGGATTCTGTAGAAGCTAAGCTTGAGTCCCTTACCACTATCTTTCATGAACTCAGCGCCCATATAAGTGCTAAATTTAGGCAGTTCGATAAAAAATTGAACAACATTGGTTATTGATGCAGTAAAAATATCGGAATACTTGACCAATTGCATGGCCCCGTTCCCTAAGCACTCCAGAATAGTTGTGGGACATTGCAATTACAGGGGCTTTTAAAAAAATTGGGCTAGTCTGCAAGAGCACATAGCCAATCTCATACAAGAACCTGCAGTCATTTCTTATGGTCACAATAATAAGAAACTTATGGTCACAATAATTTCTCTGGTTGCAATACATTCTAGTGCACAAGATGCGAACCCCCCAATACGTCAATTTTAGCCGAAAGGCACTTAACCATTACTTGCTGATATATTTTGATGGTATCGACATTGGTAATGGCTTCGTAGAAATACTTCCCAAAAATACGAGGTCAGCTCCTCTTTACATCCTTGATGTTTACAGCAGTCCAAGCTTTACACACCACAGATTTACTACCCTTTTTGCTTGCGCTAAATAGGAATCCCGCATGAACCGACTCTTCATTATTGACGACTTCAATTCTCCATATCAGCTACGTGGTCACACAACATCCATGCCTAAAGGACGAGCCTTTGGACCTACATACAGGATCGTCAACTCACCTTGCATGCCTACCCACCTAGGGAAGAGCATCTACAAAAAAAATCACCATACCTGACCAAGATCTCTCCGCTTAACATAGCGAAATAGGAAAACGTTCAAATCAACTTTGTTACCGACCACTACATCATTTGGACCTCTCTTGGTTGCTCTCATTCACTGTTTAACACCGAACCTCCCAAACTGACGGATTGGGACAATTTTCGGCGTACTCCTACGAATAATTCTCCCGCTTCTGTAGAAGATTTACAAGAGTGGATCGGCCAACTCCAAGCGGTCGCTGACAAACAACTAGAACTATGCCTTACTTCATTCCACATAGTTGATGCTAAGTTATAGCTCCATTTGTGGAAAGTGGAGAAATCGCTATTGAAACGACGGAAAAGACACCGCCACAACCACAGCCTTCGCATCCATGCAGCTATGCTCGATCACGACTAACACGCATATGCGGCCCGGCTGGTCAATCATTAATAGAGTGAAATTTGCGAAAGCATGCACGACAATTGGAGTAGTAAGAAGACTTGGCAATTGCTGAAGCATTTGCTCGACCCATTAACATCGCATGCGCATTACAATCATTACATCACTCGGTTATTGCACAAACACAATGGTAGTCTCCCGCATCTTATTCAGGGCCTTTGCTCGATTGCACCTTCCCTTCAATTCAGTGCATGCGCATTCATATTATGCCAGCGAGGTCATTGTATTTCTTGACGCCGCAATAACAGGAACAAAAGATTGGCATGATTTATTTTCTATTAAAACTACAATTGCCCCGGGTATGAATAAAGTAACTGATAAATTACTTCGATATCTCGACGACCTATCGATCTCCATCCTCACAGATCACTACAATCACCAATTGAATACTGACTCCCTTCCTAACTTGCGGAAAACCGCTAGGGTAATCTTTATTCTTATACCTAATAAGTCCTCAAACAGAGCTAACCTTAGACCAATTTCCTTAACGTCATGTTTGGACAAAGCTTTCAAACATGTCATTCTTAATCGCTTAAACAAGTACACCGAAGACAATCGGTTATTCCCACCAGAGATGATTAGCTTTTGCCACTCACTCTCTTGCCAGAATGCCACGCTGAGGCTCAAAATTCAAGCATCATATCCTTAATCCCAGTGGCACTAAAGACACCCAAGCCATTCCAGGGCTCGACCTGCACGGTGCGTTTAACATAGCTAATGTCTCTATCTTAAGCGAACTGGGCAACCTTAACTGTGGAAAGAAAAAGTATGACTAGATCCGCGAATTCCTCAGCAATCACACGGCTATCTTTAGTCTTAACGACGAAAATTCTCTCCCAATCACTCCATGTAGCTTTGTCACACCTGAGGGATTGGTTCTCCCACCGTTCCTTTTACACCTAGCTATGAATCCCGGCTGTGGCGGCTGCATTTCCGATGGAGGCGGAAATGTTGTAGGCCCGTGTACTCAGATTTGGGTGCACGTTAAAGAACCCCAGGTGGTCAAAATTTCCAGAGCCCTCCACTACGGCGTCTCTCATAATCATAATGTGGTTTTGGGACGTTAAACCCCACAAATCAATCAATTACACCTAGCTATGAGGTCTATTCCTGAGACGTTAGCTAAAATACCAGATCGTCAATATTCTTTATATGCCGATGCCATTACCATATGAATGAAGGGTGGATCTGACGGCTACATTCACGATACCTTACAAGAGGCTGCAGATGTGATTACTACGACAGCTAGGCTTATGAAGCTCGAGTGCTCGCCTGCGAAACCTGAGCGGTACTTAGCTGCTAAGCGCAACAAACCGAGCAGGGCGATTCCACGAAAAATTGACATGCGTCCGAAAGTTGATATTTTAGATTTGATTGAGTATTTTATATTTTGTGCACCCAGTAGCACAAAAGTGAACTTTTTTTTATTTACTGCATAATTTAGGAGGAAAAAATACTGAACAAAAATGTACGGCGGGACCAATTTTGTCCCTTGTATTCTTGAAAGTCAGTGACAATATAAAAACGTAAATATTAACGTTACGAAAACAATCTTCTTTTCATTAAATGTGTGAGTAATGAACAATGAAGCAGCATTGTTTAAAGTCTGTGGGCTGAAACAAACTGTTTTTTAAAGATGTCTAAACAGGCGACAATTTCGTAAAGTTGCTATCTTTGAGATTTTCTTCTGTTGAAATAAACCAGCCAGCGCTTCATAACTTGGCTACCTACTATTGTAACATAATGTTTACAGTATTGCATGCTAATACCGTTGCTATATCTCACGTTATTATTTTAATTAGTTGCCTCAGACCTTCAATTTGGGCAACAATTAAGCCAATCAAAAAGTCATTGTTTAGAAAACACCATTCTCGATTTATCTCAAAGTCCCACAAAAAGACCCTTGCAGACCATACAAAAGTAACATAAAACATTTTGCATTATTTCATTTGTATCGAGAATATTACGGGTATGAGTCTCAGCTTTTTGAGTATGCACTAAGATAATAAACACATGAAAAATAGGCCTAAAAACGTGGGCTTGAGCTTCTGAGTTGTTTGAACGTAATCATACTGACAGAGGAGAAGTGTTTTTGGCATTTTGAACGCTGCATTTCTCTTTAGGCACATTTCTGGTGTGCCTTGCTCAGCTTTAATGCCAGAAATCCAATACACAGGCACATTCAGGCAATAGGTCTATATTTGCAGACAAAGCAATTAGTTAGAATGCTCCAGCACCAGCATAGACCTCGGAAGGTAGTACATGAATATTTGAAGTGTCCCCCCTCCTCTTCTTTCGTAATATGATGAGTGCTTTGAACGAAAGGCATAGTGTGCTCAAAATGGTGCGTGTTTTCCAGATTACTTCAGCAGTGTTTGACACTAACAAAAGACGACTGTGATCTGTATCATTAGATGAGCTTAACGAAACGTATCGACCACATAGGCTTGGAACAGGTGCCAACAGTACGCACTAAAACGATCTTGTAATAACGAATCGCTTCGGGGTTGTCTGTTTTCCTTAGAGCGTTTTGACATTTTTAGCCATATGGCCATCTGTGCCACTGTTCCATGTGCCGGCTTAATCATACCGAAGCTTGCCATTCCTAAAAGAAAGAGGGAGGTTTGGTGCTTTGATTGGTGTTACTAACCTATACGTTTCATTAAATTTGCAGTTTTTTACCGTTTTCTATTGCTCAAACCCTATGATATCACACAGTGGCTCCAAAAGAGGCGTGCATTAAATTGTCTATTGGTTAATTCGATGGCAGCCGCATTGCTTAATTTCAATATTCGTCATGCTTTGTTGTGCCTTTCCCAGCTTGTTCCCATTTAAGTGTACTGAATCAAAACGTTAAAAAAACATGACTTTCATAGCTGCTAATGCGAGAGTGTCAGTAACCAAGCTGCCAATAAGTTGGAGATCTCAAGCCTTAATTTCAAAGGGCAAATTTAGGTATGTTAAAAAAGGCGTGCTTAAAAAAGAGCGTTTACCAAAACTGCTTTTCCTGTGTGAATCTGGCCACATTCAAGTGACTCAGAAGCTCAAGCCCACTTTTTTAGGCCAATTTTTCATGTGTTTATTGCCTTAGTGACTCCTCGTAAAGCTGGGACTCGCCTCCGAATATTCTCGCTGCAAATAAAATAATGCAAGATGTTTCTTCATATCGACTTGCTATGATGTGCTAGGATCTTTTTGTGCGGTGTTAAGAATAGTTGAAGATAGTGTTTTTCAAATATTATTTTTCAACAGGTAGAACTGTCGCCATATTTGAAAGATCGATACCACTAATTTAATGTTTATGGGAAGTACAGCGACAGTATTGGCAGGCTTTATTGTAAATATTGTGTTGTAATAGGCCACCGTGTTATGAAACACTGGCTGGGTTATAAAAATCTCAAGTATACCAACTTTAAAAAGATGTCGCCTGTTCAGAAATTTTTTAAAAACAGTTTGCTTCAGCCTACATACTTGAAGTGAGGCTGCTTCACTCTTCATTACGCGTGAAATTATTTTGAAAAATATCGTTTTCGTGACGGTGGTATTTGTGATTTCATATGGTCGTTAACATTCGAGAATGACAACGAACGAAATTGGTCCCTGCGTACAGAAAAAGTTCAATATTTTTTTCTTCTTAAATTACACAGTTAATAAAAAATGAAGTTCACTTTCTGGCTACTGGGTAATATGCGCACAAAATATGAAATGCTCTAACAAACTAAAATATCAACTTTCGGACCCTTGCCCCGCCGCGGTGGTCTAGTGGCTAAGGTACTCGGCTGCTGACCCGCAGGGCGCGGGTTCGAATCCCGGCTGCGGCGGCTGCATTTCCGATGGAGGCGGAAATGTTGTAGGCCCGTGTGCTCAGATTTGGGTGCACGTTAAAGAACCCCAGGTGGTCTAAATTTCCGGAGCCCTCCACTACGGCGTCTCTCATAATCATATAGTGGTTTTGGGACGTTAAACCCCACATATCAATCAATCAATCAACTTTCGGACCCGTGTTGATGTCTAGTGAAATCACCCAGCATTCAGAAACACCTGAATAGGAAGCAAGTTCCTGTCGTAGACGTTTTTCAATGTACTAAGCATGCACATTCAGTCTAACAAACTCAATACTTACACGCTGAAGACAGTTGCTACCAGCGTGGACCAAACAACCAGACTAAGGCTAAGAGGAGTGTCCAATAAGCACGGTGGTCTTCGCGAGGCAGATTTATTAAGACTCATACAACAGTTTGCTATCAGTAAATCACGTTCCGTTTTTAGAGGTGGCTGCGGAGACCAGTGTATACAGCTAGAGTGCACGGGATTCTCGAGTGCGCATAATTTTCTTTTTCCATGTACGAGCAAGAATGACCACTATAATCATCTGGCTAAACTGAAGGAAAACATTTTTGTTACTGCAATAATTTTGGTCATATTTACAAAGGAAAGCATGGCAACTGCTGCATTTTCCTGATAGGTAATTGTAAGGTGGTATCAATTCGTTTGTGGGAGTATTTTTTTATTAGAGTCTGTTTTATCTTGGTGCTAATTACCTCAATTTGATACATATAGAGGCATTCTAGCATTACTCCTTTCTGAAGACTTGTACGGGTGAAAACTGGGCTAATTATCATCATTGAATTGCATTGCTCTCCTATCCTAACTCATAATTTTACTATTATATCGCATACGGATATTTATGAGGTGGTCAACCGAAGCGTAGTTACGTGTTACGTAGTTACGTTCTCGCGGAGTGCTGTGGTGATGTCATTAAAATAAGGCACGTGATAAGTATTCTTGCAGGAATATTGTAAAAGGCTTCGATTACCTGACCTACATTCACTCCCCACGTCTTTCACAGTGAAAGTGCCCGAGTTTTCAGCGTCTCCTGTTTCGTCATCTGAATTTCGAATATGTTTTGTTAGCTCAATGGCAATGTCAATGTCGTGTTCATCTACTGTACTTTCGACTGTATCCAAATCAAAGGGTCACACATATAGCATAACCGCGTTTTTATAAGGAAAATCAAGTATTCATTGTGGTAGAATACTGAAAAAAGAAAAAGTGCAAAATGTCAGTGCAATGTAACACTGCAGTGTTTTATGCCAAAAATATCAAACACTGAACACGAGTTGCGTGTTTCTTGAACAAGCAAAACATTTCGATGTTTTTTTTTTCTTACATTGCCCAACGTATCCACTGAACACTGTTAAATTCACAGTGAGAATAGGTGAACATAACTGACCAAAACATGCCTGTAACGAGCCCGTGGTCGTCGCAGAACCGGCGATGTTCAGTCTAGGCATAGTCTAGATGAGCAGCTACCACCTGCACCCTCATCCTTGTATTCTGCTTCTGCGACTCGACGAGAGAATTATTGAAACAGTGTTACAATGAAAAGCAGCACTAGTTCCATGAAAGAAAAATCAATCCTTCTAATCGACTGGAACACGTGAGCGTAGAACGCGGTACTTTTGTGACTTCCATTGTTTATTGGGCTGTTATTTTAAATGCGAAGCATTTCTTAGCGAACTTCAGCAACTTTCAGCGTATCTATATATTCATCTATCTATTCGCCTACGACATTTAGCTTTCCTGGCCGTTTCGATAATGGTATCAATACCCAACTTGGTATGGTATAACATGACTGTATGAAAAACATATTTGACTAGTCATAACATAAAAATTATGACATGTATGTCACGAATGTCATGATTTACATTTCATGGTCCTGCTGCTTTTGCGGTGGTTTCGATCACATGGCATGGTGCAAAACTGGTATGGTGTGGCACAATTGCATTGCAAACTCAAGCAACAGACCCTAGCATCAAAATCATGACATGCGTGTCATGTAACATGACTACATGCCATGCTCATGATGTGCTCACGGCCGTTTCGCTGAGCGTCACATATACCAAATTTGGTATTACAGTACGTGAATGGGTGGCGAAGTTTTGTGACTGGTGCAAACACGATAATCAAGAGATGCGTGTCATGTAACAACATGACTACATGCCATGCTCATGATGCTCTGGCGGCCGTTTTGTTAGGTTCACTTATACCAAAATTGGTAATACAGGACATGAATGGATGATGAAAGTATGATACTGGTACATGACATGCGTGTCATGTAACAATGTGACTACATGCCACGTTTATGATGCACTCGCGGCCGTTTCGCTAGCTTCACATATGCCAAATTTATTATTACGTGATGCCAATGGATGATGAATGTATGCGACTCATGCAAACACGATAATCATGACATGCGTGTCATGTGAGAACATGACTACATGCCACAGTCAAGGTGCCAATACATTTTGGCATGATGCGGTGCACGTGCTCGCCGGCGTTCATTTCGTCGCGTCGAGCCCGCGTTGCCACGCCAAGTGCCGGTCCGGCCATACATTCACAGGCGCGCGCCGCGCTGGGTTGCTTTGACGCATGCACTTTGATGCGTCCCTCCGTCACGAAAGGACGGTGACGCAGTGTTGCCTGGGTAACACATTGGCGTGAAATGCAGCATGTCGCATTTCACGCATTTCATGACCAGCGCCGAGGGACGCTGGTCGTGCCTGGCGTTAGACTGTAGAGTGCTTGCGTTTTGCTGACGTAGCGTCGCTGTGCACAGCATGTGCACGCGTCAAGGCTACATTGGAGTATATTGGGCCTTCATGATGCGCTTGCGGCCGTTTTGCAAGTTCCACTCGTACCAAGTTTGTTGTTACCTGACATCAATGGATGACGAAATATATGACTGGTGCTATGCATGATAATCCTGACAAGCGTGTAATGTAACAACATGAAGACATACGCTCATAGCTTGCTCACGGCCGTTTTGCTGGCTCCACATATGCTAAATTTGTTATCACGTGATGTGAATAGATGACAAAGGTAAACAACACATCCAAACGTGATTATCAAGACACGGAAGTGATGTACGGAATAATTTACCTCCACCTCGTAACATTGTGCTGATTTTAAAGTGAGATATCAACATTTCTCATTCGTGCTTCGCATATCATCGATTCCCACTGTATGTGAGATCTGCCAATTTTATCGTTAAAGCAATAAATAGCTAATTAATAATAACGAGATAGCTTTTTTTTTCTTCTTCACCCGTGCCCTCCATACTGTAGTCAACTGCCGATTTTTCGAACCCTCTAGGGAGCGAAAAACGGTCTGAAATTTTGGGCAGTCCGAAAAAATAAATGCAAGCAGAAAAAATGAATTATTTTACTGATAATCTTCAATGCAAGAAAAAAACACACCATTTTGCTAATGTTTCTCATTGCAAGCAAAAAAGACACCATTTCATTGATATTTCTCGGATCAAGAGGGTCAAGGTTGAAGTACCAGACTTTCGGAACTCTGCCAAAGCATCAGTGGGGTGGCTCTGAAAAGAGCTGTTAAAAAAATGCATGCAGCCAACAGCGGGTGCCGTCAGGGCAGTCGGTGTTAGAGCTGCAGTGGCTTGAAAAACTTGTCGATCCTTGTTCGAACAGCGTTCCGCTTGCATGTGATCACATTCGCCTCGATCTGAGCAAGGGTCATGTCATCACGGTACACCGATGACAGCGTCATCAATGCTTGCATCGATTCGGCGGTCGTAGGTGGTGCAGGCGTTGGTTCCTTTTTTTCGACATCGGAGTCGTCTGAATCCGCCATAACCTGACTGACTATTTCAACATCAGTCAGCTCTGCACAGAAGTCGAGCTCGATGTCAACATCGACGAACCACTCGAAAGTTATTTCCATGGGCATGGAAGCACCAGCAGAGCGGAGGTCATTGGCAATATCGTCCATGAGAGGGCACAAGTCAGTCACGCTGTCGCTTTCTTTAGGCAAGTCTGCTGCCTCTGTGTTGAGTACGAAGCCCGCGTGGCGAAAGCAGATGCGAAGCATGTCTTGCGTTACTGCCTTTTCTGCGTCCGCAAGCATTCCGACAGCAGACCGAAGGTCAACGCTGTAACCTTTTCCGTTTTCGGAACACAGCACGATGCGGTTGAGTGTACGTGAACGGTACAAAAGTTTCAGATTACGGATAACGCCTTGGTTCATCGGTTGGAAGATCGCAGTCGTGTAGGACGGCATGAATTCCAGCTGGATAGCCTTCAAGTTATTGATGTGACCATGAGCAGCGCAGTTGTCAACGAAGAGCAGAACACGTCTGTTATGTTGTTCAAGCTTCCTGTGCTACCTGCGGACGTAACTCTCGAACAACTGCTGCGTTACCCATGCCTTTTTGTTGGCTTCGTATAACGCTGGCAGCATTGCCTCTTTAAAACACCTCGGGCTCTTGGACTTCTCGATTACTAACAAAGGAAGTTTCTCGCTGCCAGACATGTTGCTGCTGACAAGAACAGTCGGCCATTCTTTGCTATGCTTGCCATCATGGCATGCGTCACCAGCAAAAGCGAGTGTTCTTTCTGGCAGCTGCTTGTAAAACAAGCCAGTTTCGTCACAGTTGAAAATGTTGTCAGCAGAGAACTGCTGCAACAAAGACTGGAGTTTTCCACTGCGGTACTGCGCAATTAGCGCACCGTCGACGGCGCCGCTTTGGCCACACATTTTCTTGAACTTGAGGTCATTGTGATGCTTAAAGTTTCTCAGCCATCCATCACTGAACTTAGAATCCGTGATGTTCATTAGAAGCGCGAGCGTTTCCGCTTTTTCGTTCAAGATGCAACCCGAGACTGGCAACTGCTTGGCAATCATTGAATTAAGCCACACGACGAGAGCGTCCTCAGCTTTGGATGAACACCTTAGCTTGCATCCATCTTTTGGGCACCAGACAGTTTTTCGGCACTTCCAAGATCTTGTTTCTTCAGGAAATCGGAAACTGTTTGCTTGGAAATGCCGAACTCCTTGCTCACGTCAGCCTGCTCGGCCACTCTTCACTAACTTAATAATGGCGGCTTTCTTCTCTATCGTTAATCGACGGTACTGCTTTCCGCGCTTCGATGCCGTCGGCGAGGACGACGAAGGCAGAGTGGGGGCCATCGCAGGCAAGCGAAATCCTCCCGATGTGAACAAAGGAATTTGCTGACGAGCGTTGAAGCACCTAAGCTTAGTGTTGCAGAGCACACTTCACACGATCGCACAACCACGCACTAGGCTAGCCAAACACCATGTGGGCTGCGTAAACAAAACGACGCAACGGCAGGCTGACGGTGCCTCGAGTACTCCGGAGGTGGCGCTGGTAAACATTCAAGATAGCCAGCGTGGCTAGACCAAATTGGTGTGTGATGGTTAGTTCTAGTTCGAAGTGGTGAAACGCTTCGAGAAAGCACTGCGCGGGAAGCCAGAGTGGCACGCACGAGCACAAGCGCTAAATAAAGTGAAAGGAACTTTATTGGCGCCAAAAAATTTCCGGGTGAATAGTTTCCATTGTCAGCAAAGCACCCTTGCACTATAAACACAGCCAGTGTTAGGAATCTCGGAGGCCGTGTGTGTTTCTCCGCTAACGATCGAGTCCAAGCAACAGATGCTGCAACAGTAGACCGGCATGCTCATTTATGCGATCGTAATCGCGTGTGACGCAGTTGTGGTGGTTTTCACTGGAGGTCAGTGGTGGTTTCCGACCTTCAGTCGCATCAAAAAGTCCGGAAAATTGGACTTTGGGGGTTCGAGCGTCCAAAATTTTAGACTTCCTTACACATTGCTCCTATGGGGCTCATGGGGGTGCGGCGAAGATGTCCGAAATCTCGGGCATGTCCGAAATTTCCGGTCTCCGAAAAATCGGCAGTTGACTGTGCACCTCTACCGACTTTTAAATACAGTAAGCTTTCAGCCGGATCTCTTTCAGAGGCAGCTCAATCACAGTTGCTCCAATATGGGCGTCGCAAATATATAGAAAAAAAAATAGCCCATTCAAGAACATATACAGCCAAGCATTGACTTTTCCTCTCGTACACCTTGGCCTGACATTCCCAAATGAACGTGAAGTTACTTAAATACACAAAATTTTTTTTTTCTCGCCACACGCAATTTTCGCCAACAATGTGGCAGCCCTTTCGTTCGCACGAAGGGGCACCCCGGTGTGGAGAAAGAGGGTGCCTGATCACATCTTAAAACACGCTTTCTCTGTGCTATTGGGATGGCCGAAGAGAAATCCTCCGTGCGCTCGTCATCTCGGAGGCCATAGATAGAGATGTATCATGAATGTTCAATGTGGGCACGTCTACATTAAAGGTTGCAAGGCCAAAATACATTATCAAAGCTCTTTTATGTCAGTGTGCAGTAAACAAAGAACTCCTTCGGTAAGAATCTGCTTTACTGTTGTGTTTTAATTGATTTTGAACTTTTAACCAATCTCTATGAGGGAGAGATCAACCCTGTTTTTTAAAGGTGATGCTCCTTAGAGTTGTGACTTGTCCGCCTTCATCCATCGATGACGATGATGGCGATGAAAAACAAGCGCGTATCAGACGACACATTCTCTTTCTTATACTATGGCACAGCACATGCAAGGTACCCACCCACCATATACTTCATGACGATATAGATGAAGATGAAGCACACACAAACGTTTATAGATGCTTTTTTTTAGTTTTCGAACTCGTATACTTTCAAAACAGGCGCGATTCACTCCTAGGGAATATGGGGGTGCTGCAGTCTAACTTTGCGCCATGTAACCGGCTGCCGCTGCAGATTCATGCGTTTCATGCAAAGTGTTCGGTGGCATTTTTCAAAGACGGTAGTTCTTCTTGGGGACCTTTGACCAAAATTTTCGGTCTGTCTGTCTCTCTTTCTCTCTCTCTCTCTGTCTGTCTGTGTGTCTGTCTGTCTGTCTGTATGTCTGTCTACTTGTCTGTTGGTGGACTTGTCTGTCCGCCGAAACGATACTCAAAACGGCCAAAATCCAGCCCCATCAGCTGCGCCCCAATATTGCTAAAGTTTGAGGGTTCATACTTGTGTAATTGTCAATTAAAACGCAATTGTTGCGCATATCTCAGGCACAATAACATCATGCCAATATTCTGCATGTGGCTCTTTATACTGGAAAAGGCATACATAAGTAATTCTAAGGACCATAGCGTTTATCACGTTGCGCTGATAATGCAACGCTATGCACTAAAAGGCAAGTGTTTCCAACGCTTTGCTAAGGCGACATGGTGATGGCACTTACCCGTCGCTTTGTGTTCTACACCTTATCGCCTCCTAGATGGGCGCGCACTCTGCGCGGTTCGCTTTCCAAGATAACTGCCAAATAGCGCTCTTCTCTCCCGTGTGACCTGCCCAGATACTCTCGTTCGCCTCCACTGCACACATCAACGCACTCTAACGCAGTGCCTCCAGAATACCGGTAACCGATTTCCTCGCTCATAAGATCAAATAAACATTTGTTCACTCTCTCCAGATGTAGAACTAGCGTCTTTTGACAACATTTGCAGTGAAACATTCAGATACGGGGTCATTTTCTTTTCTGTGAGTATGTCTCATCGCTTTCTGTACACGTGGCATACTTCCATTGTCTACTGAAGAAAATTTGATGCCTACTGTCACGACGAAACTGAGACATATACGACGTAGGATACTCTCCGATTGTTGACATTACGGGCATGATCTAAGCATTGAACAGGTGGGTATTTGTGTATGTCATCCAAAGTTAGTTCTACGGTTGCTGCTATCCCGTGCACCGTAGCTCAGACCTTCCGACGTAACGATATGTTTTGTGCCCGGGCGCACCAGCGGGTACAGGAAAACCCCGACAAACGCCACTTCTCTCCGCCGTCTGACCCGCTGTTACTGCAAATGTGGAAAAGATCCATCAAAAAGTTTTAAAAAGATATGCAAGCTGGATAATGTTGACTTTCAAGAAAGCGACACGCTGAAGACATATTAGCATATCATAAATGAAGAAGTCGAAATTGACCATGATGCATAAGCATCGAGGAGTAATGCAGTTCTTTGTTTATTTCCGAACCTCTCAGTATACTTGTCATAAAGCCGCGAAAGAAAAGGTACCTGTACAACCAATTGCGGCTGTAATGCGACCTGCCAGAAGAATCCCGGCAAAAGGCGCCCGCTCCTTCGAATAATTAATGTTTTCTGAGTGATTTGAAAAAAGAAGTGTGCTTCAACTTCCTTCCAACTTCTCTGAGTTCGATGGTCCCTGCGGAGGCAGGAAAACCTCCGGTAATATTCTTTTATAACGCAGAATTCAAAGAATGCATCTACTTACACAGCTAAAGGAGAAAGTGCGTTGCTAAGAAATATTCATTAAAAGGACTATGTGGGCACGACTGGCGCTAAGAGAAGTATGTGTGTCTTGTGTAATTTTAGCGAGCACACTGAACAAAAGAATGGAAAAGATGCCCGCGCCTCCCAGAAGAGATTCGTGAGGAAATGTGAATCTGTTGCGCAGCGCCCATAACGGCTTTTCGCACATATCATATTTACTCCATTCTACCGTGCCCTCGATTATAATGCGCACTTGGTTTTCACGACAGAAAAAAAAAGTAAGACATCGATTGCGACGTGCACCTATTTTTCTCGTTGGCCCGCAGGATCACATCACTCGAAAGAACTACTCCTTTCGGGAGCGTCTTCCATTTAAATATGAGGTACGGGGGAAGCTTGCGCCGATCTGACGTGTAACAGAGCATTGCAGTCATTGTAGTTTTACCGTGGACCGATGTCAGCACGCGAACTTGCTTCGCCCCCTTCTTCTCGACGGTTGTGGTGCCAGGCATGTCGAAGTAAAGAGGCGTCTCATCGGCATTCCCGATTTTCCCAAGCAGGTAGCCGTTGTGCCGCAAGTTTAGGACGAACCTCTGAAAACTGTGAGGCTTTCCATCGTACTCCTCCGGAAACTTTATGCATATGCCTGTTCGCCTTCGGAGGGAAAAGACTTTTCTCTTCATAAAGTTAGTTAGCCAGCACCTGCGCGCTTTAAACTGGTTCCGCGTTAGACCTTTTTCTAAGGCTAACTGATCTGATTTGTGGGGTTTAACGTCCCAAAACCACCATATGATTATGAGAGACGCCATTCTAAGGCTAACTGAATAGCCCGTCCTTGGAGCAGTTCTGTCATCACGGGCCGCTCGCTGCTCAAGCACATACTCGTCGAGCAGCTCTCCAATTTGCGGAAACCAACCCTGCAGTGATCCACTGAAGCTTTTGCGTGAAGCTTTGCTGTCAACAATCTTCTGCTTTTGTTTCAGCCAGTCCCGCACGCACATTTTGGGAACTCCGAGCAACCGCGATGCGGCCTGATTTCCGTTCATTTCTGCACATGCGATGACTTTTCCTTTAAAAGCGGCATCGTGGTGCAGTCGAGTTTTTGGAGTCGGCCCTTCCATGTCGTCGATGCCAATGCACTACAATGTGACGAACTCCTCAGCACACGTACGAAGTGCCGCACATGCAAAACACATAGGCAGAAATGGCCGACGCGCCATGTTGACGCACATAAGGAGCGGCCATTTTGGAAATGCCGATGGCAATAGAATGACCGTACTTATTTTTTTTTCGGATTTGATTCAAACGCGCATGCGATTTATGAACTTGCTTAACCAGAAAGAAGGTGTGCAATAGATTCGAGTAATTACGGTGAGTAGCCAGCGTCAGCAAAATAATGTTTTCTCCTTTTCCCTACACTATGCAGTCGATGGCGCCGTTCGGCAAACATGGCGTTCTTTTGTTACAAGAAACGTGACATGTGATTTCAGCTCGAGTAGGTAGTGTACCTGTTCAAACATTTTATGGTGTGAACAACACAATGCCTCACAGATGGCAGCACATTATCGAGCGTTTGCTGTTTGCTTGATGAACGCCTCTAGAAAGGCATGATATATTTTCACCTAGATGAACGTGGTTGTTCATTTTTAGAGCTGTTTGAAAGTTCCTGTGTGTTTTTAGCGACGATGGCCGCACTATTCCGGCCTTTTTCGACATAGTTTTACAACCTCTCAAATGCGCCTACAAATCGCCGATTGGGCTTGTTTTTTGCATGACACCTGTTGAACAAAATGCGCTGAGACAACTCCTTTAACAACATGGCATTTGTGTAGTGTTTTTTTTTCTGAAGCAGCTGCTAGCAACATCGTCTCTTTGTGGTGGAACATCTGCTTACTACCCGCGCGACCCGGGTTCGATCTTCAATGGTACCGAAAGCTTTATTCTTTATTTTATTTGCTTGTTTCTCGATTTTTCGTTCACGGACGATTTTTCGCTCACAACCAACTGTGCCGACGCCAACTGCGGAATTTCTGTGACACAAGCTCTTTAACGCTGTCTTGTTAAAACAAACAGCGTTTGGCTCGGGTTTGGTGTTTCACAGCGGCGTCTCCAGCACACATTTTCGTATGCTCTTGAGAGGCGTCCAGCTGGCGTACGGTTGAAACAGGTGTGAGCGGAGGGGAAAGTGGGGCACAGGGAAGAAAGAGAGCAAAGTGTGGGAGAAGGAGCGGCGAAGCACTGCACCTACCCTCTCCTACACTCTCCCGCACCCCATGTTCCAGTTTCTAGGGGCGAATATAAGTGTGTGCGCCCGCAGCTGTTGCTAAATGACAGGGAGGGAGCGAAGAGTGAGAGTCGCACCGTGGCCGCTGCGGACAACGCCGGAAGCCTAACATTACCCGACTAAGAAATGCATTCGCATTTAAAGCAAACAAGAAGGTGCAGATTGTAGCCAGCGAATTAAAGAAATGCTTGATCTGTGCCACCACCAATCGAGAACGGAGAAAAGTTGAAATACGTAGAGTGAAAAAAAAATTTAAACTGCATCCCCAACGACTCTCAACGATCTATATGTAGACTTACCTAAAGTGCAGAAAGTGTTCATTCATTGTACATTCATCATGCAACAAGCGAAATAACCGAATGAGTATAGGTACACAATATTATGGCTCGTGTTTTGTTTCCTGCTCAGAATGCCGAATCGTTACAGGAATTCAGCCATGTGCTTGTTTGAAACTTACATGCCCATGACTAGCGTGCGATCGTGGCAAGCTTTCTTGCGTCAATGCACTGGTGTTTTCCTATTTTCACAAATATTCTTTGTGTTTTAATGGTCCGAAGTATTATACACTGGTTGACACACATAAATCTGATTACTTCAGAAGAAGAAAGTGTACTGGCTTATACCAGCTGGACAGATGTCCATCATCTGAAAGCAGTTACTGCAACACGTGCCGGTGCAGGCGTCATTGATGGCAGTTCTGCCTCTCGAAGTGCATGGTCACAGCAAAAACTATTCGCCTGTTATGGTGATTTGTAGTCATGGCAACATAGTAACAGGGCAGTTATTTCTCGTTCCATTTGCGACGCATTTGACTATAGGGAACTACATAAACGTGTTGAGCAGTGACATGGCTGCACATTTATTTGTTCTTGTTGTTATTGTTCTTGTTTTTTTACGGACACAAGACAATGGCTGCTCATTGCCTTGATAGTGCTAGGACACCGGCAGGACGAGAAATTTAAGTGTGAAGAGTGTGCCAGAACACTAGGGTGACTGGCCGCAAAACCACGCAAAAGACGAAGGCACAGAAAGAACAGACAAGACCACACGCTGACTGCCAACAAATGTGGTCCTCACTCAAGGTCGTAAGTATATATGATAATAATAATAATGATAATGCCTGGGGTTTCACATTCCGAAATCACAACGTGGTTATGCGAGACGGCATATATGAGGACTCCAGAAATTCGGACCATCTGGTGCTCCTTAAGGTGCACTGACATTGCACCATTGTCATGTGTTGCTTGTGAGGACGCTGGTGAAGTAAAGACCACAAAGACATTAAGCGAACGCATCGCTGACAACGGAAATGATAGAAAGGGAAGAGACACTCAAGGAACCCTTGTGGTGCGAGAATCTTGGAGAAAAAAAAGAGAAGGAAGAGAAGTGGAGGAGCAGCGCGTGTAGGAGAAGCACAGTTCGGCGGAAAAAGCAGCAATGCAGAGAAAAGTTTCGGGGTTCCTGCTGACAGCTGGTGCCTCGGGGCCTGTGGCTCTGAAGTCCACGGGCCACTAGAGTCTGCCAGAATCTGAGTAGCCACAGGTGCCTGGATGAAAACCGTTCGTGACTCAACATTGGACTCCCAGCGGAACATAGAATCCGACTGAACGCTGCGAGGCGTCGCATCCGGGAGACTCCTTGTTTCTCCGGCCAATACCCATCGTTGAAGTGCGGTTCTTGACTTTTCCTTTTTCCTTTTCACGTGTACTGTGAATGAGTTTTATAACTGTTTATATTTCCATGATCATTGTGTATGACGTGAGTGGCTTATCTAGCTATTTTTCCATGTAATAAATGTTTGAATGTGTTTGTGTGTGCTGCCGAGAACACTCGCTTTGTCTTTCTTATTTCATGAACCTGAGGCAGTAAAGACAATACACATTGGACAACCATACACGGAACTCAAGCATTGTCAGATTATCTGTAATTTTTTCGGTATCTTGGTCGTCACTCCGCTTTCCTAGTATCGCGACTTCTGCAAACTGATATGTGATTGCGAAACAATAATGTTGTTCTGATGTTTTTTTTTTCTTTTTTTGTTGTTGATGTTGAGTGTGTCACATTGTAGCTCTGTTTTGTTTAGCGGTGCACCTCGGTCCAGATTTCTCCTGCTCTTTCCAGTCATGTCTTGTATATTATTAATAGTTTTTATCAGTGTAGGTCTGGCTTGGTACCAAACAAGTTGTTAAAAGTACCTGCTGTCACTTTGTTGATTGCGTAATTGTATATTTTTTTGTTTTTATTTTGTTCCCGCTCATTGTTGCGGTTGTTTTGTGGACGTATTTGCGTATGTTCTCGCATTCTTTTATTTGTTCTGCCCGCTCCTGCCAAAGGCCTTTTTCAAAGGCTGGCAGTAAATCTGAAAATAAATAAATAAATAAATAAATATCACCTCCACCAACACGCGACTGCCACAACGAAAAAACAAATGAAACAGGGTGGGAATTGAGCTTGTTTGTATGTATGCTTCCATGACTTCGTGCAAAACAGCGCAATAAACCAAGACACAGGAAGAACACACTAAATTCGATCTGCTCTTCCTACATCTTCGTTTCCGCACTCTTTTGCAGACCAAGAAGGGAGACCGCATTACAGCTATATTGACGTTTGAAATGTGAGACGTGTTTCCTGGTTGTAATTTTTCGTTATTATTATACGGATAGACATCACAGTTTGTTTTTTCTCTCAGAAATTTCTGGAATCTCGGGGGATGGTAATTCTTAGAGGAAATGTGTGAGCATTTCATAGAGCAAAAGGTCCCCATGAACTTTCACTTTTTCTTTCTCGTGCAGCTTAGGTGGTGTTAACGAAGGTGCCATGCAGTCACTCCAAGACGTCTGCAACTGTGACAGCAACTGACCTACGTGTGGCCAAGCCCACTGCATTGGTGCCCTCAAAGCAATAAAAGTTGTTCTCACTTGTTTTTTTTTTTCACTTAAGACTGTATTGTCTCATTTAGTTGGCCGTGACATGGGGTCCTCATTACTTTCATAAGTAATCAAGCATGGTAAACTTCTCATTATAGAACTACTAGCCATCTTCACGACAGTTTATTCGCCCTTCTGTGTGAATTTGCTACCCAAAGGACTGCTTATATAATGTAACCAATAGGGCATGCCATAATGCTGCATGTAGCTTACCATAACCGCATAAAACCACAAATGTTGATACTTCATTCGACAGACGGCTACCACGTATCGGTGTCATGGCGAATAAATCGACAAAACCAATTGGGGAATCCTTAAGCTCTCCCTCTAGGAGTTGAACAGGTTAGTGATATCATGTCCCGGATGCGTACTTTAAACACTCGGTGCATGAAATCTTTTTGAACTTCCAATGCACCCATTATTAAGGGAATAGGCGCAGTAATGCGTGTGCCCTTTGTAGTGGGTGATCGGCTTCAATCTATGAAGTCTATATGATATTCGCATGTTGTGACGCCCGGTGGCTACGTACGCTTGTACCACGCAATATTACTCCGATATTTACTTTTTTATTTTATTTTAGGGGTAGAGTACAAACACTTCTGGGCAGTAAATTCAAGGCTTCTGTAGTTGAAGAGAAAAAGTTGTAGTTCAACGTGTCAGTGTGGGTGAAAAAAAGTAGCGAATGATTCGAGAGTGCTGAAGCGAGAAGGATTAGTTGAAATCTGCCGAAATTTGAGGCATTCAACATGGCGTCGTTTCGCAAGTGTAGATAGACCTAGCTGGAGAAGGGGATTTGTTGGGGAAAAATGGCTGTCATATATCTTGAATGCAATGGGCACTGCTCTTTTTGAATGGCTTCTAGAGTCTTGATGTCACATTTTTCATGGGGGTGTCGTATTGTGAAACATGTATACAGGATGAGTGTATTTCTAAAGAATTTAAGTTAGTTTCACTGCACTTCTAAGCAGAGGAAGTTGTTTTCACTATGTTTACAAGGAGACGTGCGACTGTGTGGTAGAACAACCGCTTGCTATGCCATTGCTCTGGGTTCGACCACAAATCGGACCCAGCATGTTTGATGATTTGTTTTATTTGCATCTTTCTCAATTTCTCAGTCACGCACAAGATGACTTTTTCCTCACAATCAACGACACTAACGCCGTAATTTCAGCGAAAGGAGCTTTTGAACGCTTTTGTGTTAATATGCGGCATACTCTATGGCAGCGTATAGTCCCTAACTTACAGAGAAATTTCTCCCACCGTCACGAGTATTCTCAATTGCTGGAACTGCGGGGAGCAAGCACCTCGTTCGAAATTGTGATTTTTCCTTTCGTTAAAGTTTCCGTGTTGCAGCTTCAGCCTACTCTAGCTTCATTTTGCAAGCTCTGCCCCAGCTGCATGCAAAAATGTTCGCCCTCTTGATCCTCTCTCGCGGTGTGACGCTGCCGGCGCTGTCGTGTTGGCTCAACGACCACGCACGCTCGCCTGTGTGACCACCTGCTCCTGATACATTTCCAGTGCATTTCTTCTACAACATGTCGCTTCTTATTGTCTACGCAGTAGAAATATTGATATCAGGATTGAGAACAAGTGCACCTTAACCATATAGCCCCGATGAAAAATATATTTAAACTAGGGTATGATAAATGACGTGCTTTTCACATTAGTAATGTTCTGTGCAGGTAATTTGCCTTTTCGGAGAATTTTCCCTCGTCAGCTTGAGCTTTTAAAAAGAAAAGGGGATTTTTTTTTATAATCCACAGAATTTCAGGAATGGTTGATTTCTCCTATGACGACCGATAATTAGCGGTCACAGTGCGCCTTCATCTTGCTGTAATCCACTCTGACGCATGATCACGCAAGCATAGCCCTTGAGATTTTCTGACATTTACGCGGATAAATTTCTAGATCACTATTGGTGTTAGACTTGAAGCTTACAATGCGCAGTGCACTAAGAGCACATGAATCATTAAAGTCATGCTTTTGTTGTGAGGCAGTGGAACGGCTAGTCATGATTTCAAAAGTCGCCAGTACGTCAGACTTGTCTAATTAGAGTATGTGTGTGCGTATATGAGAGCGAAAATTAGTACTGGTGTGTAGGGAAATATGCTGGGCATTTCTAAAACGTTTGCAGGGATAAATCCCTGAAATTGTATTTTTATTGCCCGTGAATGGGAGTTCTTTCACATACGTAGTGCGGAACATCACTGCTTCCTCCTGAATTGTACATTAGATGCGTAGTCTAACGCAAAAATAACAGATTTCATTTATTAACGTGTCTTCTATGGCCGAAGCTTTCACAAGGTCACAAGAGCAGTCAATATCCACATCCTTACTTGCCTGCCATCACCGCTGCTGCCAGTGTCCGCCACCGCTATCACGCGAATTAAGAAAAAAAAATATACTTAGGAAAAGATATTTCAAAGATCAGATGAGATTACGGGGTAGCCGAGAATTGTACCACAGGGTCACACCGGTGTCTCGCAATCCTTCGCAAAAGTACCCTATACAGGTAATATGTCAGGTACGTAATCATTCAAACGTGTACTATATGGCGTACTTCAAGAGTAAGATAACAACCAAGGTTCACACAATGCGAACTTCGCAGCTAGCCGGTCGTACGCTTGCAGTTGTTTAAAACGGTTGCAAGAATTTAACGTTCAGCTGCGATACTACATCATCTTCACCTACAACGGCAACAAAGAAACACAGACATTGCTTTACTGTTGTGTAACGAGTACCACGCTTTGGCGCATATTGAATAGTATTAGAAATAGTGAGTGCACGCTGTTGCGAAGGCGTGACGCCAACATGGTCCGAAGGCGCTACTGCTCCGAACTCCGCCGCTAAGGTCACCAGCCGTTTGGTAGCGTGTGTTACTCAGCTCGTGACTGCTTTTGCGCAGAGCTGATAGACGACGGCGAGTTAAGGCAAGGTTTATGTACAGCATAGAAATAGAGGCGTTATATATTCGGCACTGTGGCCGACAACTTAGGGACTCGAAGAGCCGGGATGTCCTCCCTCACGCATATTTCGGCTTTTCACTGACGCATAGATCAACTACTGGCGACGCGTCGCTTGGCTTTTTTTATAGGCACCGGGTGGACCTTTCGCGTCACCAACGTCCAACCAGAAGCGCCGCTGGCCGTGATGTCAGAATCCTTTAATAGGGACCCGCCACTGCGCTGCGTCATGTTCATCTAATCCGCAGCCGCTGCGCGTGGTTGCACGGCCGCTGGATCCAAGAGCACAGGGTGCGGCCTGCTGCGTGCTCCCGAAACAACGGGAAAGGCCGAGTTCATTCGCCTGCCGCCGCGGCGCCACCGGTCAAGGACAACGAAAAGCGGCGGAGTAGCGGTGCGCGCGCGAATTCCCGGGACGTTTTAACTCGCGACTCTTCATGCTGCAAGCGGACACTTTGAATTTAATATCCTCTCAGTGCTTTGTTCCACCCTACTACGGGACCCATTCCCTTGTGACAAATGGTTTATCGCTACTAAGGGAGACGGAGTGGCCTCAACTAAGCCATCCCGCCCCTGTGACAGTCAGCTTTAAATTCATGCTTATGACAAGTTTGCCCCGTCCTCAGGCCACAGGAATAATACACGTATTTCATATTATTTTACAAAAGGTCTTGAAAGAACTTTCAGACCCCCTTTACGGCATTTAACTATAGCACAACGTTTTAGCTTCTCGTTAAAATCACTTTTGAAGAAAGGCCATGATTTTATGTTTGCCTTTGTCCGCTGGCGCGACGGTGGATTACATAACCTTCAATTTATTCCAGAGTATTTTAGGAGCTATAATAACTCCAAATTAGCATCCGTCTGCATATTTCCCGTTCGAAGACTGTTGAATGTGAAATTGTTTTCTTTGCTGTGCATGTGGAAATAATGAAAATGCCGGGTATTGTGCTTACAATGAAACGTGCGTTTATTAACTGGAGCTCTACAATCTCGAAAAGATCAGTATATTTTCTTATACAGCAGAACAATTTTGCCTGCATTACAAGGTAAAAAAATGGAGGTGCCATGGTCCTCAAAGGCGCAGAACTTTTCTGGAGAGGGGCTTGTGTGCCAGCCTTGCAAGACGTTTCACAGTGGCACTCACATTCCCTGCCCAGTTAGCTAGGAGTGGTCGAAGCAGCTTTAAAAAAAAAAACATCACAGATCTGGTTCGTGTGCTGAAGGCTGCCCGAACCACACCGTAGTGCAGGGCAGGTAACCAAACGTGGAAGGAGGGCTGAGTGAAGAAGTTTACACAGATTTCCACTTCTTCGAACTTCAGTGTCTTTCATCACTTCACTGACAAAGTCACATGCGAGTTTGCAAATTTTCACGATCTCCATGTTGGGATACCGAAGTTGTCCGTTATCGATTTTCTTCACTAAATCGTAGATGCTGCCACACGGTTTCGTCTCTTGCAGGAGAACCTTGCATGATTCACAGGGCAACTGCAAGTAATAAAATCAAGCCAAGTAAAATTTTCATCAAAAGTACTATGCAACAAGTATGTAGGCTCCTTTTCTTACTTCGCTTAGCTAAAGAAAAATATTATCTAAATTTCGTAAGAGTGGGAATGAAACAACCTGCGGCAAAAAAAGTGGCATACACGCATATCTGGTGTCGACCCTTACAGTGGTGGCACACCGGCGGGGCGGGACCCGTATCCTGATTCGGGCCGGAACCCTGGCTCCGGACTGACCAGAGTTTTTCTTCACTCGAGGTCAGCCTGGAACCCTGCCCTTGGTTTTTAGTGGCGAAAGGGAGGGCAAAAGGAGAAAAATATAAGAAAGAGGGAGCACTGCTGGTTCGCACATTATAGTTAACATTCGAAGAAGGCGAAAGTGAAGTGAACATTGTTTAAGACTGGCTGGCGCGCTAGCGACGTGTTCGAAAGAATGCAGCAAATAATGCAAAGCTTAAAAATAACCGTCCTTACCTTCTCCTCACATGCACGCGCGATGTATCCGGCCAGGTATACTAGGGGTGCTAGTTCGAGGTCATCCGGCACAGCAAGCCAATCATTTAATACTTCTAGCTCATAGGAAAGCCGCTTAGCACCGAGGACGACCGCAAGTGGCACGGCCGCGGTGTTGCCTTCTCGGGCTTTGAGTTTTAGAGGTGCATTTGTTTCGGAGCTATGGGGAGCGTTTCCACTCTTAGCAGCTTGGAGGATTCCAACCTGGGGAAAAAAGTGCGTAGGTTACATGGGTGTGCTCTCCAACGGGCACCAAATATACCTTTAACAGCTTTTCGGCTGTGAAGACCGCGGTTCTTGCATCAACTCTATCGTTGCCTCCGTTAAACTGTCGAAAGCAACTGAAGAGGGACTCCACGGGGTCGCTGTTCAAGGCACGGGTCAAGACGTAGCGAAAGCTGGAAAAAAAGTTTGTTTGATACCTAAGTCAATACACATATACGTGACTGCGATAAAAATATGAAGGTGAAAAAAGAAAAACCTACTTGTTGTCTAACAGATGTTGAATCAATGCCACAGTTGACCTCGTCGTCATTATCGTTGCCTCGCATGTTTCTTTCGTCATTTTCTTTTTGTTTTGCCACCAGAAAGCTGAATCTCCTCGATGTACGTGATGAAGTCTACTTCAAGCCACGAAAGACGGTCGTCGTTGATCAAGTAGAATGGTTCTTCCCTTTGACCGCGCTGCTTCACAGCGCCAATATTGTGAAGGTCATACCACTAAGACACCATTTTCATGAAGGTGATGGTGGGCAAACAGTCCAGAAATTTTGTCGCATCAGGGTGGCATTGCGGGTTTTCTTGTAGGAACTCAAGCGTTGCTATTACGACTGGGGAGAAAACTTGCGTAGCCCTTGACACTTTCATCTTTTCTAAGTCATTCGGTTCAACGTGTGCCTGTGTTAGGAACCTCACTGGCTTTACGAGTAGCTGTGACTGAATGCTGAGTAGCTTCTTCAAGTACAGTCCACCTTGAATTACATTATCTCCGTCCATCATCTCTCTTTCCACAAGATTATTTCTGAGGTTCTTGATGAGGTGATTCGGATCAAAAGACAAAAAAAGAGGATCACCTTGTCGCAATGGATGTGGCACTACATGCGCAAGCATTCCGTCCTCGGAAAGGCTCTTGAAGAGCGCAACATTTGACTGGTGATTGTCGGTAACAATCCTCGTTACACGGAAACCCACATGCATCTTCGACTGCCTTCATGACATTCATTGTCATAGAATGAAGTTGCTCACTCCTGAGGCACCGGGTAAAGAAGTACCCAACTGTTATTACATAGGCAGTTGACAGCCCTCGCAGGACGAAGCACAACAACCTGTTCGCCACTTCAGGCGTTGCACATGATTGCTGCTCAGGACCCATGTCAACGAGACCGAAAACCTTATCAAGTAGGCGATCGTACATAACTTTCTGCTTAATCGCCATTTCATCGATGATTAGGGAGCAGAAGATTTCTTGTTCAACATGTAGCGCTTGAAACTCTGCGCGGAGGCGTTCTGTTATGAGTGATGTGACGCCTATTTCGCCTGTTGAGTGCCCGATGTACTTCTGTAGTGTGGCACGACAAGGCAACTTGAACAGGCCTGTTGTTCTCACATACTCGTAACCTTTGTTGGAGCACGCTTTCCAGAGGACGCACTTTCTCAGAATTGATTCAGTGTATGCTGGCTTCTTGGAAGCGAAATTCGACACTTGATTCTTGATAAATTCGGCGGTTTTATGGCCTTCGTCTGCGGCTCTTAGTACATTCACAAAACAGGCGATTTCTTTGTTGCTTTCAAAAGCTTGAAGCCGTTCACGTACCGTATCGTGCTGGCTTTGGAGCGTCTGCAGTGACTTATTGAGGCGGGAAATTTTCCGCTGCAGGCGGTTCGTCGTTTTCTTCGCATCCTCTATCATCCGCTTAAGGTCAAGGTCTGTTTGAGACATTTTATCTGTACATGAACTGGTTTGGCACATACTATCAGCAGGCAATGAACAGTCCCACGTTCTGTCCGAAGACCCGCTTGGTGCAACATGTTCTTGATCTCCGAAGAGATCAGGCTCGACATCTTCATGCCTGCTTTCATCTGGGCCGGTTCGTGCACTCTTTTTCGCGCAAGCTGATGAACCACCATCTGGTACTTCTCTTCGAGGCCACTTTCTTATCCTTGGAGCCCTTGGCTTTTGCATATAGGACGGGTAATTGGGGAACACCGTCGGGATAGCAGTTGGCAGGAGCATTCGCAGTTTGGTGCCTTTCTTATAGTCATTTTCGGTGAAGTGAAGGGAACGAACCGAAGAGCGGTCACTGGGTACCCACCTCGTTTCTTTTCCACCAGATACCTGCCGGGAGATGTTGGTGAGCCATGCTTGTCATCGTTCAGCGCTCGATGGAAATTCATGGTAGCTCAAACCGGGATTTTTTTTGCGTTCGACGCGCACAGTGGAACACAGCAGTTTTTTGGCATAATAACTGGCCACTCTAACTACCTAGCTGGACTGTGAGGCAGATCGCATCAAGCTGAACACGACTATATTTGTTTGGAGCATGTAACCTCATTCCGCGGCGAGAAATTGGCGCGAAAATGCCGCGTTCGCCGTAGCGCGCCCGCGTGTCTCTTCGGTGTGGATGGATGGATGGATGGATATGGCTGTACCCTTTAGATCGGGCGGTGGCTAGCGCCACCAAGCCGTTATACTTAATGAACTCAAAACTATATTTCTTAATTTTTTCCTTAAAAAGTGAGTTTGAGGATTCGTACTTTGCAGTGAAGAGTTTAATTTTCACTCGTGCCTTGACTTTAACCACCAATCAGATAACCTCCTTCTAGTTAAGTCTACTTGCTTAAAGTCTATTTTGCTCTCCCGGTCCCTGAACCCCAGTGCTTTGAAAAACTCTGCGCCATCATCCTGAACTATAGGGTGAAGCCTTTTACAGAACATTATCATTATCAAGTGTTCGGCAGTTTCTTGTTCTTCTCCACACGCACTGCATACTGTGTCTACCCCTTCGTATTTGGCCCGATATGTCTTGGTTCGCAGTACTCCCGTCCTTGCCTCAAACAGTAAAGAACTAGCCCGAGTATTATCATAGATACTTTCCTTGGCAATATTCTGCTTAAAAGTTCGATAGATCTCTAGTGCGGACTTCTTAATCATGCCCATTTTCCACATGTCAGTCTCCGTTTCCTTCACTTTCTTCTTAACCAATAGATCTTTTTGGTTTGGCCACCTGCTGTTTTCTAAGTATTTACCAGTCAACTTCCTGGTTCGCTTCCTCCATTTTGTATCGCCATTCTTCATGTACAAGTAGCTGAAAACCTTACTAGCCCAACGCTCCTCCTTCATTTCTCTCAATCGCTTCTCAAATTTTATCTTGCTGCTAGCTTCCCTGCCCTCAAATGATGTCCATCCCATATCACCTTGTACTCCCTGATTTGGTGTATTCCCGTGAGCTCCTAAAGCAAGCCTACCTATTCCACGTTGCTTAATTTCTAATCTTGCTTGAACTTCTGATCTCATGCACAAGACCGCATTGCCGAACGTCAGCCCAGGAACCATGACCCCTTTCCATATTCCTCTCACAACATCATACCTATTGTAATTCCACAGTGCCATATTTTTCATCACTGCTTAATTCCTGTTACCTATAGTCATCACGTATATTTCGTGTTCCCTCAGGTACTCGGTCCCATTGCTTATCCATACGCCCAGATATTTGTATTTATCTGTTATCTCTAGCGTGACGTCCTGTATCCTAAGCTCACTACCTTCGTTGTCATTGAAAATCATGACTGCTGATTTTTTCTTACTGAATCTAAAATCTAACCTATCTCCCTCATTACCGCAGATGTCCATCAATCTCTGCAAATCTTCCTTGTTGTTGGCCATTAGCACTATATCATCTGCGTACTATAATGCTGGTAGTGCCTGATCAATAAGTTTTCCTTGTTTGACTAAAGAGAGGTTGAAGCCCAGCCCACTTCCCTCTAATTTTGCCTCTAATCCTTGTAGGTACATCATGAATAATAAGGGTGACAGAGGGCACCCCTGCCTAAGCCCCGTTTTACCTCTGCAGGCTTGGATACCTGTTTTTCCCACTTTATACCTACCTTGTTACCTTTAAAGATACCCTTTAAAAGGTTAGTGACTACATGTTCCACGCCTAGTGTGTCCAGTATTCCCCACAATTCCTCTTGAACCACGCTATCGTACGCTCCCTTGATATCCAAGAATGCTAGCCACAGGGGCCTGTGTTCCTTTTCTGCTATTTCGATGTACTGCGTCAGTGAAAACAGATTGTCTTCCAACCTCCTGTGTTTCCGAATCCCATTCTGCAGTTCCCCCAGCACCCCCTCATCTTCTATACATGCCTGCAGTCTTTCCTTTATAATCCGCATCGCCAGCCTGTAGACCACTGATGTCACTGTTATAGGACGGTAGTTGTTTATGTCAGCTTTGTCCCCCTTTCCTTTATAGATCATGCTCATCCTGCTAAGTTTCCATCCATCGGGAAATTCACCATCGATTATTATTTTGCTCACTGCCTCTCTCAAAGCCTGCTTAGACTTCGGACCTAATGTCTTTATCAGCCTAATTGGAATGCCATCTGGGCCTGTTGATGTACTACTAGGAACCCTTTTCTCAGCCCTTTCCCACTCTCGTTGTGAAAATGGAGCCATTGCACCACTTAATTCGTCCTTGTCTATTGTGGTGCATAAAGTACTTCTTTGTTGAAATTTTTCTGTCACCTTTGCTCTTATATATTCAATAGCTTCGTCCCCTTCTAGCCTGGCACCTTGGGCTGTAGTTATAAAGTTCTGCTCTAGGCTCGTCTCATTTCTTAGAGAGTTTAGATGGTTCCAAAATTTCGCAGCTGCCTTTCTATCTTTTTTATGTACTTCTGCCAGCCACTGAGCCCCCTTTCTCCTAATCTTTTCATTGATCAGAAGGGATGTAGCCCTTCTACAGCTTAGAAAGGTTTCCCATTTTCTTTCAACATCATCTGTCGGTTCACCCCGCTGCTTAGCATGTCTGAGTTCCCTAGAGGCTTCCTGACGTTTTGCTATGGCTCTCTTAACTTCCTCATTCCACCAACTTTTGGGTTTGTGTCTTCTTTTCCGGGCTGACTTGTTACGTGTCTTAGCAAGCTCTAGCTCAAAGAGTCTAATTAGATTCATGTATGTCCACACTGTTTTATTATCCTCCGTGATTACTTTCTCAATTTGTTTAGTGGCTATTTCAATTTGCTTTTCTGAATAAAAATTTTCCTGTAGTTGGTCATCTTGTCTCCTTCCCACTTTCACTGCTCTTCCAGAACTTAGCTTGATACGTTTGTGATCACTACCCAGACTTCTGGAGCCACCTTCATCTATGTGCATTCCCCTGAGCTTATCATACATCCTATGTGGCATCAGTGCATAATCTATCGTCGACTGCAGCCTTCCTACCTCCCATGTTATTTGCCCTTCACACATCTTGGTACTGTTGCAAATAATCAAATCTAGCCTTTCACACATATCCATGATCATTTTGCCTGTCGGGTCGGTATACCCATCTATATCTTCTATGTGCGCATTCATGTCTCCTAGTATAACTATCTCGCACTCTCTTCCTAACTCCTGAATGTCCTTTGATATACACTCTACCATTGCCTGGTTTTCCTCTCTGGCCTTTGCTCCCGTCCACAAGTACACAAAACCAAGGAGTATCATTTGACCTGCCACTTTCCCTTTTAGCCATAAATGTTCCTTGCACTCCTGCTTGACCCTTTGCCAGTCTGTACTTTTATGAATGAATGCCCCAATACCACCCCCCTTTCTGCTGCCTTTTGTTCTATTACAATATTTAATGCGTAGTCCGGATTGTTCGGAGGTTGTTCCATGTCCCTGAGATGTGTTTCTACAAAACCGTATACCATCGGCCTCTCTTCCCCTAGCTGTTCTTCTATCTCTTCCCATTTCAGCCTGTTCCTACCACCCTGCATGTTAATATACCCTATGTCTGAATGGGCTCGGTGCTCGTGGCTACGTCTATTTATGCCCCGGACTCTACCTATCTTAGACATTGGTGCCACTTTGGAATCGTATCTGTCCATAACACCTGTCGAAGAGTCTCCCTGGTTGTTTTCCTCGTTACTAGCTATCCTGCACCCCGAAGGGCTCGCTTGCCCCCCAAAAAAGCTACTGCGCGTCCTGAAAGTCGCCAACCCACCTCATGACCTAGTCGCCCATCGAAGTGAATTCTGTCTCGTTGAAAACCACCCCACCTATGCACCTCTCTGTTTATTTCCACCACCTCAAAGCCTTTCTCTCGACTCATCCGCCATATCTCTTGGTTTGCGTTGACAACCGCTCTTTGCAGGTTGATATCACGCACCGGTACCTCCGGTATCGTGCACATCACTACCTGTACTTTAGGAGAAGTGGCGCGCATGTCATCGACGCCTTTCGTCAGTGTGGCTGCTAGTCCTGCTGTATCTTCATTTAAGACATCGTTTAAACCACCTGAAATTATCACAAGACTTCGTCTATCAGCTGTAGTTTTGAGTTTTGCGCTCGCTTGCCTCATGACTGCTTCAAGCTTGCGTCCTGGGAACGCCCCTACTGCAACCCTCTTGTCACCTCTTACCCTCTATTTGATGGCTTCTGTGCATAGATTTAAATTCGAGTCCCCGGCTATTATCACATGCTGTGACTTTTCAGCTGGAGCGTCCTGCACCTGGGGGCTACTTGCACCTGTGACGCCGGCTGCTTTGTCCCCTCCAAGCCCCACCACTACCTCGCTGAAGCTAGGCCTTGCGACAGTTGAACCGGATAAACCTGTTTTTTCCAAACTTGCTTGTTCTTCCTTCTCTACCGTTGTGGTTGCCGGTTCTCTACTGTTCTCTCCGTAGGCCGCTTCTTTGTTCAGCTTCGCTAGTGCTTCCTCGGTGGACTTCAGTCTTTCTCCCATTGCCCTCGTTTTCTCGTGCTCTGTCGCCAACGCAGTCTCGAGCTCACCGATTCTCACCAGCAGTTCACTTTGGGCAACCATCATTTTCTCCATTTTTTCCTCGATCTCACATTGCCTACACTTCACGTCAGCCTCTTCTCCATCCGCTTCTACGCTTGAGTCCACTTTCAAACCCACTCCACATCCTGAACACTTTAAAGTCTTTTTAACCATGTCTTTCTGACACCAATTGTCCCTATACTCGATAATTACTAAACTCGAGCCGTGCACTACGAAAAAAAAGAAAGTCTAAGCTCTACTACAAAAATTTGCGTGTTCATTGTACGCGCACCTCCCCCACAGGGTGGCAAAAGAAAAAAAAACAAAAAAAAATTTCAAACACACACACCCGCACTCACTAATAAATACCTGGTGACTGGCCCCCGAAAAAGCCGTACCATAAAATTAGTGCTACGAAGATTTCAACCGCTGCCTTATAATTATAAAGACAAGCTCAAAACATGCAAAAGCACTTATCTGCGCAGTAGATCCGGAGCGCTCGAAAAACATGTCCATCCACCGTGACAGCCCGAACAGAAAAAGGTGTGTCCCCTACTACTAGCGCCCCCCTAGAAACTTGCGGCCGCAACTGTCAACAACGCTCGTCCTCCCTCGCCAATGCGCGGCGGCTCCACGCAGAAGGCCGCACCCTGTGCGCTTTGATCCAGCGGCCGTGGTGGTTGCACCCAAGGACGAGTGGCGTTGCCTCGCGTTGCGGAAGACTCACCACACTGGAAGGCGCCGATTGCTTCATCAGGCTCGTGGGCTGAGGGAGCTCGCTGTGCGTTGCGTAAGACAGACCGGCGCTGCCGCGTGATGACATCGTTGAGTTGATCGCGTCAGGTGGGCTCGATCGCTGGCCTTGACACTGACTGCCTTTGCAGAGGCATTGACGTTCGGTGTGGACTCCCAGGCGTAACAGTGCCCCCACCGCCAGACAATGCGCACGAAAGACGAGCTGCTTCCATGTGGCTCGGATGTCGCCAGGTCCCTCCAGGTTTGCCCCCAGGGCCATGGGAAGAATGTAGCTCTAGGCTCAGTTCCGTGAACACAACCCATTCTTGAGGACGGATCTAGCTCCACTGGCTTGTCGCCACAACTTGTCGGCAAGATTCACTCGTCTCTTCCGACGATTTTTGGTCTCAGAGCTTGTCGATGGTTCTGCAACTTGTCAAGAACGGTTCAGCAAAAGACAACACACGACACAAGGAAGTGCCCTCGGTTACCCGACAGAACACCAGACAAAGTATAGTACAACATATACCTAGCTACGTGTCTATCGCAATTTCGTTCCCGCTACATCAAGAGGAACATGTGGGACACAAGACTCTTAAAATGAGAACTCAAATTTTTACGTGTACAACAACATAATGAAATAGAATGCAACATAAAAATGGCCCCTTGAGATCACTCTGCTCGAGAGCGCTCAGCTAAGGCGGTGCAGAGGACAAAATTTTGCCCCGACTCGCCAGCGAAAGACCGAAAGGTGGAGAAGGTACAAGCTAAAACGCACGGCTCAATGCGTTTGCATTAGCGTTTAGCGTTTCCTTTTTGTAGCAAACGTCAAAGTTGTGCTGTTGGAGTATCATGCTCCACCTCAGTAACCGGTCACTTTTAGGCGACGATACATATGCGGTACCAAGAGCTGCTCATACTTGCGACGTTGCACATCTGTGTAGCTTCGATACAGAAGCCCTGCATTCTAAAAAAAAAGCAACATTTCTTTTCTTTTTTCCCAACTTTGCGCTTTTAATACGCGCTTTATTCGAGAGGTCCTCACGCTGCTCACGAGTCAGCATTGCTCGATCAACCATCGACAGCTCACTACAACTTTCCGCCACAGGAGTCGTTAAATTCTCCTATGACGACCGATAATTAGCGGTAACAGTGCGCCTTCATCTTGCTGTAATCGGCTCTGGCGCATGACCAGTCAGAGCGAGAGCGTTGCACCCCTCTCGCTCTGACTTAATGGCGCCATGTCGTCTCCTCCGACGACAGAGGCCGCGCCAGTTGCTTCTGCGACGGGCCGCTCGAGTGACTGCTCAAATGGCTCACACGGAGAGTTTCCGGTTTGAGGTTCCATCGACTCGCCGCCAACGTCACACAGATCAGCAGCTTTTTGTTACGCCAGGGATTGCACACTGAACGTCAATGCATCTGCAAAGACAATCTGTGTCAAGGCCAGTGGTCGAGCCCGCCTGACGCGATCAACTCAACGAAGTCATCAAGCGGCGGCGCTGGTCTGTCACGCAACGCACAGCAAGCTCCTTCAGCCCACGAGCCCGTTGAAGCAATCGGCGCCTTCTAGTCTGGTGAGTCTTACGCAATGCGTGGAAACATCCTTCGTCCTTGGGTGCAACCACGTGCAGCGGCAAGTCCCCATTGGAGGATTCTGACATCACGACCAGCGGCTCTTTGGTTGGACGTTTGGTGAATCAAAGGATCAACCTGGTGCCTATAAAAAAGCCCTGCGGCGCGTCGCCAGCAGCAGACCTATGTGTCAGAGAAGCCTCTCGGTCGCTTCGAGCTCCTTTCGCTGTCGGCCCGGCCAGTGTCCTTGGCAGCGGCAAGTTTCGTGGCGCCCTTCGTAACCTCGTCGGCGGTACGCTTCGTAACAGAGAGAGAAGCCAGTGGATGCGTACGAGAGAAAACATCTCGGCTCTTCGAGTCCCTAAGCTGTCGGCCCCAGTGCCGAATTTGTAACGCCTCTATTTCTATGCCGTACATAAACCTTGCCTTAACTCACCGTCGTCTCGTCCGCTCGTCTATCAGCTCTGCGCAGAAGCAGTCACGAGCTGAGTAACACACACTACCAAACGACTGGAGACCTTGGCGGCAGAGTTCGGAGCAGTGGCGCCTTCGGGACCGTGTTGGTGTGGCGGTTTCGTAACATTTTGCAGGTGCATGGTGTTTGACTGCATTGAACAAAATTAAGTTCCTGCGAAAGCTTCCGTGCTTGCGATCACGTGAAAACCATGTACGCTAAGTTGGAGAAGAACGATTTACCCTGCTCTTTGAGAAGCTGCTCTGAGTTATTAGAAAAAAAGATAAGGAAAACGATCGGGAAGCGCGGCAGACACAGCCGCTTCGGTGCGAAGCTCACAGAACGGGCCTTCAACGACAACCGTAGCGATTGGCAAGCAAGCACTCTGCCCCTCGGCGACTTGTCTGATCCACGCGCATTCTCCTGTAAAGTCATCCGGAGACACCAACGAAGGATGGACAACGTCCATGGTTGCCGCTGAGTCTCGAAAGGCTCGACGCATTTTCACATTCACGCTAGTTTCTTGGAGATACGGCTTAAGAGCCGTACATCCGCATTTTTTTCGGATTCTCGAATTGTTCCCAAAGCAAACTCTTGCTTACAGTTTATAGCGATGTGCCCTTCTCTTTTGCAGTTGTAGCAGATTAGCGGCTTCCGTGATTCAAACGCCCGTGTGGTATCAGTGCGGTGTTTAGGAACCTCACTCGATTACTTCGCTTCCGTTTGCCCTTCACTTACAGTGTCCTTCGTAACAGGCGGGTTCTTCCTGAAACTACGGTGTGGAATGGGGTTCCATTGATCAGGTTTCTTTGAAAAGCCCTCTTTTCTTTCATCTTTTTCAACACGCACTGCCCCCGCTATGCAACTTTCGGCGAGTATAATACTCCTGAGCTAACTCTGCTGCCTTGTTTAGCTGTACTTCACCAAGTTTGTCCAGCAGCCAAAGCTTAACATCCTCCTCGATGCAGCGGTAGAATTGCTCCAATGCAATGCATTCTAACACTTTATCATGATCTTCATAAACACCAACGCCCTTGAGTCATTCAATTAAATGGGCTTTCATTCCCCTTTTTAGCATACTGGCACCTTTGCCTGAAAGCCTCGGGTGACGAGTTATAACGTCTCAAGAGCACTTCCTTTACCTCGTCAGAGCTCTCAAACGCTTCCCTCTACAAGCACGTTATCACATCGGATACTTCGCAGGGAAGAAGAGCATTCCAAATTATGCGACCAAAGGGACCACTCCAAAACATTTAGCTCACAGACGTGTCCAGACTTGACGAGATACTTCGCCATGTCCTCGCCTACTATGAACGGTGAAAGTTAGTCCCGTATTCTATAACCGCTGACCTGAACTGTCACAAAAGCTACGCTTGGCGCCTGCAAACACTGCAGGATTGCCAATTCTATTCGTTTCAACTCGAGGCGCTCCCGCTTTTCGGCCTCCTCACGCTCGCGACGTTCGCGCCTTTCAGCTTCTTCATGTTCGCGAACTTCTCGCCTTTCAGCTTCTTCACGTTTGCGAACTTCTCGCCTTTCATCTTCTTCGCGTTCGCGAACTTCTACTTCTCGCCTTTTAGCCTCCTCGTGACGTGCTTTGATATCCGCCCAGGCCTTATCGACTTTCTCAGCCGACACTTCTTCATCCTTCATGATCTCAAGGATTGCTTGCTTTCGTTTCGCACGGCCCAAAGTAAGGCCAAGTTCCTCACAAATTTCGATGAGTTCCTTCACTTTTAAGTTCTCCGTCGTTCACACTGGCCTCTTGCTGTTTGCCCCTGTTAAGACTCTACTTGCCGTACCCACTATAATTCCACAAGCAAGACACTCAAGCAATTTTTAACACTGCCGCGCTTACACCCTCGGCAATAACTTTGGTTTAAAAGTGCTCCGACGTGGCTTGAAACGGTCAAAGCTCACTGTAATACTTCACACAGCTCTTCTCTAAACGACTATAAACTGTGCTAAAGTAGTCTGGTGAACTGAGAGGAAAACATCAGGCACTCACCGCATCGATGTCGCTGACGCCCGCCGATCCCGCAGCTGCCATCTGCTGTTAGGCCGCGTTCACACTGAGCAATCCGGCCGCCGAAAGTGCTCCGAATCCGGTTCGGCGGTGGCGAGATCCGCCGAAAGGGCCCTCTCCGCGCCGATCACTCTCGGACCGATTTTTGCGGCATCTGCCGCCGAATAGGTCACCATGGACCAATAGAAGCGCTAGTCAAGGAATTTTGAAAATTGGCGGCCAAGCCCTACTCACTTGTTATGCTGCAGTGCACGTAACTAAATGTTGAAACCGACGGGAGTTTAACCTACTCTGTGCCTACTTCGCCTCCGTATTTCGTGAATGAGGTGACCGAGCTAGCTGTTGGCGTGACCGAGCTTGTTGCGGTCTCGCAAAGCAAAACGAACCCACCAACGCCGCTGGCGTCGGTGGTTTTTCTGCTCTTCGTGCATTACAAGACAGCCACTTGCCTACAAAGTAAGCAGTACTGTCTTTTCTTGCTTCTTGCGTACGGGAATCGTCACCACCGGATAGCGTAGTAGCGTTTGCGAGTTGCGACAACAACCGTGTGACAGCGCATCCATCCCGCATTCGCCCCGTAGTAGATGGCAAATTTGGCGGCGCGGGGCGCGTCCAGTGCGAACGACGCTGCGTTTCGGCGGCAGGGGAATTTCGGTCGCTGTAGAAAGCAGATGTTTCAGTGTGAACTAGGCATTACGAAGGCGCACCGCCGACGAGGTTACGAAGAGCGCCACGAAACTCGCCGCTTTCAAGGACAACGGCTGCGCCGACAGGGAAAGGGCTCGAAGCAACGAGATGTCTTCTCTCACGCATGCGTCGGCTTCTCTCTAAGCATTGATCAACTACTGGCGACGCGCCGCTTGGCTTTTTTTATAGGCACAAGTTGGACCTTTTGCGTCACCAACGTCTAACCAGAAGCGCCGCTGGCAGTGATGTCAGAATCCTCCAATGGAGACCCACCACTTTGGAACGTCATAATCATCAAATCCGGAGCCGCTGCGCGTGGATGCAACCAAGGACGAGTGGCGTTGCCTCGCATTGCGTAAGACTCGCCTGACTGGAAGGCGCCGATTGCTTCATCGGGCTCGTGGTCTGAGGGAGGTTGCTGTGCGTTGCGTGACAGACCGGCGCCGCCGCTTGATGGCGTCGTTGAGTTCATCGCGTCAGGAGGGCTCGACCGCTGGCCTTAACGCAGATTGCCTTTGCAGAGGCATTGACGTTCGGTGTGGACTCCCAGGCGTAACAACGCTTCACCGAACATTACACTGATTTATGGTGTTGTGGATAGCTTACATGTATACTTGTAATAGCTGAAACGCAAACAGCGGGGTACAGTACAAAAGATGGAGTAGAAAAGAGAACGACTAAACAGGCACTGCAGTCCCTACTATGTGCCTAACTTTAGATTTAGCCCAAGTGGCCTCTTCGCTACGGCACTCTTATTAGCTGCCGCAAGAGTTTAGAGCGGGCTCCAGAAAGGCCACTCGTCCAGATGACTGTAGCACGTGTTCCCCGCAGGTCTAACGATCTTCTTTTCGTGGAGTTCACTTATCTAATTCAATGCCCAAAAATATCAGTGGAACGGATCACCTCTGTTGTTAGGCTGCTAGGGTCAGCAATGTATTTGTCCATGGTTATGTATGCCACGAGATTTCGCGTTCTAATACACCACAAATAGATAATTGACGGTTTCCTCGATAGATATGCGAGCTTTAACGTCGCAAAACCAATATATGATTATGAGAGACGCCGTATTGGAGGACTTCAAAAATTTAGACCGCCTGGGGTTCTTTAACGCGCACGCAGATATGAGCCCAGAGGCCTACAGCATTTTCGCCTCCATCGAAAATGTAGCCGCTGCAGCCGGGATTTGATCCCGTGCCCTGCGGGTCAGCAGCAGAGTATTTTAGTCACTATACCACCGCGGTTACTGTTTCCTCTGCATTCATCTAAATTTTATCGTTCACTAGTCCTCTTAATATCACCGTTGTCGAAATGTTAACTTACAGTATTCGCCACTGTACCTGCAATTTTGGCACGCTATTTGTAGCGGGTGCACCACTTGACTTGCAAACATGTAAATGTGGAAAATAAGAGGTATCCTGACTGCCTGGTGTTCAAAATGAGGGGTCGAGAAGGACACCCTTTGCAAGTGTGCATCTTGAGACGTAGCTTTGAAACATGTTATGTCAACTGTGTGAAAGTAACTCCGGTATCCGAGGCCCTTCCAATCGCCAAAAATTAGGAACAAAAGTGAAAGCCGCTTTCCGCTTTAAAGATGCTGTATAGAACGAAGAACTCCATGAAACGTCACCCAGCTGTTGCTTCTGATATGTTGCAAATATTTATTGTGCTTAGCTTTAGGATGCTAAGTAAATAAATCTGATCATTTACTGTTATCGCCCTATGTTGACGCTTTCGTGGAAGTCTTTGGCAGTAAATTAGGAATGCTAGTGGGAAAGACAAAACCGCTAAAAAAAAGACAAGACGAAGACAAATATGAACGCATTTAGCGCAGTGTCTCTCTGTGTGTTCTTTCTTTTTCACGCCGTTCGATTTTTACTAACTGCGAATCAACTCACCCAAGTACCCTTTTTAGCCCAAAGCAATTGTTTCAGTATGGCTGTTTTATCATATATTTTTTAATGTCACCTGTGAACACGATCTGCAACGCAGCAGAGGGTGCTAAGAATCTCTGGATCCGGACAGGCCGCCATTGGAACTTGAACTTGCCAACGTATAACGCTAGAATTTTATCTAGTGAGGGAAGTCTAGCTGTACTATTCGAGGAGATAGATGGTGTTAAATGGGATATAATTGGGCTCAGTGAGGTTAGGAGGATAGATGAGGCCTATACAGTGCTACAGAATGGGCACGTCCTTTGCTATCGGGGCTTGGCTGACAGAAGAGAACTGGGAGTGGGGTTCCTAATTCACAGAAACATAGCTGGCAACATAGAGAAATACTATAGCATTAATGAAAGGGTGGTAGGTATCGTAATTAAACTGAATAAAAGATACAAGATGAAGGTGGTACAGGCTTACGCGCCTACATCCAGCCATGACGACGCTTCAGTTGAAAGCTTCTATGAAGACGTGGAATCGGCAATGAGTAAGGTAAAAACACAGTATACAATACTGATGGGAGACTTTAATGCAAAGGTAGGGAAGAAGCAGGCTGGAAACCAGGCAGTAGGAGATTATGGCATCGGTACTAGAAACGCCAGAGGAGAGATACAAGTAGAATATGCAGAACGCAATAATTTACGAATTTTGAATACCTTCTACCGAAAACGAGGAAACCGAAAGTGGACATGGAGGATCCCTAATGGCAAAAATGAGAACGAAATATACTTTCGAATGAGTGCACACCCAGGCATCGTGCAGGATGTGGAAGTGGTTGGCAAGGTACGATGCAGTCACCATAGAATGGTGTGGTCTCGAATTCGCCTAAACTTCAGAAAGGAACAACAGAAACTGATACGCAAGAATCCAATCAATGAGCTAGCACTGAGAGGGAAAGTACAGGAATTCAGAGTCTCGCTTCACAACAGGTACTCGGCTCTTAGTGAGGAAACCAACCTTAGCATAGATACAATGAATGATAATCTGACGAGTATCATTACAGAGTGTGCAGTGGAAGTTGGAGGCAGGGTAGTTAGACAGGACACTGGCAAGCTTTCCCAGGAAACGAAGAATCTCATTAAGAAGCGTCAAATCATGAAAGTCTCAAGTACAACAGACAAAATTACCAGAACTACTGCGTCGGTAGCGAACACACTAGACCTTGTGCTTTCGTCCCACTCAGATTTTGTTTCGAACATTACCCATCTGCCAGGTTTATGCGATCATACTCTGATATCGTTCAACATCAACGCATCCTATCCCAAGCGTGTAAAAACGGTTAAAACAATTCATGACTACGGTAAAGCCGATTTTGTCTCCATTAATAATGAACTTTGCACATTTCTTGATAGTTTCCTCTCCACGTTTGATAGTCGTAGTGTTCAAACTAACCGGGACGTTTTTGTAGATAAAGTGAAACAACTAACAAATAAACACATTCCTGTTCGCACTATCATATCCAACCAAAATGCACCATGGTTCAATATACAGAGTAAGCGTCTCCTAAACAAAAAGCAACGTATTTACAAGGCCGCGAAAAAATCCTCCTGCATCTCTCGATGGGATGATTACAAAAAAGCCTCTCAAGAGTACACCACCGCACTAAAAAATGCGAAATATTGCTATTTTAACACCACGCTTCCGAGTATGTTACTAACTGATCCTAAGAAATTTTGGCGCGTGATTAACCCCAAAGATAGCGAAATGTTAACCTTGATTGACAGTGCTGGAAACACCATTCCCCCCCATTTGTGTGCAGAAGCCCTTAATGATGCATTTTCCAGAAATTTCTCAGCAACTACAGACAACTTGGGATAGGCAAAAATCGGATGTATGCGCTAAGGGACAAAGAAGGCAAAATAACTACTAATATGGATAGGATAGTTAAAATAGCGGAGGAGTTTTACAGAGATCTGTACAGTAGCCGGGACAATCACGACTTTAATACTATAAGAACTAGCAGTAAGTATTCCGACCACCCCTCATTGTGACTACCCAACCATGCCTCCTATTATTATTGACTACGTTGGTGCTGAAAGTGTAATCAAGTCCTTAAAGCCTTCCTCGTCTCCCGGGTGTGATACGATCAGTCCTAAATTTTTGAAAAACACCAGCTCTTATTGTTCAATCATACTAACGAAGATATTCGAACAATCGCTTCATGAAGGCTGTCTCCCCGTCGACTTTAAGATTGGAAAGATAACTGCACTGTTTAAAACTGGTAACAAACATTCACCGTCTAACTACCGGCCTGTCTCGCTAAGCAGCATACCTTGTAAAATACTAGAACACATATTATATTCCAAACTGGCAGGTTCTTTCGAATCTAACTCGTTTTTTTCCAAGTGTCAACACGGTTTCAGAAAAAACTATTCATGCGAGACTCAACTTGCATCTTTCACCCATGGATTGAACATCATTCTTGATCATTCATTCATCGCTGATTGCATTTTTTTAGACTTTTCCAAAGCTTTCGATAAAGTATGTCACAAGTTGTTACTTCACAAACTACAAAATATTAATCTTGATCCGAAACTATTATTTTGGCTTGAATGTTTCCTTTCTAACCGCGCTCAGTTTGTTTTACCTAACGATAACGTCTCACCCCGAACGAACGTCTCTTCTGGAGTCCCTCAAGGATCTGTCCTGGCTCCCCTGCTCTTTCTAATTTACATTAACGACTTACCTTTATCTGTTACTTCTCACATTCACTTGTTTGCCGATGACTGCGTCCTCTTTTGTGAAATATCTAATGACAATGACCTATTAACCCTTCAATCCGATCTTAACGCTATTTCTGTGTGGTGTAAAACATGGGTAATGGAACTCAACACTAACAAATGCAAGTTCCTTCCCGTATGTAGAATTAACCGTATATTGCCCACTTACTATCTGAACGATGCTCCACTGGAATCTGTCAGCACTTACAAATATCTCGGAATACATATTACTACCGACCTCACTTGGTCCGTACATACCACGTACGTAATTATTAACGCTAATCGCATGCTCAGCTACGTACGCCGAAATTTCTCACAGGCTCCTTCAACACTAAAACTAACTCTCTACAAGACGCTTATCCGCTCCAAACTGGAGTATGCTGCATCAGTTTGGGATCCTAACCAAGAAAATCTAATACACTCACTTGAAATGGTTCAAAATAACTCTGTTCGTTTTATACTCTCTAACTACAACCGGACTGCCAGCATGAGCACTATGAAATCCACCCTCGGATTATCTTCCTCATCATCTCGGAGGAAAATCCTTCACCTCTGTCTTTTCCATAAGCTTTTCTATCACCGCCAGCTACGAAACGAACTCATTCTGCCTCCTCGGTACATTTCAGCTCGCATAAATCATGTCCATAAAGTCGGCTTGCCGTCCTGCAGAACTAACTCTTTTTCCCACTCATTCATACCGCGTACATCACAGGAATGGAACCACCTACCCGCACTGACGGCAACAATCTCGGACCACCAACTTTTTAAAACTGCTTTAGCTAACATTGTATAACGTTGTGTTTATACCTTTTTTTGCTCCGTTTTATATTATGTTTGTAACTATTGTAACCCACTCCCCTCTCTAATGCCTTTGGCCCTGAGGGTACCTAAATAAATAAATAAATAAATAAATAAATAAATAAATAAATAAATAGAGCTGGCAGAGCTTCCGGAGTTGATTAATAGGCGTAGGGTATCCGATGTATGAAGGTATAACCTGGAGAGAATTGAACACGCTCTGAAAAACGGAGGAAGCGTCAAAGCAGTGAAGAGGAAACTTGGGATAGGCGAAAATCGGATGTATGCGCTAAGGGACAAAGAAGGCAAAATAACTACCAATATGGATAGGATAGTTAAAATAGCGGAGGAGTTTTACAGAGATCTGTACAGTAGCCGGGACAATCAAGACTTTAATACTATAAGAACTAGCAGTAACCCAGATGACACCCCACCAGTAATGATAGAAGAAGTCAGAAAAGCTTTGGAGAGCATGCAGAGAGGCAAAGCTGCTGGTGAGGATCAGGTAACATCAGATCTGCTGAAAGATGGAGTACAGATTGTGTTAGAAAAACTATCCACCCTGTTTACGAGGTGTCTCCTGACGGGAAGAGTACCAGAGTCATGGAAGAACGCTAACATCATCTTAATACATAAGAAAGGAGATGACAAGGACTGGAAGAATTACAGGCCGATTAGCTTGCTTTCTGTAGTATACAAGCTATTTACAAAGGTAATTGCTAACAGAGTAAAGAAAACATTAGAATTCATAATAGAGCGGTTGACTGGGCTAGTTGGTATGGCATACTTGGGTTTTAGCAGCGCGAAAAATGCACAAAAGACAAGAAAGGGACGAGACAAGCACTGACTTCCAACTGAAATTTTATTGACGAGAAGGCCGTTAATATGCAATGGAGCACAAAGAGTGAAAAAATGACGTATTTTAAGATACAAATTATCACCTAACGCCATGCCTGCTGCACCTACCCCCGCACCTCAAGAAACATATCTCTTTATCTGAAAGAGCAACTGAAGGCTTGCTTACGCATGCGCCGCTTTCAAGCTCCATTTGAGCAGCCTCATAAATTATGCGCACGTTTTCCTCTTTAATCTTGCATAGAACTGTTGTTTTTTCAAACAGCGGAGTGCACCCACACGTGCTCACGTGTTGCGCTAAGAAGCCATCTTTTCCGCCACGAACATTATTGGCATGTTCCCGTAAGCGATCGTTAAGGCATCTGCCCGTCTGGCCCACGTAACATGCACCGCAAGAAAAAGGGGTCATGTTTTCACAATGCCTTAGAGAGGTCGTGTCACCACGTCTTAGAAGCTAGTCTCTTGGCACAGTCGGAGCGCCTAGAAAGAGAAGGGTACCCTCGCACTTTGCTCATTTCCGTGGCGGAGGCAATGCACAGAAAAAGGAAACGATTGGGCACTGTTTGCAACAGTGATGGCACCACAGCGGAGAAGAGGGAAAAGGTAGCGGTTATTCCGTACATGCATTCTGTGTCACACCGCCTAAAGAAAATAGGACAGCGCCTCAATGTGAAAGTGGTCTTCAGTGCCCCTGATAAGTTGTCCCAGTTGACAAACAGGACCTGCCCCGTAACGAGTATGAGAAAACGGTGTATGGTGAGGCACAGAACGCAGTTTGTGGACTGCGCGTTAGGCGTCGTTTACAGGACCCCTTTTTCTTGCGGTGCATGTTACGTGGGCCAGACGGGCAGATGCCTTAACGATCGCTTACGGGAACATGCCAATAATGTTCGTGGCGGAAAAGATGGCTTCTTAGCGCAACACGTGAGCACGTGTGGGTGCACTCCGCTGTTTGAAAAAACAACAGTTCTATGCAAGATTAAAGAGGAAAACGTGCGCATAATTTATGAGGCTGCTCAAATGGAGCTTGAAAGCGGCGCATGCGTAAGCAAGCCTTCAGTTGCTCTTTCAGATAAAGAGATATGTTTCTTGAGGTGCGGGGGTAGTTGCAGCAGGCATGGCGTTAGGTGATAATTTGTATCTTAAAATACGTCATTTTTTCACTCTTTGTGCTCCATTGCATATTAACGGCCTTCTCGTCAATAAAATTTCAGTTGGAAGTCAGTGCTTGTCTCGTCCCTTTCTTGTCTTTTGTGCATTTTTCGCGCTGCTAAAACCCAATTAGAATTCAATCAACCAAAGGAACAAGCAGGATTTCGAACAGGCTACTCAACAATCGACGACATTCATACTATCAATCAGGTAATAGAGAAATGCTCAGAATATAACCAACCACTATACATAGCCTTCATAATAACGAGAAGGCGTTTGATTCAGTAGAATAATCAGCCGTCGTGCAGACACTGCGGAATCAGGGCGTCGATGACGTATATATAAACATCCTGGAAGAAATCTACAGGGGATCAACTGCTACCATAGTGCTTCATATAGAAAGCAACACAATACCAATCAAGAAGGGTCTAAGGCAGGGGGACACAATCTCCCCAATGCTATTTACCGCGGGCTTACAGGAGGTTTTCAGAAGCCTAGAATGGGAACAGTTAGGGATAAGAGTTAATGGAGAGTACCTTAGTAACCCGCGCTTCGCCGATGACATTGCATTGCTGAGTAACTCAGGGGACGAGTTGCAACTCATGATTACGGAGTTAGACAAGGAGAGCAGAAAGGTGGGCCTTGAAATGAATCTGCAGAAAACGAAAGTAATGTACAACAACCTCGGAAAAGAGCGGCGCTTCGAGATAGGTGATAGTGCACTTCAAGTTGTAAAAGACTATGTCTACTTAGGGCAGGTAATAACCACCGAGCCGAACCACGAGATTGAAGTAACTAGAAGAATAAGAATGGGGTGGAGCACATTTGGCAAGCACTCTCAAACCATGACAGGTAGATTGCCACTATCCCTCAAGAGAAAGGTATATAATAGCTGTATCTTGCCGGTACTTAGCTACGGAGCAGAAACCTGGAGACTTACAAAGAGGGTTCAGCTTAAATTGAGGACGACGCCGCGAGCAATGGAAATAAAAATGGTAGGTGTAACCTTAAGAGACAAGAAGACAGCAGAGTGGATTAGGGAACGAACGGGGCTTAAAGATATCATAGTTGCAATCAATAAGAGAAAATGGACATGTGCTGGGGATGTAGCGCGTAGACACGATAACCGCTGGTCGCTAAGGGTAACTAACTGGATTTCCATAGAAGGCGAGCGGGTTAGGGGGAGACAGAAGGTTAGGTGGCAGATGAGATTAGGAAGTTTGCGGGTATAAATTGGCAGCAGCAAGCACAGGACCGGGTTAGCTGGCGATACATGGGAGAGGCCTTTGTCCTGCAGTGGACGTAGTCAGGCTGATGATGATGATGATGATGATGATGATGATGATGATGATGATGATGATGATGATGATGATGATGTGAACACGAACCTGCTTTGCAAAGTGTCCAGCCAGGGTAAGTCGAGGGTGGCTCTCTCTAAAAGCTGCGGCCAACGCGAAATGAATCTAAGTTCAAGGAAACCGTTTGCTTTACGCATTCAAATGCAAATTGCTAAAATGTTTATTTGAATATCAAGTCAATGACTTGTTAACAAGTATATGATAGGCCTTCACCAATTCACATTTCTGCTGTTCGCTGCTCAGTACCATGAAGTTCGCTTGCAGGACCCTAGGCAACAAGGCCAAGGAAGGTGCGTCGTCTTGCTCTAAAACTACATTCAACCAATAGCAAACTAATTAGCTCAAAACGCTGTGCACTTCCCCTTTTGGTAGCGACGTTCATGCTCGTTCTTTCTTTAATACTTTATTCGAAAGCATAATTTAGCTTTCTTAAAATTACAAACAAATTATGCAATTTTATCAAAATATTAGCCATGACATGATATATGTCCCGCCTTGTGATTTAGCTCGATTTACACCACTGCTCGAGAACAAACAACCAATGCTGGGAAACCGCTAAATTCACTTTCATGTTTAATTAGCCTTAGTGCAGAGAAACGCAAAGAAAAGTTATTCCGAGAAGCACCTGCAAGGTTGTCGGCCTGATCTGAGGCATCTGAGGCATATGCGTCAGTGATCGAGGGTTACTCTATAGAGTATAATGAAAAAAAAACACGACACATTTAGTTTGCCATTCCCCCACATTGGCTGAAGTTCTTGCAGTGGTTCTCGCCTTACTGTAATTTTTGTATGTAATTACAGTAGTGAATATGCCGTGTTGTATCTAATTTCCTTTAAAGAGGAAAATTACATCTGCTGTAACACTAACGGATTCTCTGTCTCTTTATGCTGCACTTCCGACTGGTGCTGACTCGCACATCATAAAAGCGTTTCGTGCGTTAATACACGCACTTCTGAGAAAAGTTTGCTTTATTTGTGTGCATGGACGTTAAGTTCTGTTCCGAAATGCAATGGATAATTCTTTAGCGAAATCATCAAAAGTGGGCCAATTTTACCACGTCTTCCACCATGCGCTCATTAGACGGCTGTGCGATTTCACAGGCGTAACACTGTGGAAAGTGTGGCAGGCGCACCACTGACAGGTTCCACCGAATGTCAACAGTTACTGTATTCCTGCCGAATATCATTTTATGAAACACGTAAACTAGAAGTGGCAATTACGATGCTGGGCTTTTGAGGCCCGAAACTTAATTTCTACAAACACAAATCGGGTCAGGCACTTTCAATGTGCGCTTTCTGTGGCGGGCCGGGAACTATATATAGAGATAAAGATTGGCTTCTGTACTTCCAGCACTTCTGGCGTCTATCAGCATACCTATTTATCTATCTGGCTGCATAAGTTTAGGTGCTCTCAGGATCGCTTCCTTAACTTGGGGTACACCAAAGTTAGCATGGGAGGGAAACATGCTTTGAAGAATACGACGCGCTGGTCATGATATGAGTAATGTCACGATCCCGTCGTGTACGTCATCAAAAACGTTCCAAAAACTGTAGCACATACCTGGGGGCGGGTGTGTGCCACTGTTGATAGACATTTTAAATCTATGCAGGAAGGGAGAGAACACACACGAGTAACTTTAACGCTTAGGCGTTAAAAGAAATGATGCCATAGGGAGCATTTACCGCACGAATGCAAATAATAAATCTCAGTGTCCGAGCAAGAATCACACCCTAACATTCTTTGTGACAATGAAGCATTTTGCCACAGAGCCACACCAGGCATCATGTCAGGTTAACGTAAATTGTAGTTACGCACCATCCGCTGAGAGAGAGGAATGTTTAATGATACAAAAAAGCTGGGAGGTCGGCCTGAATTCATGTTCTAGCCTGCTATTCAGCGTTAGGGAATTGGAGAGGGTGGAAAATAAAGTAGAAGGAGAACATATAAATGAGAAAAGTGGCGATAAAGCAAAATTGACAAATTTACAGTTTCTTGACGAGTTCTGTATCTCTTCAGAACTTCGTCAGCGCTTTCAGAATATCGGGCTGATGACGAGGGGGTGGTCCCAAAAGAACTTTTTCGGAAAATTGCTGCTCCATCAAGACGGTGGCCATTTATTTTCTTTGCGCGATATATCGTGGGCAGACGCACATTATATGTTCAGTTGTCTCAGGGGTACCTGCCATGGGTCTCAAAATTGGGGGGCTGTCTGCACGGCCAATAACGTACAGGTATCGGCGAGTAAACGCCAAACCTAATTGTAACCGGTACCATCCGCTGGAGTCTGTTTGTGAAGCAGTGTTGAGGGCTACCATTTTTGCGTGCAAAAGCGCAAACACCAGCTATTCTTATCATCTTACCGCTGCTGGTGTTGCTAATATGTATGTTGCTGTTGACATCGATACGCAGCTGCAAACAACAGCTAATTTAAAACATATGCCGATGTTTAAGGTATGTGTGTGCGTGGGCTTGCACATGCATTTATCGCTACATCAAAATGTGTCACTAAATAAGAAAAATAAAACACATTCACCTTTCACACACATGCGACCACATAACACTGATTCCCAAGGTACGTTGAATCTGCCGAAGCTTTCTTCGGAGCCGTACATGATTTACTACAGCTCGAAAAACTCAGTTAGAAAACATTTCCTTGCGATTGCAATGAAATATTTGTGGCTGAGTTTTGTCTTTTAGAGCCTCCGTTCCTCGGTTTTCCAGTAGGAAAGCTTGCGCGGCTCTGTCGAATGATCTCAATGAAACCAATCGATTACCCAGCTATTCTTTATTATTATTATTAATATTATTATTATTATTATTATTATTATTATTGTTCGTCAACACATGCATAATCTTTTATTATCATTGAAATTCTCATCTATCGCCAAAAAACTTCAATATAGTAGTACATTTGACGGAGCATCAAAAATTTAAATAAAGTTTGTAAATAATATTATAATATTGCATAATAACTTTTCAACGTCAAACCCCCAAAATAAACAAAATTTATTAAGATTTCATAAGAACAATCAGTTCTTGGACGATCCCCCGCAGTGGGTGTGAGCCACAGTTGAAGGAGAACAAGAACACGAAGAAGAGAAGCAGCACAAATTTCGAGGAGATGTACGCCACGTCAACTCCGGCATTCACGCTGCACCTCCGCCGACTTCAAGGGAAACGCCCACAACACTGCAGCAGACCAACAAGCGTGATCCACGTAGCAAAGTGTGTTTCCCATTGAGGATGACGGACGACTATTCGAGCGTCGGCCACGCCCGTCCCAGCTCAGGAACCACCAAAAAGCTCTACCAGAGAGCGGTTGCTGGACCGTCCGATGGTTCATTCCAGAAAGAAGAGCAGGAGCCACGGTGTTTGGATTCCAAAACGCTTGACACCCCAACGTTCCACTCCTCGGAACGTAGCCGTAATCACGTCAAGTCGCACTCCAGAGAAGCCACGTCACGGCCGTCGAGCTGCTCTCCGAAGAAAACCGTCATTGAGCCTCAGCTGCCGGAAGACCTGAAATATGCAGTCCATGAAGGAATTGATGAGAACACCACCGTGGACGAAAAGACACGAGCTATCAAAAGCAGTTCGCCGGCCCCAGTGACACAGAATCAAATAGCTGCTTGTGCCACGGCGTGTAACTCACAATCCTGCAGGGAAGAAAACTCATCACTTGCTGCGACCAGTTATTCGTCGACGACATCACGTGCGTTGTGGCGGTCGTGTGATGGATGTTCACACTCATCCGCCGATGCCCCTCACACGCAGAAGGTCAGAAGGACTCCGGAGTCATGTGAAAAAGGGCATCCTGGCTATACTCTTCTGCTCGGAAAGGAAGCGAATCTTTCAATTGCCTCTACCAAGCACGTAGTGTGGCGAATCGCCTCTGTTGCCCGACAAAAAGGACCACCCCACTTGCACACGACGAACTCCAGGTGGCTATCTGAAGGCAGAGAACCCGGACAAAAGTTGGGCCAGCGTCCTCCGAAGCCGTACTTCTGGCGTGCATCACCGCCGCGGCAACGTGCGCCTCTGGAACGCGGCCAGGCTTACTTCATTCCGTCGATGAGCCCGGGAGACTGGGTAAGTACGCAGCTCTGATTTATGGGAAACGTGCAGTCTTAACCAATGTTGAGACAAGAAACGCTTTGGTATCACAGTTTGGTCAGCGCTCAATAACGGTACCGTTACTGGACGCTGGGTGCATGCTTTTCTTGCATTTAAGGCATACGGCCATCTCTAGGAAGCGACAGGGCCACTAAGAGATTGACTTTCGCTAGAGTGCTTAAAAGATACACTACAAAGAATTTCATATAGTGTGAAGTGAAACACGGAAACAAAAAGGCACAAATGGACAGGACAGAGCGCTACTAGTAGTATGTTTATTTTCACACTTAGACTGCTTTTAAGCCATAATCGTCAGGCAGATAGGTGAGCTTGTGTGACCATCCAGATAATTGCGCCACAAAATCATCTACCTAATAAAAATCGTCTCCTCAGCGGCAACGGCAAGCATCGCCTCAACGAGAACGAGCGCCTCTGGAACACTCATTTTACACTTGTAATGACCATTACTGATGCTCCCACGTTTAAATGCACATATATGGCCTTAAACGTCGACAGAGGAATGGCCGCCGTAGCCTAATGGTAGAGCGTCGGACGCGTTATTTGAAGGTTGCAGGCTTAGTCCCTGCTGGAGGCATGTTAATTTTTTGTCCACTTGTCTTTCTTCACATTTGCATTACAAGTACTCTAAATAACATCGCATGCATTTTGTTACTGATAACAATTAGGTTCAATCACATCTAATAATTTTGATATCTGCAGGTGGACGAATTTTATCCATGTTCTAAGAAAGACTCCGCCTTCTGGGATAACGTAAGGCAGAAGAAGCCGGTTTTCCTGTTCGTCATTGCCATTTGCCTGCTGCTCATCATATCCTCGTTCTTGCGAGGCAAAGAACACGTAGGCAGCGAGAAAGCACTGCTCTGTCTCACAGATGATTGCCGCGAATATGCCGTTTACTTGGACTTCCACCGCAATCTTTCCGTGGACCCTTGCAATGACTTTTACACACACGTCGGTTCCTCGTGGCATCCCACTTACGTCTACGGCCAGACTGCCAGTACAGCGATGACCGAGAATACGATCATGTGGATACGGTCCTTTCCAGAATTCTTAGATAAGGCAGCGAGAACTAGCCCAGTGGCCAAGAAGCCGCAGGCGCTGTTCGAGGCATGCGTTGCAGTTCGTTCGACAGACCTTTCCGACATCAAACGCTTTCGTGGATTTCTTTTTGGGCTCAACCTGCCGTGGCCGGTGTGGCGATTTGTAGTGCCTAGTGCGCTAAGTGTGCTGATCGACTTCGCCTTGAACTGGCATGACGCCTTCTGGCTCACACTCAGAGAGGGTGTGTTTTTCTTCATGCTGTGCCATTTCATGTGTCATGTCGCGAAGCCTGTTCAAGATCCAGTGACAGAGTGCAACGTGCTGCTCAGAAACTCGCCGCACTTTTCCGAAGCATTTCGCTGTGTTCGCGGATCACCAATGAATCCGGAAAAAAAGTGTGGCTTCTTCGAATGAACCTACTGAGTGTTCTGTCAAGGCTGTGTGGACCCCACGTGTCGACGATGCAATCGTTTCCCACCATAGGCGGGGTTTAAACAACACGTGCGAACTCTTTAGGACCGCTGGCGTGGCCATCAACGCAGCTACACCTTATGTTATTATATTGTTACTCTCAGTGCTATCACTAAACAATGTGATGGGAAGATGTCACAGTTCACTTTCTTAAGTTTTGTATTAGGTACATCTGTGAGCAAAACGTATACCGACTATGGTAGCCAGTTCCAAATTAAGGACGCTGGATATTTTTTCCTAACAAAGTACCGTTATTATTTTAATCGAGACACCGTGCCGCGTGACTTGCTCTACCATCTCTCGTGTTGGCGCTTTCCGGAGCCCCCCTTGGGCTGTAGCCCGGGAAACACACGTGAACGATTTTTAAAAGCAGTATAGTCTTTTTATACTTGGACGCAAATATTTTGGCCTGTCTGTCTGTCTGTCTGTCTGTCCGTCTGTCTGTCTGTCTGTCTGTCTGTCTGTCGCTCGAAACGATTCAGCAATTTAGCATTAGTTCGAGCATTTACTCAGCTTGACCTGGTGCCTGTGTACATGCTTGCGAACATTCTCGATGTAAAAGGAAATACTACGCATATCTGAGACATAACATCAATATGTAAGTATTACGTGGCGCGTTTTATTATATAAATTGCATGTATACGTAATTCCAGAGACTCCAGTGCTTCTTACGTGGCGCTGATAATGCGACGCTATGCGCGAAAAAGCTCGCGTTTCCTACGCTTCGCTAAGACGGTATACGTTGCTGCCACCTTCCAGTGGCTATGCGTTCTACACAAACTTCCGTTTCCCGACAGTACTCTCATGCCGCGTGTTCAGACTGAAGGCTATCGTCTTTCTACGACATTTGCAGCAAACCACTCAAATACGCAACCATTTTTTTTTTCAATTCATTTCTTGCAGGCGATATCACCTATAGCAGGGACGCTCGTGGTTGCCAGCCAACATATATATCCAGCGCCCGCATGGCGGCCAGTTGCGAGAGCAGGGTCGGCTAGTTGGTCTAGTGTTAGCTGTTCACAGGACATGGTAACACTGCTATATATCTGAGGACCCCGTGTTAAGACAACCAGTTGACGCTTTACCCAAACAACTCTCCCTCTTTTTCAGCTTTGCATAAAAAACATTAGTCCCCAGGTACAGTGTACTAGAATTGGCAAGTGTGTCGTGCGCGGGCGCAAAACGGGTCGCCTCAGCGATGATACCCTCCTCTCCCAACCAGCTCTCAGCATGGATGGATGGATGGATGGATATGGCTGTACCCTTTAGATTGGGCGGTGGCTAGCGCCACCAAGCCGTAATACTTAATAAACCCAAAACTATATTTATTTATTTTTCCTTAAAAAGTGAGTTTGAGGATTCGTACTTTAAAGTGAAGAGTTTAATTTTCAGTCGTGCCTTGACTTTAGCCACCAATCAGATAACCTCCTTCTAGTTAAGTCTACTTGCTTAAAGTCTATTTTGCCCTCCCGGTACCTAAACCCCAGTTCTTTGAAAAACTCTGCGCCATCATCCTGAACTATAGGGTGAAGCCCTTTACAAAACATTATCAATTGTTCGGAAGTTTCTTCTTCCTCTCAACACGCACTGCATATTGTGTCTACCCCTTCGTATTTGGCCCGATATGTCTTGGTTCGCAGTACTCCCGTCCTTGCCTCAAACAGTAGAGAACTAGCCCGAGTATTATCAAGGATCCTTTCCTTGGCAATTTCCTGCTTAAAAGTTCGATAGACCTCTAGTGCGGACTTCTTAATCATGCCCATTTTCCACATGTCAGTCTCCGTTTCCTTCACTTTCTTCTTAACCAATAGTTCTTTTTGGTTTGGCCACCTGCTGTTTTCTAAGTATTTACCAGTCAACTTCCTGGTTCGCTTCCTCCATTTTGTATCGACATTCTTCATGTACAAGTAGCTGAAAACCTTACTAGCCCAACGCTCCTCCTTCATTTCTCTCAATCGCTTCTCAAATTTTATCTTGCTGCTAGCTTTCCTGCCCTCAAATGATGTCCATCCCATATCACCTTGTACTCCCTGATTTGGTGTATTCCCGTGAGCTCCTAAAGCAAGCCTACCTATTCCACGTTGCTTAATTTCTAATCTTGCTTGAACTTCTGATCTCATGCACAAGACCACATTGTCGAACGTTAGCCCAGGAACCATGACCCCTTTCCATATTCCTCTCACAACATCATACCTATTGTAATTCCACAGTGCCCTATTTTTCATCATTGCTGCATTCCTGCTCCCTTTAGTCGTCAGGTATATTTCGTGTTCCCTCAGATACTCGGTGCCATTGCTTATCCATACGCCCAGATATTTGTATTTATGTGTTATCTCAAGCGTGACCTCCTGTATCCTAAGCTCACTACCTTCGTTGTCATTGAAAATCATGACTGCTGATTTTTCCTTACTGAATCTAAAATCTAACCTATCTCCCTCATTACCGCAGATGTCCATCAATTTCTGCGATTCTTCCTTGTTGTTGGCCATTAGCACTATATCATCTGCGTACATTATTGCTGGAAGTGTCTGATCAATAAGTTTTTCTTGTTTGACTAAAGAGAGGTTGAAGCCCAGCCCACTTCCTTCTAAATTTGCCTCTAATCCTTGTAGGTACATCATGAATAATAAGGGTGACAGGGGGCACCCCTGCCTAAACCCCCGTTTTACCTCTGCAGGCTTGGATACCTGTTTTTCCCACTTTATAACTACCTTGTTACCTTTATAGATACCCTTTAAAAGATTAGTGACTACATGTTCCACGCTTAGTGGGTCCAGTATTCCCCACAATTCCTCTTGAACCACGCTATCGTACGCTCCCTTGATATCCAAGAATGCTAGCCGCAGGGGCCTGTGTTCCTTTTCTGCTATTTCGATGCACTGCGTCAGTGAGAACAGATTGTCTTCCAACCTCCTGTGTTTCCGAATCCCATTCTGCAGTTCCCCCAGCACCCCCTCATCTTCTATCCATGCCAGCAGTCTTTCCTTTATAATCTGCATCGCCAGCCTGTAGACCACTGATGTCACTGTTATAGGACGGTAGTTGTTTATGTCAGCTTTGTCCCCCTTTCCTTTATAGATCATGCTCATCCTGCTAAGTTTCCATCCATCGGGAACTTCCCCATCGATTATTATTTTGCTCACTGCCTCTCTCAAAGCCTGCTTAGACTTCGGACCTAATGTCTTTATCAGCCTAATTGGAATGCCATCTGGGCCTGTTGATGTACTACTAGGAACCCTTTTCTCAGCCCTTTCCCACTCTCGTTGTGAAAATGGAGCCATTGCACCACTTGATTCGTCCTTGTCTATTGTGGTGCATAAAATACTTCTTTGTTGAAATTTTTCTGTCACCCTTGTTCTTATATATTCAATAGCTTCGTCCCCTTCTAGCCTGGCACCTTGGGCTGTAGTTATAAAACTCTGCTCTAGGCTCGTCTCATTTCTTAGGGAGTTTAGATGGTTCCAAAATTTCGCAGCTGCCTTTCTTTCTTTTTTATGTACTTCTGCCAGCCACTGAGCTCCCTTTCTTTTAATCTTTTCATTGATCAGAAGGGAGGCAGCCCTTCTACAGCTTAAAAAGGTTTCCCATTTTCTTTCAACATCATCTGTCGGTTCACCCCGCTGCTTAGCATGTCTGTGCTCCCCAGAGGCTTCCTGACGTTTTGCTATGGCTCTCTTAACTTCCTCATCCCACCAACTTTTGGGTTTGTGTCTTCTTTTCCGGGTTGACTTGTTACGCGTCTTAGCAAGCTCTAGCTCAAAGAGTCTAATTAGATTCGTGTATGTCCACACTAACTTATTATCCTCCGTGATTACTTTCTCAATTTGTTTAGTGGCTATTTCAAATTGCCTTTCTGAATAAAAATTTTCCTGTAATCCCTCGTAGATGCAGTGCCTCTTACATGCAGTGCCATCTTACGGCGCGCGGAGCAGTCCCCGCTGAGACGACCCGCTTCACAAGTCCGCGGCGGCGGGGACATTTCGTCTGCTCCGCAACGGAGCACGCCGTTGGGAAGCCGCAAGTTCTGTTGACTCTTACCTTGAGACTGTTCCTCGGAAGAAAGAAAAAAGATGTCACGCTCACTTGCGGTAAGCATGCTGTTCACAGATAGTGGGCATTTTCCCCATTTTTATGGTGCTTTTATAATGTCTCTGCGAGAATCGGATCCGCTCTACTGCATCCGCTCTAGTTCTGATATTCAAAGAAAGCTTGGCTAACGGACGCTTATTTTCAGACACTTTAAAGGATTAACCGAGGAGGCTCGTATATTCCGATTAAATGCGCAGTGACAACGGGGCGAAGGCCTAGACAAGATTAGCGATACGATTGCGGAGGCACAGAGTAATAAACAACTGCTCTACCAAGTTGCGTGCTGTATTTCCAAATCATTTTTACAGGGTACAATCAACACAAAAATACAAAAAACTCGATCTAAATGGTTACAACAAAAATAACTTCCATCCTACATACACCCACAATAGCAGCAACAAAAATGAACAGAAGTAAAAAAAAGTGTGGACACCAGAATGTACAAGCAAAAACAAGTGACTGCAACATGGGCGAAAGCAAGGATCAAAGTACAAAAGAAAATATTAGCGACAGATTATAACACAAGAGGCATAAGAAAAGTCAATGAAAACATAAGTACACAGATAAGTGTACTGCTCATTTGTAGCATTGTAAAACTGTTCATTTGTAACATTAGATGAAATAAAAAAAGTCCAAGGTCATGAAACAATAAAAATGTAATAAAGTACAAGGGAACACACTGCACAAGAAAGCATGATAAATAAGACCAAGTGTATGCAAAAAAAGGGGAAATGAATAGGGCAATTAGAAATGTTGCACTTTATCTGAAGGTATGTGCACCTCCTCATTTTCAAATGCTTTTTCTGATCACGTATAGTGCTTCTGTCTTGGTTCACTTTGCATAAAAACGAAAACGAAGCAAAACATAAAACTTCACAATCACAAGTGTGAAGTCCTTTGCATGGTTACTACACTCAAGTGTAGGGATTTCCACATTTTGCAAGAATGCTGCAAAGTCACACATGCTAGCTGCTTCGATTTTCCTAGAGCTAAAGAAAACCGTGAACGACTCTTCTGTATCAAAAATTAAGCTGTGCCAAACCAGAAGACGGTCAAACTGACGGATGAATTCAGTTTGGGTGTCTGACACTGCGGACGCCTTGCTTATGGTCAAGTGCTCGGTGCATATCATACACCCAGTTTTCTGCCTGGCCTTCCGAGCCACATAGCCTGCGACATAATATACCAGGTGACTCGAACTGTGGTGGGTGACATACTCAGTATGGTCTTCTGGAGGCAGGAAGTTCAAAGCTTCTTCAACATCATCAAGCCTTCCTTCATCGAAAAGCAGGTCAAGTGCATCGATTGGACTGGGCTGATGATGGCTGGTTTCAGCAATTGTGTGAGCAAGCAGTGCGTTAACAACCTCAGGGCTGCAATTTCCTCTTTTTGGTGGTCTTGCAAGGTTGTAAAATGCTCGCGCATTTATTGTTGCCAAGAACTGGGCTGGCTTTGGGTGGTCATTGGCGCCATTAAATTGCCTCACAATACCGAATAGGTTTTCCAGCTTGTCCTGACTTAGTCTAGATGTCAGCAAATACTTAAAGCCAAATTGCGAAGACAGGTTGCGAAGACAAAAGTTCCAGACCGGCATCACAACAGAGACTGAATTTCTCTACATGGTCCAGCAACGCTTCCGCTTCCTCACGCGTTGCAATCTGCTGCTGTTGCCACTTTCTTCCTTGCAAGTGCACTTCAACGGTAGCAGCGTTTCCTTTACTTCGCACTTCAATTTTTACGAGCTTCTTCAAAGCGAGTGCGCTGTCAACATCTTTCTCGTGCTCCTCGCACTGTGCGTACACAAAAGGGCCTCCTGAGTTAGGCAGGTGAATTTCCGATCATCCGTGAGGCGTTTTCAGGCCCGAAAATGACAAGGACCCACTCACCTCCACAGAATCGATGCTTGAAACCTGCGTTTCGAGATCCTCGATGGGCGGTGGCGAGCTTTCCGAAAACTTCTTTCTGCTTCGCTTGGCCGCAGGAAGCACCTGGTCGCAGATGCTTCGCTCTTTCCTCTTTTTTGGGAGCCGTTTTGATATGTAGCTTGGGGCCCCGGGGAAGATGGTCGGCAAGGCATCTTTCGCTAGCTGCGGACGATCGCGTTCAATTTCAACAACTTCCCCATTAATAGTTGTTTTGAAAGTCCGCTCAATGAAGTGGGCCTCAAACTGCAAATCGCAAACCACACTTGCGTCGTTGAGCTCTCTGTCGGCTCTTTCAATAAGCCGGGACCAAGCTTCGCGTTTAACGACGTCCACCGGAACACGAAACAGCGACCGCGCTTCTTTGCACAACCGATAGCCGCTGTTGCAGTATGGCACAAAACACGTGCGGTCGCGCTTGTCCCGCCGTCGTTCCGCCAACCCACTGGTTCACGTTGCCGCTGCACCAGTTCACGACGAGCACATTCTTCACCGTAGGTTCAAAAAAGGGGGAGAAATTTCCTCCACGACGCATCTAGAACAAAACAAGCGAGTACCACTGCAACGTCTCGTTAGGCCGGCCGCCAGAGCTGCTGCAGCCGCAGAAGCATCCCTCTTGCTGGTGGCGCCCCTACCACACTGCCGCGATTTTCATCGCGGCAGTGACCCCTCCGCTCCCATTGTTCGGCCCCGCGGCAACACACTTCCCAATTATAGTACACTGTACCCCAGGATTCCGGCATGTGTGCGAGTCGCGCCACCTCTCGCCGGTATTTCCACGGCGCTTCTCGTAACTACACGGCAATGGAGAACAAGCAATAGTGTTTCCCCTTCCTTACACGTTTTCCAAAAACATTCTCGCTTATAAGTAGCTCATGTAGAAACCTTTTTTTTTAAGCTGAGTTACGTTCAACTGGTTGCAGTACTGCGAGTTCGGCGAATCATTATATGTAAATACACGGCGCCTACGGAAGCACTCGAAATAACTTGGCTTTTTTTTTTCATTTGAATCGCTTCTGTTAAAATGCACTTGGAGATATTTAAAAGGACTCTTACAATTAGGTACCGTAATGTCTTCGGTTCAAGATAGTGTAAACTATACTTTATTCATGCAGTAACAAAAAGTTCGGTGGCCTGTTTTGTTCAGGGTGCAACTGCCGATGGATGGTTGGATAGATTATAGTGGCTGTACCCTTTAGGTCGGGTGGTGGCTAGCGCCACCTAGCAGTAATACTCAGTGGAACAACAACTAGATTTATCCTTTTTCCCCCCTCTAAATGGTGAAGTTGAGGACTGGTACTTTGCAGTGAATGGCTTAATTTTTACTCGTGCCTTGACTTTAGCCACCAATAAGATAACCTACTTCTAGTCAATTCTACCCGCTTAAAGTCTATTTTGCCCTCCCTGTCCCTAAACCCCAGTGCTATGAAAAACTCTTCGTCATCATCCTGAACTATAGTGTGAAGTCGTTTACAAAACATCATCAAGTGTTCGGCAGTTTCCTCCTCCTCTCCGCATGCACTGCATACCGTGTCTACCCCTTTGTATTTGGTCCGATATGTCTTGGTTCGCAATACTCTCGTCCTGGCCTCAAACAAAAAAGAACTACTCCGAGTATTATCATGGATCCTTTTCTTAGCAATTTCCTGCTTAAAAGTTTGATAGATCTCTATTGCGGACTTCTTAATTGTGCAAATTCTCCACATATCGGTCTCAGCTTCCTTCACCTTCTTCTTAACCGATAGTTCTTTTTGGTTTGGCCACCTGCTGTTTTCTAAGTATTTACCAGTCAATTTCCTGGTTCGCTTCCTCCATTTTGTATCGACAGTCTTCATGTACAAGTAGCTGAAAACCTTCCGAGCCCAACGCTCCTCCCCCATTTCTCTCAATCGCTTCTCAAATTTTATCTTGCGGCTAGCTTCCCTGCCCTCAACTGATGTCCGTCGCATGTCACCTTGTACTACCTGATTTGGTGTATTTCCGTGAGCTCCTAAGGCAAGCCTACCTATTCCACGTTGCTTAATTGCTAATCTTGCTTGAACTTCTGATCTCATGCACAAGACCGCATTGCCGAACGTCAGTCCAGGAACCATGACCCCTTTCCATAATCCTCTCACAACATCATACCTATTGTAATTCCACAGTGCCCTGTTTTTCATTACCGCTGCATTCCTGTTACCTTTAGTCGTCCCGTATATTTTGTGTTCCCTTAGGTACTCGGTCCCATTGCATCCATACACCCAGATATTCGTACTTATCTTTTATATCTAGCGTGACATCCTGTATTCTAAGCTCACTGCCTTCATTATCACTAAAAATCATGACTGCTGATTCTTCCTTACTGAATCTGCAATCTAACCTATCTCCCTCATTACCGCAGATGTCCATCCATTTCCGCAAATATTCCTTGTTGTCGGCCATTAGCACTATATCATCTGCGTACTTCAATGGTGTTAGTTTCTGTTCAATGAGTTTTCCTTGTTTGACGAAAGAGACTTTGAAGCCAAGTTCATTTCCCTCTAATTTGGGCTCTAATCTTTGAAGGTACTGCATGAATAACAAGGGTGACAGATGACACCCCTGCCTAAGGCCCCGTTTTACCTCTGTGGGCTCGGATACCTGTGTTTCTCACTTTATAACTACCTTGTTACTTTTATAGATATTCTTTAAAAGATTAGTGACTGCATCTTCCACACCTAGTGTGTCCATTATTCCCCACAAGTCCTTTTGAACAACGCTATCGTACGCTCCCTTGATATCCTAAAATGCTAGCCTCAAGGGCCGTCACAGGGGCCGTGTTACTGCCGGATAGATGGATGGATGGATGGATGGATGGATGGATGGATGGATGGATGGATGGATGGATGGATGAATATGGCTGTACCCTTTATTTTGGGCGGTGGCTAGCGCCACCAAGCCATAATACTTAATGAACCAAAAACTAGATTTATATTTCCCTTTTAAATAGTGAGCTTGAGGATGCGTACTTTGCAGTGAAAGGTTTAACTTTCACTCGTGCATCGACTTTAGCCGCCAATCATATAACCTCCTTCTAGTTAATTCTACCTGCATAAAGTCTATTTTGTCCTCCCTGTCCCTAAACCCAACTGCTTTGAAAAACTCTGCGCCATCATCCTGAACTATAGGGCGAAGCCTTTTACAGAACATTATCAACTGTTCGACAGTTGCTTCTTCCTCTCCACACGCACTGCATACCGTGTCTACCCCTTCGTATTTGAACCGATATGTCTTGGTTCGCAATACTCCCGTCCTGGCCTCAGACAGTAGAGAACTACCCCGAGTATTATCATAGATCCTTTCCTTGGCAATTTCCTGCTTAAAAGTTCGATAGACCTCCAGTGCGGACTTCTTAATTGTGCAAATTCTCCACATATCGGTCTCAGCTTCCTTCACCTTCTTCTTAACCGATAATTCTTTTTGGTTTGGCCCCCTGCTGCTTTCTAAGTATTTGCCAGTCAATTTTCTGGTTCGCTTCCTCCATTTTGTATCGACATTCTTCATGTACAAGTAGCTGAATACCTTCCTAGCCCAACGCTCCTCCCCCATTTCTCTCAATCGCTTCTCAAATTTTATCTTGCTGCTAGCTTCCCTGCCATCAAATGACGTCCATCCCAGATCACCTTGTGCTCTCTGATTTGGTGTATTCCCGTGAACTCCTTAGGCAAGCCTACCTATTCCACGCTGCTTAATTTCTAATCTTGCTTGAACTTCTGATCTCATGCACAAGACCGCATTGCCGAACGTTAGACCAGGAACCATAACCCCTTTCCGTATTCCTCGCAGAACATCATACCTATTGTAATTCCACAGTGCCCTGTTTTTCATTACCGCTGCATTCCTGTTACCTTTAGTCGTCACGTATATTTCGTGTTCCCTTAGGTACTCGGTCCCATTGCTTATCCATACGCCCAGATATTTGTATTTATCTGTTATCTCTAGCGTGACCTCCTGTATTCTAAGCTCACTACCTTCATTGTCATTAAAAATCATGACTGCTCATTTTCTTTACTGAATCTGAAATCTAACCTATCTCCATCATTACCGCAGATGTCCACCAATCTCTGCAAATCTTCCTTGTTGTTGGCAATTAACACTATATCATCTTCGTACATCAATGCTGGGAAAGGGGTATGCTGTAACCCATTGAACGACGCGACCCAAGCTCTCAAGTGCGCATGTGCACAATCTTATCCCCCTTCCCTCTCCCCCTTACTTTCCTATATATATTCACGAGTGTGAATAAAACTGGCTGTTCTTTTCTGTTGGCATGGTCCGACTGTCACGTTTACTGCTGGAGCGGCGTGGCCGCCTCCCAACTAACAGTGGCGACGAGAATACCCACCGATACGTGTAAGCCGGGCGCCAGCGGCGAGACCAAGACGAAGACGCCCATCAGCCCGCCCGCAGCCATGGCCCTCAAGCTTCCGGATTTTGCAGAGGAGACAGATAAGTGGCAAGCGTATCTCGTTAAGATTGACGCCTACTTCGAAGCGAACGAAGTTACGGACGACGCGAAGAAAAGGGCCTTGTTGGTGGCTGCGTTAGGATCGAGGACCGTTGAAATCCTTTGCGGCAGAATCGCACCGCGAAAACCAAGCTCGCTGAGTTACGAAGAAGTTGTTTCAACCTTGAACGAGCACTATGATCCGTCCCCTAACGAGATATCAGAAAGCTTCAAGTTCTTTCACCGAAACCAACAAGAAGGGGAGTCCGTGCAGGCGTTTATCGTCGAGATTCGCAAGCTAGCGCATAACTGCAACTTCTCTTCAATGTTGGAGCGAATGCTGAGGGACCGCATCGTTTGTGGAGTGCGCTCGAAAAACCTGCAGAAACAACTATTAGCCAAAAAGGACTTGACGCTGGCAGAAGCGGAAGCACTAGCTCTAGCAGCCGAAAGCGCGGAGTTAGGGTCGCAACAGATGACCGGGCAAGGTGACGCCGTTGGGGTGTTCAACGTGCAGCGTAGCAGGCAACCCGAAATCAGCAGGAGCGAACGGAGCAGCTTATCGCAGCACTGCAGCTGCTGTGGCAAACAGGGACATCAAGCCAGGGAATGCTCATTACGACGGCGCAGGTGCTACAAATGTGGGCGACAAGGTCACTTGGCGCGAGTATGCTCCCGGACAGCCACCACCAACAGAACCTTCGCGATAACAGAGTGTTCAGCGGAAAGTGAAGATAACGATTGTAACGCACTACAAATATGGTCAGTGAAGGGTAATGGAAGCCTGGTTCCGCCCCTACACAAGCAGGTTACATGGAACGGAGTGCCACTGAATATGATAATCGACACAGGTTCACCTGTCTGCGTAGTGCCTAAAGCGATATACGAAGCCTATCGTCATAAGTGGCCACCGCTTTGTAAAGCTGCATTAACTCTGTCATGCTATCTTGGGAAGATACCAGTGCGGGGCATTGTCAAAATGCAAGCTTCCTACAAGTCTGCAACAGTTGACTGCGATCTCGTTGTGTTAGACTGCGAAGGTCCTAGCCTTTGCGGCCGTGACCTGTTACAGATGCTCGAGACACAAGGGGCACCGCTTCTTCACATCGCGTCACTCTCATCGGACGGGAAGCTGGAGAGTCGGACAGCGGCACCCGTGCTGGAACAGTACGCAGACCTTTTTGCGGAGGGCCTGGGAGCCATCAAGGGACCACCAGCACGGCTTCATATAAAGGACGGAGCAACCCCAAGGTTCTGTAAGGCAAGAAAAATTCCATTTTCTTTGCTAGACAAAGTGTCCGCCGAGCTAGATCGACTCGTGGCCGAAGGCATTATTACGCCAGTTTCCTATTCAGAATGGGCAACCCCGGTGGTGCCAGTGCTGAAACGTGACGGAACAGTCCGCATCTGTGGCGATTTCAAAGTTACTCTAAACCCAGTATGTGAAATGGAAAGTTATCCTCTACCCGTAGTGGACGACATTTTCGCTACGCTTCGTGGAGGGCAGCAGTTCAGTATCTTGGATCTACGTGATGCCTACAACCAAATTCTTCTAGACGAAGATTCGCGCAAGTTAGCGGTTATAAACACTCACAAGGGCCTCTTTTGTTATAACAGGCTACCGTTTGGGATAGCCTCGGCCCCTGCGATTTTTCAACGAACAATTGAGCAGGTGCTGCAAGGCCTCCCAGGGGTTCAAGCGTACTTAGACGACGTCCTGATAGCAGATGCGAACGATAAGCCAACTGCGAACCTGCAAGCAGTCTTGCAGCGGTTCAGGGAGTACGGCGTGAAGCTCCGCGCGGACAAGTGCCGAATAGGTGAGGAGTCAGTTACGTATCTAGGACACAGAATTGACGCGGCAGGGTTGCACCCGTCAGACAAGAACATCGAAGCAATTAAGCTGGCACCGACTCCTCACAATGTCACGGAATTGCGGTCTTTTTTGGGCATGCTAACTTTCTACAATAAATTCTTGCCTAATCTGTCCACGCTCCTGAGTCCCCTATACCTTCTTCTGGAAAAGAAATCGAAATGGTCTTGGGATGAGCGCGAAAACGATGCCTTCCGAAAAGCAAAAGCCGTTTTGTGTTCCGCGCCTGTGTTAACTCACTTCGATCCCGCACGAGAGCTATTTCTGGAGTGCGACGCGTCACCCTACGGTGTGGGAGCGGCACTATTCCACCGAATTGAAGGACAGTATCAGCCCCTTGGATTTCGATCCAGGACGCTTACTGCCGCAGAAAAGAATTATGCACAGATTGAACGTGAGGCGTTGGCTCTGGTTTATGGCGTCACGCGATTCCGAGATTATCTGCTGGGCAGACAGTTCACGCTTCTAACCGACCATCAACCACTGTTGGGTCTCCTAGGAGCGGATCGTCAGACGCTGGCTATGGCCGCTGCGCGCATTCAGCGTTGGGCCATCATACTTGGTGCCTACCGTTATCGGTTGCAACATCGACCGGGTAAACTCATGTGCAATGCTGATGCTCTTAGCCGTCTACCCCAACCGTTGCAGGAAGAAGTGGACCAGGAGGGCGAAGCTCAAGTTCTGACCCTGGACCAGTGGGATCAGCCGGCCCTGCCATGGAAGGAACTCCAGGCACTCGCCGTCGCGGATGAGGTACTTTTCCAGGTACGCAAGTATACCCGGGAAGGTTGGCCGAAAAAACTCGACACGGAAACTACAGAAATCGCCGATTTTTACAAAAGGCGGCATGAGCTGTCTGTTAGTGAAGAACTTCTTTACTGGGGCCATCGCTTTGTAGTGCCGACAGCAGCACGCGGGAAGTTGCTAAGGCTACTGCATGAAGCCCACCAAGGAATTCCCACCATGAAGGCGAAGGCCAGATCGTTATTTTGGTGGCCCGGCGTAGAGCAAGACATCGAGCGCGTTGCGGCGACATGCCAAAACTGTGTGCAAGCGTTGCCGATGGCTCAGGCAAAAGAACCAGTAAATTGGCCCGAGACGCACGAAAGGTGGTCGCGGTTACATGTGGACTATGCGGGACCAGTAAAAGGGAAAATGTTACTCATCGTTGTCGACGCGCACACCAAGTGGATTGAGGCGCTTCCCGTGTCGCAGGCCAACTCGCATAGCACAGTCGAGGCCCTCAGAACGATATTTAGCCGTTTTGGTATACCGCGCACGGTGGTTTCTGACAACGGGACGCCATTCACGGCACGAGAGTTCGAGCAGTTCATGGAGCGCAATGGCATTGCGCATATTCGAACACCTCCCTATCACCCCCAGAGTAATGGACTAGCAGAGCGAGCCGTGCGCACTATCAAAGATGGCTTGAAGAAGATAGGCGGCACTTGCCTCCTCACCTCACTGGCACGTGTATTGTGCAATTATCGGAACGCACCACACCAGGAGGGTCCTTCTCCCTCAGAGAGGCTATTAGGATACTGTCTGCGCACAAGAATGGAGATGTCTTTTCCTTCCAGAGTCTATCCTGCCAAAGCTGCGAGTGACCCAGGCTGGAATTTCGCACCGGGAGACTACGTGTACGTGCGAAAGTACGGCGCCGGAGACAAGTGGTTCCCAGGCACAGTGGAGGCTACGCGTGGCACTCGCCTCCTGGAGGTAAAGACTGTGGATGGCCTTGTCCACCGCCACGTGGATCAAGTTCGCAAGCGGAGCCCAGATGAAACGCCAGCAGCCGACGACATGTCGAGGCCATCTACACCGGTTTCCCCAGGGCCGGTACGACTAGAAACAACGGCGCCGGCTACCTCTCGGAGTACCCCAGAATCGCAACCATACGTACTACGTCGCTCCACACGAGCCAAGAAACCGGTCGTGCGTTTTGGCTACTAAGGGGGAAGAAATGCTGTAACCCATTGAACGACGCGACCCAAGCTCTCAAGTGCGCATGTGCACAATCTTATCCCCCTTCCCTCTCCCCCTTACTTTCCTATATATATTCACGAGTGTGAATAAAACTGGCTGTTCTTTTCTGTTGGCTTGGTCCGACTGTCACGTTTACTGCTGGAGCGGCGTGGCCGCCTCCCAACTAACAGGGTAGCAAAACGTGGAAGCTAACACTCAAAATCCATCGCGAAGGTGTTTATTGTATAGTTTAAGCTATATCAATGATGCGTACTGTTCGAAACAACACGGGCCGCAAAGTAGCCGCGCTTAACATTGATCGCCACACAGTGTACGTCATGGTGTGCACGTGTCGTGGTCGTTGCATTTGATTTTAGGGGCGAAGCTCCTTATGGCGTGGCTTGTGCGTCCCTCGTAGTATGTAACCACCAGTGGCACATACCCGAAATAGCGGTCCTTACAATGTCTGCTGGATGGGGGCACTTGTATATGATGAATACATGATGAAAAGATGCAAGATGGCTGTGCTTGGTGTTTTCTCTAGACATATGGACGGACGAACGGACTGACACACGCACGGACGAACAGACAGAGGGGCGAATGGACGGATGGACAGACAGAGGGATGGCCGCAAAAAGAGAAGGACGGACAGAGAGACGAATGAACAAACGGACGGATGCACCAAGGATCACACACATAGGCGGACGCAAGAACGAATGGACAGACAGACTGACGAACGCTGCGCCCCACCAATCATCATTCACTCCGTGTATATGCTGTGATTTTTTTTTTCAAAGCGAAGTCGGCGAGTGGGCTCTCATCGGTGCGAGCAAATGACTAATGAATATCACCGCATTCAAGCTCACTTATTTTTTGCTGTCAGCCCCCAGTAGCTCCTTCTCACGATGAGATGGTGTACTATACGTTGGCAAGGAAAACTAAAATATAGTGTACGTGTATTCTGTGAAGATTCCTTCTCAAGGTACTACTATCACCCTGCGAAACACTATTTAATGTTCGTTGCGTTAAAAATTAAGCTCATTGTGCTAGTATGACGCATCTATAAGGTTATTGTTAATAAAGGGCAAAGCACAGGTTAGCGAACATTCAGTGTGAGTACGTGTAAAGGTGTATTACTGCGCACTTTCGAGTTTATCAGGTTCCACGGTAGTTATAGCTGTGAAATTGTGGTGTCCAGCCGAGCGCCGCATTCGATCAAGCCGATAATGCGCACGCGCATGAAACGAATAAAACGCATGTGCCGCATCTCACCCGGGGCTTATATGGACCGGGCCACGGAACGATAAACATGTGGCAATAGACGGTTTCGCCGGAGCCTGCTGGTCTCTGGCAACATTGTGCGTTCGCTGGGAAACGACCCCTGGATACTTCTGGTTTAGCTTGTTTTTGCGTGGTCTTAGCTTTTGTTCTTGGCCGCGGCTGCTTGTGTTTAGAGGTTTTATGTGGATAAAATTATTTCGATGAAGCGCTGGCAACTCGAACACAGCTGTATCAATCCCGGATACAGTCTACATGCCTGAATTAGTTTTATATGCTAGTCAAAATGTGCTGTTTCCCGACCGATGACGATAGAAAGAGTGCTGCATATCAACGGGATTCCCACCAAAAGTGTGTGGGTTTGTTCTGCCCACTTCATCAAAGGCAATGTAAAACTCAGCGCAGAATACTGGCACAGAGGTGCTACTCAGACGTTGGACTAGTCGAAGGCCCCCGTTACCGGAAACACATCAGTCACTGTATTCTTCCACTCATGGCAGATAAGCGTACTGACGCGGGAAATGGGTAGCAAAACGTGGAAGCTAACACTCGAAATCCATCGCAAAGATGTTTATTGTATAGTTTGAGCTATATCAATGATGCGTACTGTTCGAAACAACACGGGGTGCAAAGTAGCTGCGCTTAACATTCATCGCCGCACAGTGTATGTCATGGTGTCCACGTGTCGTGGTCGTTGCATTTGATTTTTTTTATTCAAAGCGACGTCGGCGAGTGGGCTCTCATCGTTGCGAGCAAATGACTAATGAATATCGGCGCATTCAAGCTCATTTATTTTCGGGTGTGAACATGAACTGCCGGTTTAGGTAGGTTCAGCTTGAAAGTTTGGTTCATGAATAGCTTACTGGTGAGTAAAACATAATAGTTCGCGTGACCGTGCAGGCGAAGTTTACGTCATCACATCAGTAAATTTTATAATTTCTCAGTCACACAAACACTTCGGATCCTGAGCGGTTCCGATCGCCGCTGATCTCTTTAAAAAGCCACCGGTGTAACAGAGGCGCAGAAATAAGCTATTTATCCTGAGGTTGTGTGCTTAGACGAAAATACAAATATGTTCGGGATCTAACAGGACGAAGGTTTTCAGTTCTATTCGAAAAGCTGAATCGAACAACTTCACTTTTCTCCTGCACATCGACGATGTAGGTGCTCTTTGAAGACGTGGACAGGGAAAAGACTGGCGTGCGCTGTCACTTCCCGGTCCGCGTCTTCAAAGCGCATCCACGTCGTCGAAATACAGAACCAACTGGCCCAATTAAGTTCGCTGACAAACTTGTCTAGCAATTTATGCTTTTTTATGCTTGTACAGGCACGACCCCTATAAGAGGTAAAACGGAGCAAGGGCTCACGCTTGTCGGAAGGCCACGACGGATATTTGGTGTGGCGCCCTTCGGCCACGCGAGCCGCGTTACCTGCAGCAGTGGCCGCGCCTGTGCCTGCCGTGGGCTATGTCGAGCCCCTTCATGTAGCCGCTAAACGTTGCTCCAAACACATCCTAAATAACGAGCCAGAAATAATAGAGCAGCAAACTTAAACACACCATGAATGGACCACTAGAACTATTGAAAAAGCATTGCCAGAAGTGCAGTGCCGGAGGTCTACTGGGGTAGGCCGCTTGGCGCGAGCCAGCTTGTTTACAAACAGCGTAACCGTCTATAAACGCCACTCGCTACCAGGAAACTTGTCTGCTCCTCTTTCGCATGAACCGACGCTTACACAACAACTAGCGACGAGGATTAGATTTTGAAGCCACAGTTCTTCAATAGGTGACCGGTAATATTGGCAATGGCAAGGAACTGAGGGATGCGATGGCTTCTGGTTCGACGCACCACGTGGGTTAGCAGTGGCACGCGCGCATTTTTGTACCACTTCGTTGATAAAAAACAACTCTCCGTACGATGTAAGTGCTTTAGATGTTGTTTTTTTTTTGTTTTGCTAACCCTGACTGTGACAATGACATGCAACGAAAGCAATGGACTCTATATAGCAGTGTGCTAAGAGTTCATTTGGGGATTGCTGCTTCGGCCGACATCGTCAGTCTATCGGCATGAAGAGCAGCACTTACTCAACGCATTGAGATTTTTTTTCGCGCCTTGTGCGCTCTGTAAAATGCCTTTCTTATTCGAAGCCAGATGCTTATTTAAACGCTGATCTTGATCAAGTTGCGCGGTACGGCGGCACATGAACAATACAGCCAGACATAAGGGGTGCCGAATAATCTAAACCCCGCGCTTGTAACGCAGTTCTTCCTATGAGTGCCGTCCTGGCGCACACTTTGACCAAGATAAACGCAAATGCACTCGTCTAGCGCTTCGTGTAAACTTACTCTTGAGTGAAGCTTTTGCCTTTTTTGTCATATATACGAGAGCAATGGCCAACGCTCCTCTCGTATGGCAGGTAGATTTCACCCGCGCGTTCCCATAATATTTTTGCTAGGCGCGTCGGCGCGACAATTTATTTCTCAATATATTATTCGCAGCGAATTCATGCGTAAAAGCTTTTTACTGTGGAATACACACGTATCTGTGATAAAATGGTTTTCGCACACTCTGGATTCAACGTTCCATACTCAAAGGCTACCTGTCGCTGTGGCTGTCTTCACATCCGCGGCCCACCTCAATTATCTTTCCTCGTTTCATGGCAATCGATACATGCGTTTGCCTTTCACGCTCGAGTTGGACCAGCCAACGGCTGAATTACCGACCATGGTTTATCAGGACGAAGATAAACGGGCGACCGCCGCGCACTAATCCCGAATATTCTGAGGCTTGCGGCGAAGCGTTTCACCGTTGTCTACTTTTCTCGAACCGGAAGCCGGTAGCAGATGGTGCATCCCACAATCCCTCGCTCTTTTGCTGGTCACTTATTGGAAGGAAAGTGTTTCCAAATTTGGCTTGGTGAAGAAGACTGGCTTTTTGCACTCTGCAGAACTGGTGTCTTTTCATCATGACTAAGGCCGAGGCAGCTGGGACGCACTTCGCCGGGAGACAAGGGCAGCTGGAACCTCTCGACGAGTCTGCCAGTGACTGGGCTTCTTACGAAGAGCACCATCCGTCGTTTCGGATTGTCAACCATGTACCCGACAGTGACAAAGTGCAGGCGCTTTTGAGTATCATCGGTCCCAAGACCTACAGGCTGTTGAAGTCATTAACAGCTCCACAACTGTTTTCTAGAGACAGTTTCGAAGTCCTCAAGAAAGTTTTGAGCGACCACCTGTCTCCGAAGCCGTCCGTTATTGGAGAGCCGGCCAAGTTTCACCGGAGGTGTAAACAAAAAGGCGAGTCCTTGTCTGCGTTTGTTGCCGAGATTCGTAAACTGTCGCAAATGTGCGAGTTTGAAAGTGCACCGGACGAGTCCCTTTGGGACCGCTTCGTGTGTGGCCTGCTACGAGAAGACATTCAGCGAGTGCTTTTCATGGAAGATAGTAAGCTAACGTTCCAGAAAATGATGGAGCGGGCTCTGGCCATGTAAACGGCTAAAAAAACTGCCACCTAGGCAAGCGGCGGTGACTGCGCAGTCGGCGATGTGCACAAAGTGCAAGCGGAATCCCAGAAAAAAAGTAAAAGCTGTTTTCGCTGCGGATAGCCTAAACACAGGAGTGAAGCGTGCCCACATGTGGACGCAACTTGTTTCAACGGCGACAAAAAAGGGCATATCCAGAAAGCGTGCGAAAGTGTTCGTAAGAGTTCGTCTAAGAAGCCAGGGAAAAGGAATGTCAAGATGCTGATGGTTGTGTCACGGAAAGCTTTGTACCTCCGTCTAAACGGCGTGTCCACGGCTAAGCTCAACCCAGTCACCATACAGATGACTATCGAAGGCGTCTTGGTGAACATGGAGCTGGACACGGGTGCGGCTGTTTCCGTCATGTAAACGACTCAGTTCCGTCAGTTCTTTCCATCAGCCGTCGTGGAGCCCATTTCAGTAAAGCTTCGTAGCTACACAGGAGCCCTGGTACGACCCCAGGGTTGGGCTCGGTCAACGTGCAGCACGGCGAATATTTGGCGCGTCTTCCGCTCTACGTCGTGGACCACAAGGGACCACCTCTACTGGGCCGCGAGTGGCTATACGCTGTCCAATTGGACTGGGCGAAAATCTGGAACTTGAATAACATTTCAAGGTCAGGCACAACCCATACCACTGTAAAAAAGAGGCTCGACGCGTTGTTGGTGAAGTACCAACCCCTTTTCAAAGATGAGTTAGCCACGATAACGGAAGAGCGTGCGAACTTTTTCTTAAACCTCTTATGAAGCCGAGATTCCTAAAAGCCAGAAATGTTCTATTTGCATTGCAAAAAGCTTTTGACGATGAGTTGCCTAAAATGGAGAAACTAAGGATTATATCGCCAGTTACGACATCGGAATATGCTACGCTGGTAGTACTGGTAATCAAGCAAGACCGCAGCATAAGGATTTGCGGCGACAAGACACCCGTTAGCCCGTGCCTTGATGTCGACCGCTACCCATTGCCGAAGGTGGAAGGCTTGTTTGCAGATTTGTCGGGAGGTAAGCCTTTCTCAAAGATTGATCTCAATTGGGCATATCAGCAAGTGGTTATGTCAGAGTCGTTGAAAAAATACCTCAGAATAAATACGCAGAAAGGATTGTTTGCGATTAATCGACTCGTGTAGGGAATTTCATCCGCACCCGGTATTTTCCAAAGAATAATAGACACCATGCTGAAGGGTTTACGCGAGGCTTTCTGCTACCCGGGTGACATTTTGGTGACTGGTAAGGACAGGGAAGAACATTTCGTGAATATGGAAGCTGTGTTAAAACGACTTCTTGAAAGAGGCGTCCGCGTCAATGAGAAATGGTCGTTTTTCCAGCAGGTACTACGCTACCTTGGTCACAGAATCACCACCCAAGACACCTCGGCAATGACAGAGAAGTTTGACGCACTCCTCCATGCACCAACCCCTGACGACAGGCAGCACCTGCAGCCGTTCATGGGAGTCGGCAATTGCCCCACCGCGGTGGTCCAGTGGCTAAGGTACTCGGCTGCTAACCCGCAGGTCGCGGGATCGAATTCCGGCGGCGGCGGCTGCATTTCCGATGGAGGGGGAAACGTTGTAGGCCCGTGTGCTCAGATTTGGGTGCACGTTAAAGAACCCCAGGTGGTCGAAATTTCCGGAGCCCTCCACTAAGGCGTATCTCGTATTCATATGGTGGTTTTGGGACGTTAAACCCCATAAATCAATCAAATCAATCATGGGAGTCGGCAATTTCTAAGGCAAGTTCCTTCCCAACCTAGCAACGGAAGCGCAACCATTTTTCATGTTGCTGCGTAAAAAAGGCACCGCGGTGCTGGGATAAGCGCTGCCAGGAAGCGTTCACAAAGATTAAGGGCTTGCTAGCTTCTCCGCCCATTTTGGTGCACTATGACTCGTGCAAACCGTTGCAGCTACCATGCGATGCATTACAATATGGTGTAGGCGCTGTTCTTTCTCATGTTTTGGATAATGGCAGCACGAAGCCAATCGCTTTCGCATTGCGGACATTGACCGATGCCGAGAAAAAATACAGCAAGCTTGTAAAAGAGGCCATTGCAATATTATTTGGCGTTAACAAGTTCCATTTCTACATTGATGGTCGTTCGTTCACATTAGTGACCCACCATAAACCACTTCAAACAATCTTGGACCCGACTGCCGGCATTCCTACCATCACGGCAGCATGTTTGCAGCGTTGGGCTGTCACAATATCAGCTTATCGCTATTCTCTCATCTTCAGGCGTTCAAGCGAGAGCGCTGAAGCCGATTTCTGCTCGCGCCTTCCGCTATCAATTGTTAAAGATGAAACACAAGAACAAGAGGAAACCTTCTATTCATTGCGGTTTCAATCGATGCCAGTTTCGAGTCAAGACATTGCGCGAACAGCTCGGGACCCCCTGCGTTGTAAAGTGATGGATTTTGTTGTTGTGGGGTGGCCGTCGTCTGTGATTGAAAAAGATTTGAAGCCTTTTTTTGACAGATGCAACGAGCTCACAGTTCACCAAGGCTGCATCATGCTCGGGATGCGAGTGATCGTGCCGGCAAAGTTGCGCAGCTTGCTGCTGGATGAACTCCACGAAGGACACCCAGGCATCGCGCGCAGCAAGTAACTGGCGCGGAGCCGCGTGTGGTGTCCGTCCATCTAGGTGGACCTCGAGCATCGTGTCAAAGGCTGCGAAAGTTGTCAAGATCAACGTGACGAACCGTGCAAAGCGCCCCTTCACCCTTGGTCTTGGTCAACAGCGCTATGGCAGCGCGTACACACAGATTTTACTGGCCCATTTTTGCACTCGATGTTTCTTGTAGTCGTGGACGCGCACTCCAATTGGCCGGAAGTGTTGGTTATGCGCTCGACTGCAGCAGACATTACCGTTGACAGATTGAGAGAACTGTTTACGTGGTTTGGTTTCCCTGAAACGATTGTCAATGATAACGGCCCGCAGTTCATCTCAGTAGAGTTTATGCTTTTTGTCAAAGAAATGGGCTGTCGTCAAGTTTTTGCAGCACGGTATCATTCCAGCTCAAATGGGCTTGTGAGCGTTTAGTTCAGACACTTAAAAACGCTCTTCGTAAACCTACTGAAAAGACACGTTACATCAGAGACTACAAAAGTTTTTGCTTGCTTATCGCAACGCGCCTTATGCGACAACTGAGGAGTCACCAGCAAACTTGTTGCTACATCGTCGGCTGCAAAATGATCTCGACGTTGTCAAGCCAGAGGTGGGAGGAAGCGTTGCATATAATGAGTTCAAGCAAACCATGGCTCGCCCACGTCGTCATCTTGACATAGCAGTTGGTGGCCGAATGATGGCTCGCAATTATCGTGGCAGACCCGCATGGGTCTCTGGCATTATGGTGGGGCAGTCACGCCCTTTGTATTTCACCGTTCGTGTTACCACTCCCAGAAGCAGTTTCAGCTGGCATCGTCACAAGAAACAGCTGCTTGGGCGGACCACAGACCCAGACTGCGAGGCATCGGACAAGGAGGGTTCAAAGTTCCTGGTGGTTCAGCCGAGCGTCGACCCAGGGACATTCTGCGCTCCTACCGCCAGTAGCCCTGACGTTTCGCAAAACATTCAGATGGCGGATGCAAGACGCTACCCGTTCAGAGACCGTCGACCACCTGAGAGATATCAAGCTGGAGTTTAGCTTGGTAGAGTGTAGCCAATAAAAAGGGAGGAATGTGGTGTCCGGCCGAGTGCCGCATTTGATCAAGCCGATAATGCGCACGCGCATGAAACGAATAAGAAGCATGCGGCGAATCTCGCCCGGGGCTCATCTGGACCGGGCTACGGAACAATTAACATGTGGCAATAAACGTCACTCGCTCCCAGGAAACTTGTCTGCTCCTTTTTCGCATGAACCGGCGCTTACACAACAGAAATAATTTATTTTGCGACACAAGCCTATTAGGTCACGTCAGTTTTTGGAATTGAGACTTTGGGGAAACCTTGCTACACTAATCATCTTAATTAGGCTAAATAACCTAAGCAAGATTTGAAAGTTACTGGATTCGAGTTGATCGACTAATAATACCCAATCGATACCGTTTTATAAGACAGTGGCCAAAACTTGGTTTACGAGAAAGATCACGTGAACGCTTCTTGCAGCGGTGTGTATAAACGTATCAACTTGCATGGCAACACTTTAAAGCCTAGCCATGCTGGTTAGTACTGGTTAGGTGTCCACCGTAGAGCTGTGCTTCGTGGCTGTTTCGACCGGCGGTGGCAAGAGGTCGTTCGGCGTTAGCGTCGTCGTAACTGCTATCCGGGTACATCATCGACATATCCGCCGGTCGTTTTTCATTGGTGGTGGCGTAGAAACCAAAATTACAAGTTCAAAAAGCTACCTTTTTGCACAATATTTGCTGCATTAGCTAAAATACTGATTTTTTGCACTCTAAGGGCTGAGGGAACAGCGAGAGATGTACTGAAAGTCAGAGAACTGGCAAAACATTTGTAAATATTTTGTTTAGTAATGTACATACTAAAAATTGAAAAAAAAGAAATGGGGTCAAGAGGCACTTATCTCGAGTGACGCACAGTGCATAAATATTTTAAGGTTTCGACACGCCATGACACCGATATGAATATGAGGCACACCAGAGTGAACTGCAGCGGAAGTTTCGACCACCCGGGGTTCATTGATGGGCACTGACATCACTTAGCGTCAATCTTAAAACGCGAGCACCACGGCCAGAATCGAGTACGTGTTTATCGGGTCAGCATCAGAGCACCGCGCCATCCTGACACGTAGCTATGTTGAATGCAGGTTTATTCCACAAATATACAGCACACCTTCTTTTTTAATGGTACTGTTGGCACATGTGTGTTTTACAAGAATCACGGCCATATTGCGAATGAACGACGAACTCAGCCTTCAATAATGCATAGTACACAACAGGAAAAAGGTTTCATGAGCTCATAGTATGTACATACAGTTACATACCACCACTTATTTACCATAGCTCCCTCTATAAGGAATACATGCCTGTTAGTCTTTTATTTTAATGAAAGAAGCATTGTGGTCGCACAAGCGTGTGGAGATATGTTGGGCTTGCTGTAGCCATGCTTGGTTCCCAAAGACGAGTTCTATGCAAGTGTTTCGCGAAGTCGTCACATAAGCGAGATGAGTTTAGATAAGAGGAATGGTATGTTATCATGCATAATTGGTAGGATGGTCGCGTTTGTTATTACGTCTATAATAGTCAATCGCAGCTAACATTGGCATGGAGTTAATGCGAGGCTCAGGAAATCCACGAGGTCTTTGGTTAACAAAGTGAGCGGACACACAGCCACTACCAGCAAGCCATTGCCCAACATTGCGGCATGGTACATAAAGTTCATCTGAGGTACCTAATATTTCCATGAGCTCTGCAGACATACCCGTACGCACGGAGATAGCCACTCACGCCACGGTTGTGGTCTTCGCAAGCTCCACAACAGTACTGGTAGTCTACGACTTCAATTCGTTGCTTGGGAGCTATCCAGGTCTCAGTCAATCAAAGTACAAGGTCATGCCGAAGAATGGGATCACGATGCATGTCCTTGGCACGGGCAGCAATGGAAGACGGAGACCGACAAGAAGCGTGGCTGCACAATCGTGCCGTAGCACTAAAAATTGACGATTTCAGGTTTTGAAACTGGAACCGACGAGACACAATGGCTAGCGGTATCTCCGGATTGGGTTCGCCGTGGTACAATCTGCACTTGTAGTCTATATTGGTAACATAGAGCCTGTTGCCTGTGGTACAACTCAGGTCTGCTTATAGAGAACCAAAGTTCAAGTTTGCGGAGCGATGACAACGCCGTGCCTGGCTGTGCCGTCATGCTCCGGGGCAATCGAGGATAGGCACGGCAGAAGACGCAGGTGATTCAGTGTGTTTCGATGAAGCCCAATTTCTACTTTTCTAGTAGAGATGGTGCTGCCTGTTCTGAGTCGCAGCGCCGTCACGCGTGGCTTTGACTCCCTGTACGAGTTTTCTTTGCTTTCTCCAATTAACGTGGCACGTGCTTCATTTTCGTTTAACACTGGCATTTACGTAACACTATATTGGTGCTTGCCCGAATTTTGTGGCACGCACTCGTTCGCGTGGTTACGCCACCGGCAGCGACGCCGCTTAACGCAGAAGCGGAGCCCAAGAGCTGTACCCTAAAAAATGGTTGATTCCTTGGTCACCGGAATCGGTACGTGACAGTAAAACGTGTCCATATGAATTTGAATGTCTAGTGTAAGTTGTTATAAAATAACTTTCAAGATGTCTTCCTGTATTGGGGTGCTATAGCACCATATAACGTGAATTCAGTCACATTTGCGCTTGCTGGTACATTTTTATCCAGACAACTAACACCCATGATGAGTGGACAGACCTTTGTCAGAAAAAGCATACAGTGCGACAGCCAGAATATCATCTCTGATTGAGCGAAGTAAGGGTAATGCCCACAGGGTGCAGTATTTTAGATTTATTGACAATCATGTCCGGAATAGAGGGAAATGCAACGCACGTCGTGTCTCCCCTGTAGCCCGGCTGCAAGTTTTCTCGGAGCGAGCGTAAGCAAAAAACACAGTGTTAGAGTAAGGTTAGGCAGGCGAGCGTCACAGGGTTACATGTGGCATGGTTGGAGGCTATGACCGAAGACAACGTTTGAGTTAAGGTCACCAGCTCGTAATGTTATCAGGCGTTGACAATATTGGGCTTCTCCTGTTGGAAACGCGCCAATTGAGACGGACGTGTAGCAACGACACGTTGCAGAAGCCAATCGCGGAGAATATGGTTATTTTTGCATTAGTAGTATTACGACTCCTAGGGGGTGATACCACCCCACCAACCAGAAGCACCGCGAGAGGGAAAGTAAGAGATCTATACGGTGCTTTTGCAAAGCCTTAGAGAGAGAGAATAAAATATTTATTGATCACATAATCAAAAATCGGTACCAAATCAAAATTATTCAGAATAGCGAATATTTTTGGAATACTTTTGGCAGTATAAGCACCGATGATAGGCACACACAAAAGAAAACTTTGAAACAATTGAAGGTATTTCTTCTTCGAATCCCTAAATTGATCTCCACTCAACCTTATCTTTTACGAGACTACGGACACTATACTGAACGCCGGATAAACCTGCGTCTGGAAACCCTACTCTTGCTCACTTTCTACTGTGCTGATGATGTATCGCAATAATACGCTCATGTAACTTACTCGTCCCACTGCATTACTTGTCTCACCATCATCTGGAAGGGCACAGACAATCGACCTAATAAAATACAGCAAAGCGGCGACAATTCGTCGCAACAAAAAGCAAAGAAAGAATGGCGATATTGGGTGTGCCAAAGGACTACTAGAACATACGCCAAGACGAGTGAGCCAGAACAACCTTCACGCATATAGGAACGGTCCCTGTACATTCACGGGGGGCACCAGATGAAACACAGTCGTGCCTTCATCATCCGTAGTGCACGTCCCCAAGCTTCCGCTGTGAGGTGATGGTACCTCGTGCGAATGCCACTTAGGCGCCCGCTAATTTCAGCTATTGCTCCTGAGGCCTGTCTCGGGTGGTGGCATTTTTTTCGAATGCCAACAAGCTATCGCATGATCGCGGGCAGTAGCCCGTTTGCGCAGGCATGATGGGTACACTGCAGCTTTATGTACTTACGCACGCTGGTGCTGGCCAAGTCGGACAGAAAACTCTCTCGGCTTTTGTTGTGCGCGTCTGGCTTCCAACCACTTCCTCCCGTCCTCCCGGAAGTCGAGGGCACAGCCTAGGTATAGAGTACTGCACTGAACCAATTCCTCTACCCCTCCATAGCTCGTGGTGCATAGTTTTCAAACTGTGGACGGCTTGCGCCCATTCAGAGTCCAGGCAACCACTTGGGCTGCCATATCCGACCGGTAGCGATACTCGCCGATGCTACCTACCAGCTCCGTCGTGTAACGTTGCACGCTCGACAACAAAGCTGGATGGTGATAGAATCGTTCCATCACTATTTACGTGCACTGGAGCATGTGACACATTAGGTAGTGGTGTTAATGATGGTTGGGGCATTTAAAATGCGAAGCGAACTTCAGCGACTTGGAGCGTATCTATCTATCTATCTATCTATCTATCTATCTATCTATCTATCCGCTTACGTTTGGGTGCTCTCGTGGCCACTCCATTAACTTAGCGTAAACCAAAACTAGCAAGGCAGGGTAAGGTGGTTTGGTGAAATAGGACGTGCCGAGCAAGACATGATTAATTTCACAATCCTGTCCCATACGTCGTCAAACACTTCCTGCCAGACAGTGGCACGTACTCACGGGCAGGAATGTGCCGCTGATATTATCGGGTATGTTCCACAGGTGACTGACACTTAGTATTTACCCCGTATAGAAGAGAACACACATGGGAAATTTCATCGCGTGAACGTTAAGCTATACCCGACATCAGTAGCGCCGACCCAATGAAGGCATAGAATAAATGTCAGTGTTAGGAAAAACCTGACATAGACAGCGTTGACCCCCGACGAATGCAAATAATAAATCTCGGGGTTCTAGCCGGAATCGAACCCAAGCACCCTGCGTGGCAGTCAAGTATTCTACCACAGAGCTAAGCCAGGTCTCGGAACTATTTTTCAAATAGGCGCTAATAATCGTGAAGCGTCAATAGTGGTTGAAGTTCTGCCTACCCAATTTTATAAACAATACATATGTACTCCTTTGATACAGCCGTAACGACGGGTTAACGTCAATTGTGGTTAGGCGTCATGCGTTGAAGTTGATTTATGTAGCAGTGTCAAGCGCCAGCATCTTCGCGAGCATCAGCGCTTCATATCAGCTTCTGGTGTTGCTAATACGCATCTTCCAGTTGACAACGTTGCGCAAGCGCGAACAGCTGGTTATATAAACATCTGTAACTCTTCAACATATGTCTGTGCGTACAATGTTTTTATATATACATATATTTAACGTCATTTCATGACGAGTCACTGAATAAAGATATCAAAATATGGTAGCTTTCCCTCCGCATGCTTTGCGTAACATCAATTTCAAGGTACATGGGATCTGCCGAATTTTTCGTTGTTTTGTTGTTGGTGCTGACGATGATAATGAAGAATAAAAAGAAGAAGATGATGATGATCAGCTTTCATTTTAAGACAGTCACGACCAAATGCCGAATAGCATGTACTTCCTTATGAACAAATGTCTCCATCTTACCTGGATGAATGAATAAGGAAAAGGCCATTTCAAATGGCAAGTGATCGGGGAGTCACAATGTTCTGTTTGTTTACTCTGCCTAACACCTCGACTTCGTCAGCTAAGTACCTTTATTTATCATGAAGAAAAAAGTCTCTTATGTTCAATGGAAACAAAAAGTGAAGAAGTTGTCGCGATTGCTTGATGACGGCTACTCCTTTCGTTTCGGTTGTTAGAACAAAAAAATAAAAAAATTGATATATATAAATATAGGCCTAGATTTAGATGGTTCGGAATTCTCGTTTTAACGGACGTGGTACACGCTTTCCATGTAATTCACTCAGTGTTAATTACAGGCGTCGGCGTGTTATAAAATCTGCACGCTTTCACAATTTTGCTGTAGGTCGGCTACATGGCTCGAAAGGAAAATGAAGACGCAACGATGCAGTACTGAAAAGAGTGGCGCATGGGACAATAAAAAAAAATACCATGACACATGTGCGCTTTGAAAACCGTAGACATAAAAATTCAGCCCATTATACCTTCTCGTTACATTTATCTGAAAAAAATTTCAACAGATTTTTTTTTCATAATTACAATATGGAAGGTACACAATCGTGGCCACATTATCCCCTCTTTTTTTCACTTGATAGGGTTCAATCAGTTCCTTCTCACATTTCGAGACTGGGTATGTATAACAGCGGGCGAGAAACCACGTATTCTGAGCAGGCAAGTCTTCTAGCCCCAATATGAAAGATGTCTGACGTTCTTTCGGCACCCCTACTGTCTCATGCCAACTTTAGCACAAGAAAATGGTATCCGATACATGTATGACATTGGTGATTCATTCTGTAAATCTACTGGCATGGCGAGCAGTACAAATAATCGTCACTTCCGGTTTTCAATGATTTCACTAAATGGTGACAGCTTGCATGGCACAAAGAACGGGGCATCTTTTCAAAATAATGAAAATATTGTAATTTCACTCACCTCTGTTCTCACTTTCATGGGCACCCGCACACCATCTTTCCTTTTTTTTTCCTATTTGCTTTCGGTTCAACACTGCAGCCTTTACATGAAGCCTATGCAGCCTATGCAGCCTATGCAGATGCCGTCTAATGCCGTCCGTTATGTTGTAACTGTTGTCCCGGGTAGAGAAAGGGTACTTCTCGTAACAAAATTTACACAAGCGCTTGATGTGCTATGCCTAACAAGCACGTTTGGTTCACTGTGATGACGCATAATACCTTGTGGAAGTGGTCACAAATCTCAGCAAGGTGTGTTAATGAGCTAGGTTATTACTTTTAAAGAATTGGAATGGCGAAAAAAAGCGCCAGGACAAAGTGAAGATCCCTTTTTTAATAGCACATTTACCTGGGCGAGTAGGTACATAGCCCGGCGGCCCGTTCGCGGACACTGGACAGCCAGGGTTTAGTCGTTGTGTTCGGCGCAGCGCAAGAGCGCTCGTTGCCCACAGGCAGGGCAGTCCGTACTGGGATACCGTTGAGGTTGTATGGCATGAAGAACCGCTAAGTTGGGATACGCACTCAGTTGTAATGGTGCGATGGTGACACTCACTCTCTGGATTTCGTGCTGACCGGTTGGGCCCCCGCGATCTCCGACGACAGTGCCGCTCTGGCCGACTCGTTTGCCCTACGCCATCTCCTGTCGCCGACAAGAGCTCTCACTGAGTGGTGCCCCATCCTCGGACTCCTGCGACCAAGTATATCTTTCCTATCTCCTCATTCCTTCTGGAGTCGCTGTCCCTGCACCACGCTCTCGCCTTGCCCCTTTCTTTATATATATACCTTTCATCCCATCCATTTAATCCTATTCTTTTAATTCCTCCTTACTCCAATCCTTTGTGAGCTACTGTTGAGGTGTCGCACTGCGATGCAGGCAGTTACGGCGCCCACTTTTAACTTCTTTTCTCTCTTTTAAGAAATCACATTATAGGCTGCCCGGCGTCCTACTCAAGCCAGGGTGTGGAAGGGGAATACCCATCTTAGGAGACCGAAGTTTTTTATCTTGTTGAACGCGAGCAAGGGTTCGCCTCGAGGTAGGCGGACTGCGGAGGCAGCATGATCCTCTGGCATCGTCCTCCGCTCAATGAAAATTTGGCGAACGCCTTCCTCAAACCACATGCCCACAAACGACACGCTGGGGGAAGGGGGCTGGGGTGGAACTCGCTTGCTGGATTCCGTGCCGATCGATTGTCCCCTCACGATCTCCGACGACAGCGCAGCTCTGGCCGACTGGGTTAGTCCTACGCCACCTCCTGCCGCCAGTCCCCTACGACGACGTCAGCGAAGCTCTCGCCGACTGGATTAGCCCTACGCCATCTCCTGTCGCCGACGAGAGCTCTCGCAAGTGGTGCCCCGTTCTCGGACTACTGGAACTGTGTTTCCATCTTTCCTATCTCTCCCATCTCGCTTATGTCGTCACTCGCTGTCGTAGCGCATATCTCTCTCTATATATATATATACCTTTAATCCTATCATTATAATCTCTCCTCACCCCCATCCCTTGTGAGCTACTGTTGAGGTGTCGCACGCTGATGCAGACAGTTACGGGGCACACTTTTCTCTTCTTTTCCCTCTTATAATCACAATGTGTGTGTGTGTGTGGGTGGGGTGGACGCAAACCATTGTCGGAGGCTCCGCCGAGCTTCCAACTTGGGAGAATGCGCTTTTTTTTTCTGTCTTCAAAGTCCACCTCCCCCCCCCTTTTTTTTTCACTCAGTAGTCGGCTTGACAGAGGGATAATCAATATTGCGTGAGGAGGTTTACCTTACTGAAGTGCCGGTGTGTGGACAAGTGTGGATGAGTTGAATTCGTGTCCAAGTCGGATGCGCGACAGGATTCCGGAACACTTCTAGTACACTCTAATTCCGGCACTGCTTTCGGCAGAGATAACCACAGCAAGCAGCCAGTAGCCCAGTACTTCCATTTTGGACTCGCTCGCTTTATATAGGAGTTTATGTTGGCTGTTCTACGTCTCATCAGATTTCGCTCCTCGTTTTACTGCGCATTTGCTGTTGATCATTCTTTTTTGCGTAGTCTCTAGCTATGATGTACCTGGATGTTCTACTCACTCGTGTTCTTATCAACGAAACGGGCACACGGGAGAGGCTTTCCTAAATAATTTCTTTCATTACAATAATATCGTGAGAAGAGCAATGCGTGCGTGCGGGCGGGTCTACCTTCCTTCTATGTAAAGTTGATTGGATCTTGTGGTACCACTCGAGCCTCGTGCTGTTTTTCAGGACGCGTGCAGTAGTTTATTTGTGTTTTAGGCCCGTAAATTTTACTGAAATATATTGAATTGCTACTTGAAGGATATCAGGTATGTGATTTCCGGGCATGTGTTGCAAATTGCTAACGTGTAATTGGGAATCAAGCTAACCTTATTATTTTTTTTTTGTTGAATGCGAGAAACAAAGAGGGAGGGGTGGCTTTACTGTTAGTACCCTTAAACTCGCATTTTCGCCGGGCTGCTTAACATTAACTTTGTTTTCTTCGGGCCATTCCTTAATCATACTTTAACGTGTCTTTCTTTTACATCAAGAGATTTTTTTTCATGAATCATCACCGGCTATACCAAATGTGCGATATCGTCCGCAAAACTGAAATAACAAAGATATTCTGCGTTAAGCCTTATTATTCTGTTTTCGTTCTACTTCATTGATATTATGAAAGTGCCGCGAATCCAATTCCAGGGCATCTAACTATTCGACTGAGCGCATTCCCGATCATGATTTTCTTGCTTTTCTTAAGGCATAGGGTGGTTGTGGGATCGTTTAGAAGCACCTAATAAACTGTTACATAGCCCACGCTTCTACGAATATGAGTATTTCTGATGACACTTTCTTTATTCATATTGGTACTGACGTCATTGTCCTAAGTGCCTGCTTATATGTAATTGTTCGTGTTTCTTCAGAGGTTGATTTTTTTCAATATGTCTGGGCAGCAGCATGTACAGAACTTTTTTTTAAGAAGGGGAGGGGAGAGCGGGTGTTTAACCATACTTTATTGTGCTCGTGCGTGTAGTTTCTATGCGTGCGTGTACATAAACACATGCATCCACGCACTCCTGTCTTGGCCAGGGGTCCGCAGAATTTTCGTAGCTGTAGTTCTGATAGTAGTGAGGTGTTCATAGCCCTGCCATGGTTCTATGCTTGAGAGAATTGAAAGATGTAACTTTATTCCCAAAATGGTAGTAGGATCTTTATCACACGAAGAAAATTGTTGTTGAGGCTTGATAAGCACAAAAAAACATAAGTATTTGCAATGTAAATATTTCATTTTTTGTTCTTTGCTTTGAATATCTTCGTAGTGCATACATAACTGCATATTGTGCATGCATATACGTGCCTTTATTCTTATGATCGTGAGATCTGCATTCGTTTGCAGGTAAAGTTTGCAAACTTGCACAGCATAATTTTCTACATTTGTATCGGGACATGCACATACGTTGCACACATTCTATCGAGATGTGTGAGTTATTTAAAAACAATCTTTTTTCGTTATTGATTCCTTAAAAGCACACAATAAATATTGAAAGTTGTTTATATTTTAGACATATTACAAAATATATCATAATATTGATTGCAGCGCATGTTTGATTACAAATGAACAGCGTCGTATTTGGCAGGTATGCTTCATGCTATTGGCCACCACTCTATAAATGACAGAAACATTTCATTTTTCTCGGAATATTTCACAGGCTCAATATTTTTGTAATATTTTACACGACTTACTTAGTACTACAAATTAGGTTAGTGTGATTCGGTTTGTGGTGGCAGCTATAAAACTCCGACGACAAAAAGATACATGAAAATATACGATCGGCGACATAACTGCCTTTCTCATTTCTGCATTTCCTCGAGTCCAAGTACACAGTATTATACACTGCACCATGATACAGGGACGTAGCCCCAGAAAGACGCGACTTTGACATTGTCGGTAGAAGAAGGATATTGAGCTTCAAAAACGGCATTTCCACGCTGAGTGCTGGAGCCTTCATACCTAGGTTATCTTGTTTGCGCTAATAAGTTTACCAAGCACACAGTGTCCTAGTAGATGCATCAGTGCCTTCAACGTGTACTTTGGTGACGTTCAGAATGGTAACAATAAGTGGTGAGGGGGTTCTGACACGCATCAGAACTTTTTTCAATGCTTTGGTTTTTCGGGTGATCTCCACGCCTTCACATCGACCACCAGTTGCCAAAGTTGGCCGTTCAGCACAACATCAACCCACGAAAAACATTCATGGGCGTGGCCCATGTGGCGTTGCTTGGATTCGTTCATTAATTTGTTCATAGTATAACTTCTAAGGCAAGCACGCTTTATGAGTGACGATGCTACGAACGGAGATCAAAGCAGCAATTCAAGTACAGATAGTATAAATCTGCTACTTCTGATTCTTATTAGCAAAGCACATGTAGACATCGAAACACACACACACACACACACACACACACACACACACACACACACACACACACACACACACATATATATATATATATATATATATATATATATATATATATATATATATATATATATATATATCTTTTCACCCACATTTCTTTCTTCACCTTTACAATACAATTCAGTCTAATAACTTACTTATAATTTCCTTAGCATTATTGTCTGTTAGATATCGATAATATTTTGTCAAAACACAGAAAAACGAGCCCTTAGGTATACACTTCTTTCCCTTATTCATTAACGAGGGTCTCGTACTGGCAGACTTGGTGGTGCTTTAGGTTGTATATAAGGGGCTATTGGTCAGCTACCAGTTCCTAATAAGTTCACGTGCTACGTGACGCAACACAGGCTCATAAAAGAGTGTGCCACACTGGCCATCATGGCTACAGATGGCGCTGACTGACACTCCCACGTTTAATTTCACTTATGTTCCAAATAGAGTGGCTGGGAGGATAGCCGCCGTGGTAGCTCATTAGTAGAGCATCGAAGGCGGAATTCGAAGGTCGCAGGTTCGGTTCCTGCCCACGGCAAGTTATCTTTTCTCACACTTTTCTTTCTTCACATTTACAATACAATTTGGTGTAATAACTTCCCCTATACTTTCCTTGGCATTATTTTCTGTTAAATCTCATTACTATTGTGTCAAGACACGGAAAAACGAGCCCTTAAGTATACATTTCTTCCACATATATATATATATATATATATATATATATATATATATATATATATTATTTATGAGACCACGTCCAGTACGGCAGCAACCAGGTTATCCTTTTTTTAATCTTGACGCACGAGCCAGCGAGCCAGCCCGCGTGACATACGATGAGGATCACTACAATGGTTTGGTCATACAGATGAAGATGAAGTACATAGTCAGCGCTCACACTATTTTCCCCCCTTCGCGGAAGAGGGTGGCAAGTTAGAAAGGGTTGGGACGCCGAATATATCGTTTCAGTCGAGAGACCTGGGCGATCTCGATGTGGCGGTGACGACGATCAGGAGCCGCCTTGACAGGAGCAACGCGATAGTTGACTTCAGATGTTCGTTCCAGGACGGTGTATGGACCGAGATATCGGTGAAGAAATTTTTCGCAGAGCCCAGGTACACGAACAGGTGTCCACAAAAGCACTTCGTCGCCTGGGCGGAACACAACAACTCGACGTTTCGCATCAATGTCGATTTTTCTCTTGTCCTGAATGGTAGCAGTGTTGGCGCGGGCGATTTCACGCCAGCGGGCGACGCGAGCGGCGAACTCTTCCGGGAGAGATGAAGATGGATTGGAAGATGTGGACAAAAAGGTGGTGTGCAGAATAAAAGTCGGTACACGGCCATACACGAGAAAAAAAGGGCTGAAATTCGTCGTACGCTGTATGGCAGTGTTATATGCGAACGTGACGAAAGGTAGTATCGTGTCCCAGTTTTTGTGATCCGGTTGCACGTACATTGAGATCATGTCGGACAAAGTTCGGTGAAAACGCTCAGTCAGACCATTAGTTTCTGGGTGATACGCTGATGTGGTCTTGTGGATGGTGTTAGAGGCCTGTAAGACTTCAGCAAGGACATGTGAAAGAAATGTCTTGCCGCGGTCACTAAGGAGCACACGCGGTGCGCCATGTCGTAAAATAATGGCGCGAAGGAAAAAATCGGCTACTTCAGAGGTAGCACCAGATGAAAGAGCTGCCGTCTCCGCGTAGTGAGTAAGGTGGTCTACGGCAGTAACAATCCAACGGTGACCGGCTGGCGTAAGCGGAAGAGGTCCGTATAAGCCTATGCCCACAAATTCAAAGGGAGTGGACGGGCACGGCAGTGGTTGCAATGGCCCCGCGGGAAGAGACGTGGTACGTTTTCGGTGCTGGCATGATGCGCAGGAAGCGACGTACTTGGCGACAGAAGTGGAGAGGCCAGGCCCAAAGCAGCGAGTCTTGAGGCGGTCGTAGGTCTTGTGGAACCCTCAGTGGCCAGCTGTCGCATCGTCATGAAACGCTTGTAGAACTTCCAGACGAAGTGAGCGAGGAATGACGGGAACCCATTGGTTACCGAGAGGATGGTAAATTTCCCGACATAATGTTCCTTCTTGAAGCTTGAAACGGGCAAGTTGTCGTCTTAGGCGGCTGTTTGGAGCACGCGATAAGCCAGTGAGCCGATCGATGATTGTGCAGCATTAGGTATCGGCATGTTGGAGCGAGGCGAGATCTGTGGACGAAAGAAGGTCCGCCGAGGCAACTAACTGTTTCGAAGCAGCAGCCGTCTGTTTGGTCACTTTGGTGGGCTGTGATGAACAGATGGAAGGTGACACTTCGGCGCTTTGCGAGAGCGGGCAACGGGACAAAGCGTCAGCATCTTGGTGCTCTCGGCCCGACCTACATGTGACGCTGTAGTCATACTCTTGCAATCGTAGTACCCAACGGCCAAGGCGTCCCGACAAATTTTTGAGAGACGATAACCAACACAGGGCATGATGGTCAGTCACTATTGTGATATGCCGGCCGTATCAGTAAGGACGAAACTTTTGTACGGACCACACGATGGCGAGACATTCTTGCTCAGTGATGCTGCAGTTTCGCTCAGCAGGTGACAGAGTATGGCTCGCGTAGGCCACGACTTGTTCTTCGGAAGCGTAGTTCCGCTGAAGAAGGACAGCACCGATGCCAAGTCCACTTGCGTCAGTGTGTAGCACAGTAGGTGCTGCAGGGTCGAAATGGTGAAGCACTGGCCGTGATGTGAGGCATCGCTTGAGGGTGTGAAAAGTGGCTTCGCAGTCATCCGACCAGACAAAGGGTCCGCTCGTGGTCAGAAGTTTGTGCAGAGGAGCCGCAATAGTAGCGAAATCACGTACAAAGCGGCGGAAATACGACGCTAAGCCAAGGAAGCTGCGGAGGTCTTTCTGTATGGTTGGTGTAGGAAAGTGCAGTACCGCGGCAACCTTGTCGGGATTGGGCTCAACACCATGTTTACTGAAGACGTGACCTAATACCTTGATGCTATGACTGGCAAACCGACACTTCTTAGTGTTGAGCTGGAGACCGGCCTTAGCTAAACACGTGAGGACTTCGTCTAGCCGTTCCAGGTGCTGTGAGAAGCTGTACGAGAAGATGACAATGTCGTCAAGGTAGCAAAGGCAGGTCTTCCATTTTAATCCCCGCAGTACCGTGTCTATCATCCGTTCGAATGTGGCAGGGGCATTGCACAGGCCGAAATGCATCACATTGAATTCAAAGAGCCCATCTGGCGTAGCGAACGCAATCTTCTCTTTATCAGACTCGTGCATTGGAGTCTGCCAATAACCGGAGCGCAAGTCGAGACTTGAAAAGTACTCGGCACCTTGTAAAGTATCAAGAGCGTCGCCAATGCGAGGCATTGGGTAGACGTCCTTACGAGTGATTTTGTTGAGTGATCTGCCATCAATGGAAAACCGTACCGAGCCATCCTTTTTTTCACTAGTACGACAGGAGAAGACCATGCGCTTGTCGAAGGCCTGATGACGTTGCGCGTGAGCATGTCGTTGACTTGTTCTTCTATAATCTTGCGTTCAGAAGCCGACACACGGTAAGGGCGGCGGCGAATCACACGGGATCCGTCGGTGTCGATACGATGGGCGGTCACTGTTGCTTGACCCAGACCTTCGGAACAAACGTCAAAGCAAGTTTTGTGCTTCATTAATAACGCTAGCAAGGCATCAGTTTGCGTTGGGTTGAGATGTTCACACAAAGTGGCCTTGAGAGCAGGAAATGCATCTTTTGCTGGCATAAACTTTGAGAATGACGAAGCAGATAAACCAGTGACGACACAAAGCGATGCTTCTTCGGTAATGCTGGCAACGGTGGTCCCCTCAGGAAAAAGAAGTGCTTCTGGCGTCGTGTTGCAGGCCGTGATGCTTGCATAACCACGGCAGAACCGCACTAAACAAGATGCGATGGTGATCCCTCGAAAAATGCAGCGCTGGCAAGGAACAACCACAGCGTCACCATCTAGAATGTCTCGTGACTTGATCGTAGGGACACGTTCTTGTCCGGGAGGCAGGAGGAAATCCGCAGCTGTCACAAGGTTGGGCGACGAAAGGTCGGCAGAAGAAGAAAGCTAAGTGTCCGTAATACGAATGAGGGGCCGACCACACGAAATTACAGCAGACACTGCTGACAAAAAGTCCCAGCCTAAGATTATCTGCTGAGCGCACGAAGACAGCACAGCCAATTGTATGTGATGACGGATTCCATCGATGAGAACACGAGCAGTGCACAGCCCGGTCGGGCGAATTGGACTGTCATTAGCGCCGCATAACATGGGACCGGCATAAGGAGTTTGCACTTTACGCAGGCGAAAACACAGTTTACGATCAATTACCGAAATTGCGGCTCCAGTGTCTATAAGGGCGTCAACAAAAACACCTTCCACACAAACAGGCAGTAAATTAGCTGCAAGAGACGGAGGCGTTGTAACGTTCCGACAACAGTTTCCCCTCCAAAAACTGCACCTTCTAGTTTTCCGAGTCCAGAGAGATCGGCGCGGGACGCAGGGGTGATGACGCACGCCGAAACAATGACGGAGAACGGCGGCGAGATGAACGAGAAAGATGAGGCCCAGCATGAGACCGTGGAGGGGAAGGCGACTGACGGGAGAAGGATGGTACGGTACGGGATCGTATTCATCGGGTCTCGGGGCAAAACTTCTCTCGTAAGCTGAGTAACCACGTCGTTCATCCTGCAGACGACGGCGGCAGAAACGGGATATATGACCCCTAATGCCACAGTAGAAGCAGATGGGGCGCGGAGGACGCCATGTAGAATAGTGGCGTGGCCTTGGCACTTGCGTTGTCATGGCAGCCACATGGTCGCATTCGACGTCCGCAGGCACGGTTGGAACTGGTGCAGGGGCCCGCGATGCAACTTCTGCGTGCGAAGGCACTGGGAAGCGAACAGGAGACGGGGCATGTGCAGCGCTTGTCATTGATGCCAGTTCGTCCTTGATTATCTCTCGCAGGTTGGGAGGAGGTGTGCGGACAGACGCAATGGTTGGGTTGCCTGGAATAAGGCCGTGAAGTTCTTCTCTGACAATTGTGCGGATAAGAGCCCGCAATTCATGCTCTTTGGTAAAGTGAGCGTCGCAGGAGGCGTGTGGAAGGCGCATGGAATGAAGCGCGTCCAGGCGTTGGCATGTAGTGATAACGTCTCGGACGGTAGTCGGATTCTGAATCACGAGAGCATTGAAGGCCACAGAGTTGATACCTTTCAGTAGATGTCGGATGCGATCGGCCTCCGTCATGTCATTTTGTGCTCGGCGGCAGAGAGCCAGAATATCTTCAATGTAGGACGTATACGATTCGTCGTCCCCCTGGATGCGGGTTGCGAGCTTCTGTTTCGCTACTACAGAACATCCTGCAGACGTGCCAAATACCTGACGGAGATGCCCCGTGAAGGCCGACCAATTGGAGAAGTCGCTCTCGTGGTTGTAATACCAGGTTTTAGCGACGCCATCGAGGTAAAAAGAAACGTAGCGTAGTTTGTGCGCCTCGTCCCAATAATTACAAACGCTGGTTCGATCGTAACTGTCCAGCCATTCTTCGACGTCTTCGTTGCGAAGGCCGGAAAATACCGGAGGGTCTCGATGAGAGGTACTCATGGTGTAGTGAAACCTAAGTGGCTAAGAAGGAGCGGTTGCAGCAGCGGACGCGTTGGGTTCTGCCATCGCTGTTGCTTGAGGGCACAACCGTCGACCAGACCGGAGCTCCAGGGGTGACGGGTAGAGCAGGAGGACTTGGGAATCAAAGCACGCTCCACCACTTATGAGACCACGTCCGGTACGGCAGCAACCAGGTTATCCTTTTTTGATACCAGACGCACGAGCCAGCGAGCCAGCCCGCGTGACATACGATGATGATCACTACAATGGTTTGGTCATACAGATGAAGATGAAGTACATAGTCAGCGCTCACAATATATATATATATATATATATATATATATATATATATATATATATATATACGCCGGTTAACGTAATATTCACAGTTGCACATTTAATGAAATCAATTTTGAGAATTGTGGTCACAAGCATTTTAGCAGCCAGCACTACACAGAACATGTTTTTTGCTTTTTTTGAGGTCACTAATTTGTGGAGTGGGATTCCTATAAGCTAAAACGTTTTGACTGAAATCTGTTGGGCTCGGTAGAAGATTCAAGAAGTTGGGACGTTCGTAGAGGGCCGGAGGTGTCAGGAAGGACTTGGTCACTTCCTCGGGATCTGTCTGCGTTTGTCACAAAAACGTCTTCATGTGTTGTTTTACTGAGGCTGCGGCTTTCCTTTTCCAACACGTTTCGAAAGCCGTGAGTGTATACTTACGAGACTGCTCCTAGAAAGCGGTTCAAATTTGTTGGCGTGTTGTAAACGTGCCAAGATTCAAGCAAGGACCTCCTTTCAAAATTACTCTCTGTTTCTAAAGCAGAAAAGTCGTCGAAATCGATCATATGGTCGGGCTGCTCAAAGGCTCTGCATGATCGCTGCGTTGCACTCCCACCTTCCTTTGTTCTTATTTTGGCGTAATCCTAACGAGTGAGCGCGAGATGTTATTTATTCTCGGAAAGGCGCACGTTACCGCGCAACGGGTGACTGCCACGTCCGGACCGCCAGGCCCAACCTGTCAGCCACTACACGGGCCTCTTTAACGGAAACATTCAATGGCTGGACACTCAGTAGATGGCACCTTGTATACTACTCGCTGGTGTTGCTCCTTCCTTCGGCCCTGTTAGTCAGCAGAGGAGCATCGAAAGAGGCTTGCGAACTACCCCGTTCCTCGCTTTTCCGATAATCGCGCCGAGCTCTTCAATGGCGCCCGGCACATATGGGATGACAATGCGCTGGGCGAGCTTCGATTATTTTTTTTCCAGTGGGGTGAACAACGTGGGAAGGTTGTCGCGTAGTGTATCTTTCACGGGTCCCTCTCCACGGTACAGAGGTCGTTCTCGCAATACACGTCGTGACACCCACTTATATTAATAAAACGCAGGCACAAACGAAGGAAAACAAAATGCATCTAAATGCACAACGATGGATAATATTTCTGTCAATTTTTACCTCACAATGGGGCTTCACAAAAGTGTGAAAATTGAACATTTCCGCTGATAAATGCTAAACCTGGTTGCTGAAATATAATAAAAAAGGTAATTAAACTGAAAAAAAATGTTTGGAGCGATTAATGCTGTTGTATACCATAATTGAAAAAATGCCGTATATAAATATTGTGTTACTGTGTTGCTTTCCGTCACTGAAGCTCAGCTTTCGCTCCAGTAGTTCATCACGTCCACCTCAGCACCAAGAACGTAACCCTACCATCTGTGATAAAAAACTTAATATGAGCATTTAGTGCGGCAAAAGTAGCTTAAGGTCTCTATTGCTTTCTGCAAAAGCTTACGTATTGCAACTACACTAGTCTTCTTATTAGGGCCAGCAAATTAGAGGGAGCTCTGGTGACTCAGATTCAAAAGCTGACAACGACCGATTTCATAAAACAAACCTATCTATAAGGTGAACTGTTAAAAAAAAGGCAGGCTTGTCAACAGAGTGCTATTACTGTTCGACGATGCATTTCATTGTCGCTTCCCTCTGTAACGTTTACAAACAAGACCACTTCGGGTGCTTTAGGTCTTTGCTAAGAAAAGCGGGTTATATAGCAATAATATATAAACGAAGGTTTTTGCTGAGTTAAAGAAAAAAAAGCAGCTTTAACTGGCGCACACGAGAAGACAGATGAAGCAACGGTGCTGGTGGCCTACGTCAACTCCTTTCTTTTACCTCTTCCTCAGTTTCCTTTCTCTTTTCTTGCTATATTAAACAGGGACGATATAAAGACAGTCTGAATGTAGGAACAGCGCAACGTAGAAGTAGTTACTTCGTAACTATGAAAGCGAAAAATTGGCCCCGTATCTGCATGTAATCTGCAAATGTCGTCGAAAGAAAATAATCTTGCGTGTGGAGAGAGTGAACAAGACATTTATTTGATGCTCTGCGCAAGAAAATCGGTGAATGGTATACTAGAGGTGCTGCGTTAGAGTGCCTCGAGCGTGCAGCGGAGGCGAACGAGCGCATCAAGTCACGTCACACGTGAGACATGTGCGCCATCTAGCAGTATTCTTCAAAAACGAAACACGCGGCTCTGAGACGGGTGTGCACGCCCATCTCAGAGGTGATAAGCTGAATAAAGTAGAACGCAAGGCGACGGTTAGGTGCCACCACCGTTTCGTTTTAGCAAAGCGTTCGAAACACTCGCCTTTCCGTGCAAGGGTTGCATGGTCAGTGCAGCGTGATAAGCGCTACGGTTCTTAAAATTACCCATGTATGCCTTTTCTAGTAAGAGGCGCACATGCAGAATATATGCGTGTTGTTATGGTGCCCAAGACATGCGCAATAATTGCTTTTTAATTGACAATCGCACAAGCATGAACGCGCAACCTTGAGCAACATATATATCTATAGATGGGCGCTGCGGATGGGGTCGGCCATTTCAAGTACCAGATGCCGTTAGAAGAGGGCAAACAGACAAATGTACCGGCAGACAGACAGGCAGAACAAAAGTTTAGCGTCGAAGGTCCCCAAAAAAGACTATCGTCTTTATAAACAAGGACACTCGCTCCCAGACAAACTATAATTTGTTTGCAACTGCCAAGGTGCGCCTAGCTGTCATGGCAAGCAGTGGCTCTTGGAGTTCGAAATGCGAAAAAGCGCTTGTTCACGCTGCGCCCGTTTATAAAACGTCATCTGGTTACCAATGCGCTGTCATCTGATGCGAGAACAACCAGCGCCAGAGGAAGAGATTGCTGAGCACTGCCTGTGAAGTTTACAGCGCATCGCGGGAATCGCGCTGGTTCAGCGTTTTGCGATTGCACAAATTTCCGTCCACAGCGAAAAACGCCGAGCTCCGCCTCCTTAGGATATAATCGCAATCAGCAGGAAAAACAACGAGCCAAGTGAAGTGTACAAGTAAGTATACTTATTGCGCTTATTCAAGTGCGACCCCGGCTGTTTCACTTTACAGCAGCGATTTGCGTGCAGTATGCCTGTAGTATGAGGCACAGAACTATTGCCGTACTCTTTCGCTAGCCACGTGTCAATAATGGGGTATACGTATTACGACTCATGTGTGGATGCAAGCACCGTGCATGTTTAATACAACTGCAACGGCCTACTATCGCGATGCGTGAACGGCGCGGAAAGCATGACTTTCGACTCTGTCGAACTGCGACATGCGTTGACTGTCACTAGGCGAATCTATCGTATACATGCACCTGCTCTTGGCTGGCGTCACCGTAGCTTTTTATATCTTATTCTGGCTGGCACTTTTGCAGCGCGTGTGTGTTCCAAGTGCCCGGCAGGACTGGTAATTGATACACATGCGGTGTATGAGCGTAAGTTGGAACGAGATTATAGCGCTACGTTGATGCCGGCTTACAGTACAAATTCTGCCTTGTCACAGCCAAGGCACGCCGCAGTTCAACCAAGTCGAAAGCAACGCTTTCCGCTGTTCGCGTTTCTTTCAATCGCAATAGTACATACCTGATGAAGCTGCTTCCGTAGCCTGCAATGCACGTGCTGCTGACATTCCGGATTGTCGAGGAATGTGTCCTCGACGTTTCATATGAATCAGCATAAAATTCCAGCGCAGGAACGGCGCGAAACATGCTTACAGCCAGACTCGAGTTGTGAAGTTCTGCGTTTGATTTGCAGGGCGTCTCCTCGCCTGGCAGTTGATAGTGTTACTTCGACGCGCTTGCAACAGACGGCGCCACGCGCTTTTCAACATGGCAGCAAGCACTGAGCTCGCTGTGTTCTTGTGTATAGGGTGCTCCGCTGCTGACCCGAATGCCACGAGTTCGATCGTAGCCGTGGCGGTCACATCTAGATGGATGCGAAAATGTAGATGCCCGTGCTCTGTGCAATGTCAGCACACGTTAAAGAACACCAGTTGGTCAGTATTTGTGGAGACTTTCACTGCGGCGTCCTTAATATTCGTATCGTGGTTTTTTTTTACCTAAAACCTACTACTACTACTATTACTAATACTACAACATACGCAAGCTACTCCATTTAGCTTGCGTTCGTCTTCTCGTCGTTTCATCATAGTGCCTTCGCCAACCCTCACAACGCTTAGTTTGTGTTTGGTGCGTCGTTTCTGACCGCAGTTTAAGCGGAGCGACGTGGTGTATCACGGTCAGAATATATGATACTCGCCAGCCTCTCCTAAAGTACACGCACTGACTTATTCATCCCACAGAAACTGGTAATACACAACAGCGAGCACTGAATCGACACAACATCGATGGCATACGTGCACGAGTAGGCTTAGGCTCGTCATGCGCGCGTGACCTTGCTTACGCATGTTGTTCTTGGTGCGTACACGTCATGCGATTCTCCAGCCACGCTACCTACGAAATCAGGGAAATCAATAAGGCTCACGGTGACTACATGGGACGAGAGGCAAGGGATTCAAGCTTGCTCATTCGCATCATGCTTTGATGGCTCGTAGCGAACCAATTTGAAAAATCACCGTGGTAGAACACTTTTCATCAGGAACGCAAGAACTTCTTGTTTCTAACTACAACCTATTATGTCACCTAGAGATATAGACGCTTAAAAAATAAATCACAAACAAAAGAAAAGCCGCATGCACATCACAATTTTTACCCGAAGACGCTGTAGCAGATGGGTTACAATGTCTAAGAAAATAAGTCTTCATTGACACAACACACTTTCTTCTCTTTATAAGCCATTTCATTCTGTCATAAAACTAACAAAAATTGAATTATTAGAAAAGTTATATCTGATACGACATTCTGACATCTTAATTACCATTGCGCGAAGAAGACTGTTTAGGTACATTCATTTTCTAATATGAGTTTAGGATGAAATGCTTCACATAGGTGCTTTAACCGCAGCTTTATTTCACGCGATGATAACAATTTCCATCCTACTTCATTTTTCATATTGTTACAGCTGTCATTTTCGAGTAATGGATTTAGACAAACCTTGAAGCGCTGTTCTTTATTTTTTAATGTTTGTCACTTGAAGGCATATAACAAGAGATATCATACGAAACAAGCATATTCAAGCATACGGAAAATGTATGCTAAGTACACCGTTGATTGTAAACATGCCGGCGCCTGTCTCAGGCTTCGCTGTATGAAGTATAACAGTTTGGCGACCTTCGCCAGCACTCAATCAATAGGAGCATAATATGAGTTGCCCTCCATGGTTTTCCATTTGTTCTGGAGCAACCCGCGGCTGCTCATAAAAACGTGCTCTCCCTTTTCCACCACAACACCCAGGTTTTCAGGGGGATTCTTCAGTTCTTTCAGGGCACTGGACAGCTATTTCTAGAACGTGGTCTCCACGTCCTCGACCATAGACGTCACCTTCATTTTCTTGCCCCATCTTTAATTCTATCTCCTTCTTCCCCTGCAGACGCTGACACATTCTTCCACCTAGGGCTGTAGAAATAGCGTCTTTTCCACTCCTCTAGCTCTTCCTCTGATCGTTCGCAGCATGTCAGCTTTGTCTTCGTTGAACCTTATAGTGTTTGGAAATATCAATGCTGACTTTTTTTACGTGAAGAAGGGTTTCACACTACGCTAGAAAAAAAAATTTGGCTTCAATAGCGCTCATATACGTGCTCATTTGGAAAATAGGCATTTAGGCAAGAACACCCCAAATAGGCATTTAGAGGCACTATAAAAACACCGTAAAAGTCCCTCTCAACCTCTAATTCATGCTCATATATATAAAATGGCACGATAGGAACGCAAATAACAAAACAGGCGTTTGCACATATCTATAAGCATAACTTACATGGCTGTTACAACGATTTTATTCCTGTATTTTCTTCATTTTTCTCTCACATAGATGTAACAATGACTGTAGCATTCCATTTTAAAAGCTAAAGTATCGATATGGGGATTGTAATCTTTTAATTTGGAGACTCTTAAGCTTCGCCTTTACGAGCAGAACGTGACAGCGACATCACGTTCCTAGTGCGCAGTTCAAACACTTCGTGCATGTAACTTTTTCAAATTTTCTATGCACCCACTACGTGGCCTTAAGGAAATAGGTGCAGTAGCGTGTGTGCCTTTTGTAGTGAGGTGCCGGCTTTCAACTACAGAGCCATTATAATAATCACATATTCTGATGCCCGTTGGCAATGGACGCGTGTACCGGACATTATTATTGCGAAATTTCATGTTGCATTCTGAAGCATGTAACAGGACGCGTGCACTTGCGAAGTATGAAAACTACTCTCACTGCATTTTCAAGCAGAGCAAGTTCTTTTCACTGGTTTCACAAGTGCAGGCGTGGCTGCGTGGTAGAACATCCACTTGCCACGCAAACGACCCGGCTTCGGTCGCCACTTATAGGCCCAAACAACCCTGGTTTTGAAATGCGAAGCATTTCTTAGCGAACTTCGGCGACTTTGAGCGTATCTATCTATCTATCTATCTATCTATCTATCTATCTATCTATCTATCTATCTATCTATCTATCTATCTATCTATCTATCTATCTATCTATCTATCTATCTATCTATCTATCTATCTATCTATCTATCTATCTATCTATCTATCTATCTATCTATCTATCTATCTATCTATCTATCTATCTATCTATCTATCTATCTATCTATCTATCTATCTATCTATCTATCTATCTATCTATCTATCTATCTATCTATCTCGCCACCTACGACTTTTAGCTCTCCTGGCCGTTTCGATAATGGTATCAATACCAAACTGGGTATGACATAACATGACTGTATAAAGGACATATTTGACTTGTCAATACATGAAAATCATAACATATATGTCAGGAATGTCATGATTTACATTTCATGGTCCTGCAGCTCTAGCGGTGGTTTCCTTCACATGGCATGTTGCAAAACTGGTATAATAAGGCATGATTGCATGGCGAACACAAGCGGCAGACCCAAATATGAAAATCATGATATGCCCGTCATGTATTAACATGACTACATGCCACGCTTATGATGCGCTCGCGGCAGTTTCTCTAGCGTCACTTACACCAAATCTGGTATTACGGGACGTGAATGGATGACGAAAGTATGTGACTGGTGCAAACATGATTATCATGACATGCGTGTCATGTAACAACATGACTACGTCCCACACACATGATGCGCTCGCGGCCGCTTTGCTAGCTCCACATATACCAGATTTGGTGTTACGTTACCTCAATGGATGACGAAATATGACTGGTGCAAACATGATAATCCTGACACGCGGGTCATGTAGGAACATGACAACATACGACGCTCACAGCGTGCTCGCGGTCGTTTTGCTAGATCCACATGTAATAAACTTGTTATCACGTGACGTGAATAGATGACGAAGGTAAACGACACATTCAAACATGATAATCGTGACATAGAAGTGATGTACGGCATCATTTACCTCCACCTCGTAACGTTGTGTCGATTTTAAAGTGACATATCAATTTTTCTCATTCATGCTTGGCATATCATCGATTTCCACTGTACGTGGCATCTACCAATTTTTAATGTTTATTTTTTTATTTGCACCGTTCTTGATTTTTTGTCACACATAAGAGGATTTTTTGCTCACATTCAACAACACCGATGCCTATACACTGACGCTGACACCAACGCCAGAATTTCTGCGAAACGAGCTCCTCAACGTTATCGCGCTAATGGTGTAACCTATGAAAGCGCAATAATTCGTCCGACAGGGTACCGACACTATGGAGCAATACTTGATTGAATAATGTGTCAGATTGCACTCTTCCTTGTTATTGGCTGACTTTAGCAATTGAACAGCGCACATTGCGGGAACATAATGGGTCTTTAGAAGACAAAAGCGAATCACTGTGGCAGCGATTTGAATTTACGAGGTAGGGTAGCGAGCAAATGTGCGGTATGGATCAAAACTGCAGTTCAATAAAGCTAGCGCTTATCCAAAACACATGACTGAAGAAGTGGCATAAATTTCAAACAGACATGGGTTTCTGCCCATCAACAGAAGAACAATGTACCTTCATATGCTCGTTAAGTACTCGTGGTAAACTACGTCTTAAGTTTCTCTTATATATATTTTGCTTTTAGGCCATGGGTCTTGTTTATTCGCCCCTGGGAAGCTTTCCTGATAACGGAGAAGATACAGTTGATGTTAAATGGCGACACTATAAAGTACTGTCATCGCACCGCAACCAACAGCATTAAACTAACGATGCGATCCAAGAACCATTCCATGATGCAAGAAAATTAGATTCAAGACACACAATTTTATGCAAATTTTCTTGGCTTGTCTAGTATTTTTTTTCGCGTGATAATTGGCAGTTCGTGAAAAAAAATTGCCGCTAAATTCACAAACCAACGGGCGACAACCACTCCAGCGAGTGCGCATAGACAGATGCGTGAGCCCGTGGTCAGTCACAAATGTGGTGTATTCCAGCCCCGCTTCAACTTCATCGAAGCAAGTATGGCGTCATCTCTCCAAGTCTTCACACAGCTTGAGGTGTTTGCCGGGAAGGGAATTCGAATGCGAGGTGGTTAGTGTGGCGGTTGTAGTTGCGCGCGGGTGCTGATCTTTGTTTGATCAATTTAAGCATGTTTTACGCTACGTGCTTTGATGACGTGCGTGCTCTAATGACGTTTTGTGTATGAAATGCGTGCAACTCGTGATAAGAAAAAAATCAAAGATCTGTAAAAGTGGTGATCCGCCACAGATGATCCACGAGGCACTACAACAGGAACATGATTGATTGCGTTTTGCGGCCGTTACATGAGCTGCCTTGCTGATTCCTTACATGTTAGAGAGTTGCATTTATCGAGCGTGTTGCATCGATCGTTAGGCTGGCCGAAGATAGCAGTAAATTTGATCTACAGCTGAGCAATATTGTTTCTTGAATACGTTATTTGCTTCTGTAGTTGCTTGTGTTCATGTCACAGGTTTCCGCTACTTTGAGAGATTGGTCGTGTCAAGATCCCAGGATTCCGGTTCATTTGCAAATCGCGCCACCTCTCGCCGGCTTGCAGCGGCGCTTCCCGTCACTCTATGGCAATGTGGAACAAAAAATTAACAACTCCTCTTCCTTACACTTTTTTTTCTAATAGCATTCGCGTTTATAAAAGGCAAATGAAGAAACCTTTTTATTTAGCAGAGTTACGTTCGAGTGGTCACAATACTGCGCGTTCGACGAATCAATATTTATAAATGTACAATGCCTAGCGAGCTCTAATTTTTAGCCGCGTTTTCGCCTTTGAACCGCTACTGTGCGGTCGTGCCTGGAGATATCTAAAAGCATTCTGGGATGATTGATTGATTTGTGGGGTTTAACGTCCCAAAACCACCATATGATTATGAGAGACGCCGTAGTGGAGGGCTCCGGAAATTTCGACCACCTGGGGTTCTTTAACGTGCGCCCAAATCTGAGCACACGGGCCTACAACATTTCCGCCTCCATCGGAAATGCAGCCGCCGCAGCCGGGAATCGAACCCGCGACCTGCGGGTCAGCAGCCGAGTACCTTAGCCACTAGACCACCGCGGCGGGGCAAAAGCATTCTGGGAGTTGGGTACTGTAATGTCTCTGGTTCACGTTGGTGTAAAGACTGTTTTATTCCGGAGGTAAAAAAAAAAAAAAGTTGGGTAGCCTGTTTTCCTAAGGGTGCGCCTGCCATCAGGCACCTGCAGCTCCTTCTCGCGATGAGACGGTGTACTGTTGGGTGCGCAGAAAAATTTATATATATGGTACGTGTATTCACTGAGGATTCCTATTGAATGTACTATTATGACTCCGCTAAACAATATTTGAGATTAATTGCATCACAGATCGAGCCTATTGTGCTAGTCATCTGTCAGGCCAAGTACAGGTTTTCGAACGTTTGGAGTGTGTTCATATACTTGTGTATTTATTGTGCACTCGAGTCTGATGAATTTCATAGTAGTTATAGTTAATCAATTAGTGATGAATAACTAGTATTTGATAGTGATAAATAATTATTCATGCTCATGTCAGGTTTCAGAATTGATAGCTACGCTAGGATAAACCTTGCTATAATCATCTTAGTTAGGGTATTTAACTAATTATTCTGAGCTACATCATGAAGCTACTGCACTTGAGTTGATCGACTAATCGATACGAAATCGATGCTGTTTATTACGCTTGTGACCAGATATTAGTTTATGAGAGACATCACGCGAACGCTTCGTCGATATGTGTGAATGAATGTATCGATTGCCCTAGTAACATTTAGCAACATGTGGAAAAGTCTAGCCAAGCCAGGGCTGGCTAGGTGTTCACCGTAGAGCTTGACCGGCGGCGTCATGAGGGTCATTCGGAGTCGGCGTCACCTTGGGCGCACGCCGGGTACATCATGGGTGTCGGCACACGGCCATTTTTGTTTGGCAGTGGCGTATATAGAAGAGAGAAGTTGCATGTACACAAAGCTATATTTATGCTTCTTTTTTACTTCATTAACTGAAATTTCGCAACAGATGTACTAGAAGTAAGCGAAGTGGCAAATGTTTTGTAACTTTTTGTGTTGTTTATTAGCCTACTATCCCGGTCAAAAGAAACCCGAACATTGGCAAGCCTCCGTACACTTATTACCATGGACCGACACGTGTATATGCGCAGAGCTGCCGACTAGGATGAGCACGCCAGTCAGTGGTGATAATGGGACGTTACACACCATACCATCGTGGAGGCTTGCTGCTGTTCGAGTTATGTTTGGCGAGGATAGCGCATATTGAAAACAAAAAAATAAAAAACAAGTCGCAATGGGAGGGGGTTGGGGACGTGCACAGGAGACCACGCGATAAGAATTACCTAAACACCCACGGGCCGAAAAAACCGTAGAAATAAAAATTGGAGGACCCTTAAAGTTAATCGTTTAAGAGGTTAACGTGATGGGACTTTGCCATCCCTTCTGCGCACTTCAACCATTTAGTGCATACTTTTTTGTTGTATGAATTGTGATGTAACTCGAGAAGCCTGAATTGTGGATGACAACAATGTAATCAATAAAGTCGGAAGTGACTTGTGTCTGTGAAGCTTTCGAATTTGACTGCGTCCTGCGTTATGGGTAGCGGTTTTAAAGCACGAGCGCATCAAACCATTATTTGTGTGAAATCTTTTCCAACTTCCTACACACCCACTACGCGGTATTGGAAGAATACACGCAATAACGTGTGAACGTGTGCGCCTTGTGGTAGATTGGATTGCCAGCTTTAAACGACGAATTCATTATGATAATCGCTTGTACCCGATGGTAATGTGCTCTTGCCCTAAGAAGTAGTACTGCGGTGTTACAGATTGTATTGTGAAGCCTTTACGCAGTAAGCGTGTGGTTGTACAACACAAAAGTTGTTTTTGCAGCATTTCTCAACACACGAAGTTATTTTTCGCTGTACTTTCAAGCAGACGCGTGGCTGCGTAGAGAAGCTGCTTGCTGCGCTAACGACTTGAGTTCGATCCTCACTCGCGCGCGGAAGTTTTAATTGTAATATTTTATTTACATGTTTATCCATTTGTGGGTCACGCACAAGATCATTTTTGCTGACAACCAACGACGCCGACAACAACGCCGGAATTTCCGCGAAACGAGCTCTACAACGATATTTCATTAAAATGCAGCGCATATGGTATATTCTAATTACATTTATCTAAAAAGGTTCGACCTCTTTTCGTGATAACAATATAAAGGGTACACGAGCATTATCGTGTCATTTTCTTCTTATTTTATCATGCTTTAATAAGCTCCTTCTCGCATTTTGAGGCTGGTACGATAAAAAGCGGGCGAGCAACCAGATACCCTGCGCAGGCAAGTCTTCCCGATGTGATGGGTGTTTCATGGCATTATATGGCACGCGGAACCATTTGGTTAAGATACGCACGGACTGTGGTTATCTACTGCTCGTGCCATACACAAGCCAGTGTGTGGGAGGGAAAATACCTTCTTGACAAATACAGGTGTTTCGTTATCTCGTTGAACATGAGCAAGGTTTCCTGCGAGTGTGGCAACTTGGGCTAGTTGGTATGACATGGCGATAGTTATAGCACGAGAACAGAACGACAACACAGAGACAAGAAGGACACGAGTGCTATAACTATCCTCACTGCAAGGTAGGAGGTCTGCGGTAATGGTGTAGTCCTCGGCTGGCCTCTTCGGTGCACTGAAAATTGAACGAACGCCTTTCTCAAACTGTGTGCCCACAGATTACACGTCGGGGGAGGGAGGATGCACACCACTGTCGGAGGCTGAACTGGACTCCCAACTTGAGAGAATGGCCATTTTTCTGTCTTCTTCAAAATTGACTCCCCCCCCCCCCCCTCCCGTCTTCTCGCTCACTAGCCTGCTCGACGGACGAATTATCGCTATTGCGAGAGCAGGTTTTGTGCCAGTGGTTGCGCATATGTGGAGAAAAGTTAAAATCCTGTGCGAAACGGCTGCGCAGATGTCCCTGCCGGGCTGCAGAAATTAGGCACCTTCTTCCTCTATTAACCACCACAACCATCACGACGGACGCGCGGCAAGAGTACGGCACCTTTTTTTGGCATAGATCACCGCAGTGAGCAGCCAGTGGTCCAGTGCTACCATATTAGACTTGCTCGATGCAATAAGACCACGTGTTGACTGCTCAACATCTCATCAGATTTTTGTTCTGTTCTTATTTGACATTCTCTATTGACAAATTTTGGGGTGGAGCACATTCGGCAAGCACTCTCAAATTATGACAGGTAGATTGCCACTATCCCTCAAGAGGAAGGTATATAACAGCTGTATCTTGCCGGTACTTAGCTACGGAGCAGAAACCTGGAGACTTACAAAGAGGGTTCAGCTTAAATTGAGGATGACGCAGCGAGCAATGGAAAGAAAAATGGTAGGTGTAACCTTAAGAGACAAGAAGAGAGCAGAGTGGATTAGGGAACAAACGGGGGTTAAGGATATTATAGCTGAAATCAAGAAGAAGAAATGGACATGGGCAGGGCATGTAGCGCGTAGACAGGATAACCGCTGGTCATTAAGGGTAACTGACTGGATTCCCAGAGAAGGGAAGCGGGTTAGGGGGAGACAGAAGGTTAGGTGGGCAGATGAGATTAAGAAGTTTGCGGGTATAAATTGGCAGCAGCGAGCACAGGACCGGGTTAACTGGCGGAACATGGGAGAGGCCTTTGCCCTGCAGTGGACGTAGTCAGGCTGATGATGATGATGATGATTGACAAATTTTGTGTGTGTGTGTGTGTGTGTGTGTGTGCGTGTGTGTGTGTGTGTGTGTGTGTGTGCTTTTTCCGCCCCTGTATGTAAACATAACTGAAAGGAAAAAGGGGGGTAGCCCGTACCACCAGGAGGTATAACGGGCTCAAGCCAATCTAACATAAATGAAGAGGGGAAACTTCCCAAATTTTTATTTTTATTTGAAAAAGCCAATTAGTTAAAAAAATAACATGGGTAAAACCTAGTGAGTGCAGCATGGAGCTGTAATAAATAAACTAGTTAGCTCCTCAGGAATAAGCAGGTCGATATGCAGCAGCAGTGTATTTCCCCCACTTGAGTTTTTGGAGTTCGGGTGTGTGTGTGTGTGCGTGTGTGTGTGCGTGTGTGTGTGTGTGTGTGTGTGTGTGTGTGTGTGTGTTTATTTTAAATGCAGTGTCGTTGCATGCAGAAAGTCCAAAAACAAACAACGAAGTGGGATGCGAGCCAGTGGTCTTGAGGATGGGTAAACGTTGACGAGGATGGTAGCAGTGGCCTCTGTGATGTTGAAGCCCATTTCTTCACCAGGAGTCATGTAGCCAGGCACGTCGGGCTGTCGTTCCAACCAGCGATGCAGCAAGGAACCTTGGGCAGCCTGTTTGCCGCTGCGAACTTAGACAAGGCGCCATTCGCAATAGTAACAAGCTTTTTTTAAAAAAAAGGGAGGGGGGGGCAGGATTAGGTACTTGCGCAAGCGTTGCGAATCCTATGGTTCGAGTACTTAGGGAAAATGGAGCAGTGATGCTATCGTTATCAGTCGCCGAGGTTTTCCCCCACCTTTGTTGGCATAACTGCGACTGTAATCGAGAGCACTCACGCAAAAGTTGTGATAGGGAGGTGATTCGGAGTATGAAGCGACGTCCTGATAAAGTGTTGGTAGCTAATACGTGTCATGTGGATGTCATAGAAACAGAGTTGCGCATGACAGTCACTAACTGAAGTAGATACGCACGAGATTTTTTATTGGTCAATAGCCCATAATAATGCGCAAGTAGTGTTGTATCACTTTTGGGCACACGTAAATGGGTCACAATGTGTTGCGTGTTAGGGCATTCATTAAAGTAGTGTTGTTCGCTCAAGCAAGGTGCACCACATATACACCTGTCCGATGCAGTTATATTGAATCGATGAAGATAATACTGAAAGTGTCCGTGACCAGATAATAAGTGTGTTAGGTTTTTAGGAGGCGGGAACCATTGAGGAATTTTGTACGGACTTGTGATCCAATGAAATAGCGTTGTCTCAGGTCCCTCAGTCTGCCAATGGGTGTGCCAATATGAATTCAAGATTTTATGAAACTGAGTTCGTACTGACTGAATAGATATTTTGGCTTAACGCACGAAGCCTGATTTCCCTCCTAATGCAGCTGCAGCGTCAGCTAGCTCATTTCCCGAAATTCCCATATGGCCAGGAACATGAAACATTTTTATAATTTTGCCTGACGAGATTATATGGTTAAGAAGCAGCTTAATGTTCCGAATTCTTTCATCGTTATCAGTGAGACTTGAAAGCTTCATTAGAAGCGATAGACAGTCTGTGTAAATGTGGGCTGGCGTGTTAAAGTTGTTTGTAAAAACGAAATGAAGGGCTTCTTGGAATGCTATTAATTCCGTGTCGTATGCGCTTGAAGCGTTGCGGATCTGAAATTTTCTAACAGTTATGATTTTTCCATCCTTTGTCAAAGCAATATATGCCGCACCCGCCGCGTAGGACGTGTATGAGCCGTCAGTGTATACGTGAATGGCTTTTGTTTTGAAAATAACTGCTTCTTGTGATGGTGAGAGTTTAGTGAAAGTAAATTTATATTTTTTACTGGGGTGATGAGCCCACGGACTGCATGGATATAGTATGTCAGCCGGTTTGAATGTTTTTACACCATAATAAGTTACGTTCCGGAGTATAAATAAGGAAAATTCTGCAGATTGTCTGTCCAACTCTAGTGGTAACGGAGGCGCGTTAGCGAGAATCTGTAGGGATGACGTACGTGTGGTGTAAAATGCACCTGTTAAGGAAATTAAGACGGTTCGCTGAACTGATAAAACTCGCGCCCTAATGAATTTTGATGGGAACATAGGCCACCATACCGGAGATGCATACGTGAGAGAGGGCAATATCACTTGATGGTAGAGTCGTCTAATGAGTGTACTTTTTAATGAACGGTGCGATTTAACAAATGCGAGGAGCCGGGACGTGGACACTTCAGCCTTTCCTTTAATATAGTCAATGTGGGCATGAAAATTTAAAGAGGGGTCAAATAATACGCCTAGAATCTTAATTTCTTTCTTGTGTTTGAGAAAAATGCCATCCATGCAGATAGATGGGCAGTGTTTTGATGTACCCATGTGTCCGTTAATAAAGAAAACGAAGAACGACTTCTCGGCGCTTACGGTGACTTTTTGTTCTCGTGCCCAACCAGATACCAAAGCCAAGACATGCTCAGCCTTTGCTTGTAATCGGAGTCTTGACTTATCTGTGATAACAATGATGGTATCATCCGCGTACGCCTGTATGTGTACGTCGGGTGGCACGGGAAGATTGAGTAAGCTGTAAGCTGTATATTACTATGTTCCACAGTAGCGGACTGATAGGGGATCCTTGCGGGCTGCCAATCGTTGTACGAACTGTTTCTTCTGCAACGTTGGTTGAAAAAGTTACAGTGCGTTTCGATAAAAAGGATTTGAGTAGAAAGTACAAGTTTTGTGGACACCTGTGCTTGCGTAAAAAGTTCAAGACTGCAGGATGCCAAACACTATCGAATGCTCCTACAAAATCAAGAGATATGAGTATGGTAGGAAGTTTGGCTGCCTTGTATGCAGCCAATTTGCTTCGCAGTGTGTATAGTGCTAAAGTAGCACTTTTATTGTGCGTAAAACCGTATTGATTATTGTGAAGAAGATTATTATTGCGCAGGAAATAATACAGACGAGCATTTAAGAGTCTTTCTAATACTTTACTGAATACAGAGTTCATAACTATTGGTCTATATGCATTAGGCGAATTGAGCGGACGTCCTGGCTTTGGTATGAATATTACTTTCCCTCTTCTCCAAGCCTGTGGGAAGTGTCCGATTCTTAAGGCGGTATTGAAGATAAAATAGAAAAATTGAGGATGGTATTCAAATAATCCTTTATTGAACGAGTAGGTTAATCCGTGGTGTCCAGGGGCAGAGTGTGAGTTACCCTGTTTCATCGCGCACTCTATCTCAGATATTGTAAAATGAGGGTCAAAAGTATGCCATGGGTAAGGACTAGCCGCAATGTTACGCATGATAGTGTGGTGCATGTTATCTTAAGAACAGCTGTCCACTACTACCAATGTATTGAGTAGTAGCCGGGCGGACTCCATTACAGAAGCTGTGCGAGTGCCGTTAGGTAAATCTAGAGGAGGAAGAAAAGTTACTTGGTGGTGTTTTTGAAATGCGGTTTTGAAAACCTCACCATATAAACATTTCTTAGTGAGAAAGTCATCAATGTCTTTATCAAACGATGATTTTGCTTTCCTGATTTTGTCCTTGTAGGTTGAGAATGCATCAACGTACAATTTGCGATACATGTCTCGAAGAACGGGGTCAGCTGTTCGCTGGTATCGTCGTCGCATAGCCCGAACATGCTTACGTTCAATAGTCAATGCTGGTGTCCACCAACCATTACCTAAATTACTACGCGATGTTATGCGTCTTGAGTAACGTTGGCTTAAAGCGGAGTATATCGCATAAAACTTGTCTATAACCATGTTTAGGGCTTCAGGTGACCCAATGTTGCAGCCGAGTATCTTTGTGAACCAAGTATCGTCCTTTAATTTGTTAAGAATTTTCGTTCTTCCTAGATTAGTCAATCGTTTAGCACTGCTGGTATGTGCTTGCGAGAACGAGAATTCAATGTAGTTGTGGTCCGAGAGAGTAGGAATTTGGAGAACCTTCCAATGGTAAGCATCGCGAGTGAGGTCATGCGAAACCATGGTTAAATCTATCCATGAATCTGCATACGGAGTTGTGAAAGTTGGAGGGGAGTTGGGGTTGTTCAATATGACTAAGTCATTCGCCGTCACGAATTGGACTACTTGAGAGCCTCGAACATCCCCTATAGCTGGCTCCCACATTCTATGCTTAGAATTGAAATCTCCGGCTATGATGACAGTACAATCTGTAATCAATGAAACTACACATTGCAATGTAATAGTACACAGTACTAGGCTGGGGTGTCAGCCATCTTCTTTATTTCTAACTTCTTCTTCCTCCTCTTCTCCCCCTAACCCTGCTTCACGTCCACGTACACTCCCCCACTTTGAAGACTCATCCCTCCTGGGGTGATACTTGAAAACGTTTCCAATGGTCGGAAACTCCAGCACACCATCATTGTTGGTGTAACCGACCCTTTTGAGAACGCCATGTTGTACTGCGATCTGCACCACGCGATAAGGTCCCATGTACACCTGCTTTGTGCCGGGAAGGCCTTTTCTGACAAGCACCAGATCGTTCAGTTGTATATGAGGTATCCGCGTGTTGTGCCGACGGTCAAAGTTCCTCTTCATACTTTCCCGGTATCGCTGGTAGGCTTCCGAAGGTTTTCGTTTTTCGCACAATTGCAGGCGGTCTGCAATGCAAAGTTCTTGATCAGCAGGAAGCACTGGTACCTTTCCGAAAGCTGCAAAGTATGGACTACAGCCGATGCTCGCAGTGTGCGACCGATTGTGATGAGCGACAGCTGCCTCCAAGCAGCACTTCCATCCACCCTGAAAACCTGGATACATTGAAATGAACTGCTTCAAATCCCGAATGATTCTTTCAGCCATGCCATTTCCTGCAGGATGGTACGGAGCGCAGCGTCGCAATACAACTCCTCGTTTCTTCGCCCAATCTTGCAAACGCTGACTGAGAAACGCTGGCCCATTGTCTGATATTACTATTTTCGTATTCTTGAACATCTCCCGACTCAAAAGAGCGATCACACTATTTGCGTCTTCCCTTCCCGGCCGTGCAGCCACTATTCTTGTGCACTGGTCTATTGCCACTAGGAAAGACTGCGTTCTTCTTACTCCTGCAGCCTTCTTCTTGAGCTCTGCGAAATCCAGATGGATGACTTCAAATGGTACGTCGGAATGTTGAGGCAAAACCATCTCGTCTGTTCTCTGAAGGTACTTGGCTTTGTGAACTTGACATTGATGACAGGACTGAGCGTACCTTTGAACGTCCTGTTTCATGTGTTTCCACTGGAAACGCTGACGAATCTTCTTATATGTCCTCCAAAAGCCGTCATGTCCACCTGAGTGCGGGGAGTCGTGATAAAGCTCTAAAATTCGGGGCACCATTGTTTCTGGGACTGTGAACTTCCCGTTATGGTACTTAAGTTCTTCAGTTCCCTCCCACAACAATGTTGCGTTGACAAAGGATACGGGTGTTGCAGTAGGTCTCCAGCTTGCAAGCGGGCGTCGTTCCTCAGCTCGTGTGGCCCCGGTATTCCTTGCAGCAGGTGTCATGGGTGGACGTTGGGTTCCTAGGTCCTGGAGGTAGATGTTTCGCATTCCCTGCAGAAGTTCTTCGACTGTCTTGGGTCCTCGCATTTGTATTTGCTTCTGGAGGTCCGGACTTAAACCATGAATGATAAGCGGAACCACAGACGTCTCAGGCAAAGATGAATCCGCCAGCTGTAGCAAGCGCCTTTTCTCATAGAAATAGCTGAGTGCAGATCCAGACCTGTATTTGAACGTGATTGCTTTGTCCCATAGCAACACCTTGTTCTCGCTGAAGGAGCTCAGAAAGCTTGCTTTCCACTCTGTCCATGGTTTGTTGCTGTGAGCGTTGAGACGCGATTCGTACCAACTCTTTGCTATGCCCGATAGGAAAACTCGCATGTTTTTCACTTTATCTTCGTCGCTGTGCCAGTAGTTTTCATTGCATGCATATTCGTAAAACGTGAGCCAGGACTCGGGACTACTAGACTCTCCGTCAAACATGTCTGGCTTCACTTGTTCGCGACTTGGTCTGCTTAATCTTTCCGTCGCTTTTACAAGCAAGCGCAATAAATCATTTTGCTGCCTATTCTGTTCTTGGTGCAGTTCAAGAAACTTGTTAATTAGCTCAATGGAACTGTCAGGCGAAGCAGCGGTAGCAGGCTTCGCGTCGTTTTTTACTGGAGTCAGCACGAAATTCTCATAATCCTGAAGTTTCATGTTGATCCTCACCGTTCTTTTAGCTAGTAAATGGTCTGGAGCTATCTTCATTTTAGTGCTTATATAGGAAACAAATGCGTCAGTGCTCACTGCTTCCGGAAGAGCTAGTTCCTCTTCATCTTGAGGCGTTGCGGTCAAGATCCGGATGCCACCGCGTTGATTCGCTCCAATTGTGAAGTCCACCCACATCTTGAATGTCCGCACAGAAAGTATACGCGGCTGCGCCAATTTGTAATAGTACACAGTACTAGGCTGGGGTGTCAGCCATCTTCTTTATTTCTAACTTCTTCTTCCTCCTCTTCTCCCCCCAACCCTGCCTCACGTCCACGTACATGCAACTCATCCAGAACTGGGTCAATAGGTCTTTGCGGCGGTGCATACACAGCAATCAGTATTAATGTTTGGTCAAGGCTTTCACACTTTACTGCAACAACCAAATCTGTTACGTGTAAAGGGAAAAAGTCAAAATTAGTGTTGTGCACTAGAAGCATCGCGAGGATTGTTTGGTGCATGGAACTTTGTTATGGTGTGTGGTATGCCTTGAACAGTGCCTGCGCGGATGTGCGGGTCACACACGAAGGCGAAATTGAAGTGTTGTTGCGTCATGTGTTCTATCAATAATTTTGTGGCATCACGTGTATGGTCTAGATTAGCCTGTAAAAATTTTAAGTTATTGCTGTGAGTCTTGATAGTTCTGATCAATTTTAAATAACAAGCGCAACGCCTTTTTTAAAACAAAAATGCGAAAAGCTGTAAGGAGCCTTTTTTCATGTATTGCAGTGTGACCCGCGCAACCAGCAAATATCTTGAGGAAAGAAATATTGTGTAATTTTGTGGGATGTGTAGTTACTTGTAAGTGTGTGTCATATGGTGTAATTTCGTGTATGAATATGCCGTAATTAGAGGAATAGCGGCAAAAGCAGCGACCTCCATGTGATCCATATAAATGAGTCGAAAAGGATGCGGGCACTAATGCAGGAAATCGTAAATAACACTGCACGTTATAGAGGCCGCTGCGTCCTTCTTTGATGTACACGCCTCCTGGATTATCCATAGTCTGTTCTGGCCCTCATGCGGGCGACACGTTCTCGTAATATAGGACACATTTCGTGTCCAGTTGGATGAGAACTAGGTCTTGCGACCTTTTGGCATTCGTTGCAAACAATTCCTGGATCGTTCATTCTAAGAGTGCATGCTTCACCAAGATGTGTACCCGTGTGTGTGTGTGTGTGTGTGTGTGTGTGTGTGCGTGTGCGTGTGCGTGTGTGTGTGTGTGTGTGTGTGTGTGTGTGTGTGTGTGTGTGTGTGTGTGTGTGTGTGTGTGGGCTGTTTCTTTGGTCCGCTCGAGTGTCTTATTCGCTGGTATTCTTACCGATCAAACAAGTGCACATGCGAAATTTTCATACATGATTCTATTACCTTTCAATATTACCCTGAGATGAGCAATGCATGCGTAGATGAGCAACGCGTGTATGTAAAGATTGAGACCTTGTGGTACCACTCATGATACTTTTTCTGGTAGCGCGCAGTAGTTTATTCATGTTTTGAAGTAGTATGTTATCATTGAGTTTTTTTGTAAAATTCTTCGTAAAGCCGACTGGTAATTTCATGAACAGGCAAGTGTTGCAAATGACTAACGTTTGCGAGCCAACCTAACTTTATTTTTTGGTGAAAGTGATAAATTGTGGTGCTCTTCCACTTGTTAATTGATATGTCGGGTTGAATGTCCCAAAACCACCATATGATTATGAGAGACGCCGTAGTGGAGGGCTCCGGGAATTTCGACCAACTAGGGTTCTTTAACGTGCACCCAAATCTGAGCACACGGGACTACAAAAGTTCCGCTCCATCGGAAATGCAGCCGCCGCAGCCGGGATCTGATCCCGCTACCCGTGGGTCGGCAGCCGAATACCTTAGCCACATAGACCGCGGTGGGGCGCTCTTACACGTGTAAGTACCAACGCGTATACGAACTCTTCTAGTCTGGTTGTTACTATCAATCTCTTCTTTTTCTTTTTTTTTTGGGGGGGGGAGGGGGGCTTCACATTATCTTTGCTTTCATTGGGCCGCTCTTTAGTTTTACTTTAACGCTCCATTCTTTTACATCTCTAGATTTTTTTCTTGAATCATATCGCAATCAGAGCTCAAAAGAGTGATATTGTCCGCTTAATTTACGTAGCAAAGGCATTCCTCGTTACTTCATATTTTTTTTGTCCTACTTCTTTAAATATTTATTACGAAAGTGCCATGAATAACAATGAAGAGATTGTAAGTGTTTGCCTGACTACATTCTCCATCATGACTTTCCTGCTTTTCTAGAGGTTGGCTACAGGATCGTTCAAATCTTTGCTATGGCATCTTGAGATCTTGAGGTGTTTTTTAAGGCAAAACATTTCTGGAAATGCAGGCGTTAGTTCATACGTGGGAAAAAATTTGTGTTGCCCACTTCGTTATCGTGCCGCTCTTTCACTATATGCTGCTCCTAATTGTGAAGATATAGTAATGTAAATAATTGTTCTAGGTGTAACAAATTGTTTGTCACTCATCAATGGTCACCGAAGAACAAGTGATACTTGATGAGATGGAACTGTAAAGCTCAATATGGGAATGCTATGAGGTCATAGAACAAAAAAATAATTGAGAAAATTGTGTCTTTTGATGACATCCTTTGTTTGAAGCGTAGTTTTTTATGGAACCATGATGGGTACCTTATGAAATAAAATGCCCGCAATGAGATGCTAGCGAATGAGACACTAATAATAAATTATAAAGTGCTCTATAAAAGCCGCTTCTTAAGCTTAAAACTGTAACTGCCCTGTGCGTCCCGGCCAGGCTGGCATCCCCCCCTTTTTTTATGGAAGTATATTTGGCTCCTTACGTACAGTGAAGCACAGAGTAAGCACTAAGTAGAAATAAGAAATTGAAAGACCTTCCAAAAGGAAAACTAGAGAGTACAATCTCGAAGCACTATTTATGTGAGCGCCACAAGTTAAGTATTGAAGCTGAAATTATAAACACAATGCATTGCAGGTGACGAGAAATAAATAAAAGACATCATCTTCATCTGACTTCAATTTCTACACATATAAAATGTTCTGGACTATACTGTTCACCAAAGTCACGAGTTATTCCGATTCGAAGAAAGACAGAAGTCCTCAGTCTGAAAAAACAAACAAACATGCTTGGCTGGTTGGAAACGTGCTCGCGTACTCCACACCTGCCAGCTCTTGAACGTCATGAGTGAGACTGCGCTTATGGTGAGCTCACTATTGTTTGGCTTCCACAATGAGGGGCGACAGGAAAGAACTGGTTGAGTGGCGAGCCCCTTTCTGTGCAGAACACGCTAGCTTCGCGGTTGGAGGAGAAAAGTGGGAACGAGGGGAAGGGTGGAACTTCATGAAACACGAGGTGGATGTTTTAAAAACTAGCCCCTCATGAACCGCAATCCTGGCCTAGGAAAAAAAAAAAACTCATGTCATGTTTAATGCAGTGCATTGCTATAGGCAGTATTCCAGCTGCGTTCGACATTACAAAACATATGTTTATGCGCATATTATCAAACATCTGACTGGTATTATTTGTTATCCTACCTGTTTATGTGAGGTGCGATGAAAGAAGGAAGTTTAGTCTTTCTTGCTATCACAGTCTTGGTAGCTTGAAATTGCTCGGTGTCGGTATGGGTATGTGGGTACAGTGTGTGAGCGTGTGTGTTGGCAAGTGTGCATGTGTGTAACTAAATGTAATGAGCGTGTTTGCATCTGCACTTGTGTTTCATGTGTGTCCGCGTATTTGGGAGTGTGGGACTGCATGCAAATTTGTTGAGCTACATGTCTGTGCATGTGTTTATGTGAGTGGACAAGTGTGTGCGTAAGTGCGTGTATGGCAGTGCGCGCGTGTTTATGCGCGTGCGTCTACATTAGTGCGTGTTTGTGTGAGTTCATGTGTGCGTGATTATATGCGTGTATATATTTACGCGCGTCTTTTTGTGTGTTCGTGTGCGTTTATATCACTGCGCACGTGTTTTTGTTGGTGTGTTGGCATGTATGTGTGTTTGCGTGCGTGTGTGTGAGGGTACATCAGTGTGTGCATGTATGGCAGCGCGCATGCTTATGTGCGCGTGTACGTCAGTGCGTGTGTGTTTGTGCGTACGTGGACGTGCGTGTACATCAGTGTACACGTTCTTTGTGTGTTTGTGTGTGTGAGTGTACGACAGTGCTCGCATTTTTTTGTACGCGTGCTTCTATGCATGCAAGTTAGTGCGCGCGTGTTTTTGAGTGTGCATGCGTGCGTATGTGCGTGTGTGTGCATGTACGTCAAGCGTGTGTGTTTGAGCGTACATGCGTGTGTGTGCGTGTACGTTAGTGTGCGCGTGTTTTGTGTGTGTGTGTGTGTGTGTGTGTGCGTCTACATTAGTGTTCTCATTTTTGTGCGCGTGCTTCTGTGCTGGTTTGTCAGCGCGCATGTGTTTTGTGAGTGCGTGCATGCGAATGTGTTTGTGTGCGTGTACGTAAGTGCGCGCGGTGTGTGTGTGTGTGTGTGTGTGTGTGTGTGTGTGTGTGTGTGAGGATAGGTGGGTAAGTGGGTGTGTAGAGTTCTGAGTGCGCATTTTTTTTTTTGCTTTGGTCAGCTCAGCGCCTCGTGTTTTTTACTTATCAACACAAACAGATTTCTCCACCGAAATATAAACCTTTACTCTACGTTGATCACAACTTCAAACACTGCTACAAATATGTACTGTAGTCATCTTCATTCCTGAATTTCCCTCATACATATCTTGGTGTACGACAATCAAAATTCAGATTCCCTTAATCACTGCAAAAGGTGCGTTGTGTCAAAAAGTGAATTGTCATGCTTTTGTACGCAGTAGATTGTTATCGACGGTATACTCCCTCTGCGTCATTCGATAACGTCGAAATGCGTCGCTATCGAAACGGGGATGATGCGAATGATATGTTATGAAAAAATTGGTACGCTGTGGCCTAACTATTTTTAAAAGAGCATACATTTCAGCAAACGTGCAAAATAGGAGTCCTAAGGAGAACATGTTTGGTGTGTTTAGTATGTATTTCGATGTTCTTAGTTCTTTGAAGATGTGAACATATTCTGTTGCAGTAAAATAGTCTTTTCTTCTCGTTCGTTTCTCGAGTGAAAGCAAGGCACCATTTTGGTTAAAATACCTGCATGTACATATGTTATGCAACTTTCAAAGCCAGAATGTTTCAAGGCAATTAGACAGGACAAATTATTTTTATTGAAATAGCAATTATATGGACACTCACGGATAGATTTAGCCGCCGGCTTCGACGTCATGCACCTTATATGTATAAGTATCTGTATATATGAAAACGTAAGAGAGAAAAAAATCCAGAAAGAGACACTCCGGCGCATGGAATTGAACGTGCAACATCTGCGTCCTGAAAGCGAGGCATTAACTACTGAGCCATCCCGGAGCCCTTTAAAGGGCACGCAATTTATATATGCCGCTTACCGCTGCTCAGAAGCGTCTTGGGGGGGGGGGGAATTATGTTTTCAGAATTACCAAAAAGATGGTGCAATGAGCTTGCGTCGCCACATCGCGTGGCGGCACCCGCTCTGATCTTGTACGCGTACCTTGCGCTGCCTAGGGAAGGGGAGCGGCGCTCCCTCATGCGTCCTTATCTCGCGGTGGCGAGGAGGGGAGAATCGTGCGCCATGGCTGGCCTCGGACTTTACCTGGAACGTTTCTTCTGTAGTTACCGGGTGCACAAGAGTCATTAGGGGCTTTTAGCTTGAACGTATACTTTTTTACGTTACCGTGTTACCGGTAACTGATAGAATCTGCGCATGCGCGGGCTTTTACGGAACGTAAACCTCTACGTTTCCCTATACAGATCGGGTTTAAACATTTATGTTCTTCGCGATATAGGCTTTACGTTTCCCGCCCTATCTCGCAAATCTACCTTCGTTCGTAGAAACTCGTGTTATCCGCATTGCGGGGACTCGACCGTCGAGTTGAAATAAGCTGAAGTACGAGCGTCAATAGCCATTACATTGCTTCAGTCGGATTACCAAAGCTAGAATGGCCTAGGACATAGACGCCGTAAATGTGCAAACTTCCCACAAGATGTAAACGTGGCGCCATCTAGCGGGGCAATAGTGAACCAGGTAATCGCAAAATTGTAATGGCAGAAACATTGAGCACTGTACGTCTGATGCAAAAAAATGCGCAGTGGCGTTATTACAACTGAGTTACGTAGATAAACATTTTCACATCAGTCACTGTATTCTTCCACTCATGGCTGATAAGCGTACTGACGCGGAAAATGGGTAGCAAAACGTGAAAGCTAGCACTCAAAATCCATCGCAAAGATGTTTATTGTATAGTTTGAGATATATCAATGATGCGTACTGTTCGAAACAACACGGGGTGCAAAGTAGCCACGCTTAACATTGATCGCCGCACAGTGTATGTCATGGTGTCCATGGGTCGTGGTCGTTGCATTTGATTTTTTTTTCAAAGCGACGTCGGCGTGTGGGCTCTCATCGGTGCGAGCAAATGACTAATAAATATCGCCGCATTCAAGCTCATTTATTTTTTGGGTGTGAACAGGAAGTGCCGGCTTAGGCAGGTTCAGCTTGAAAGTTTGGTTCATGAATAGCTTACTCGTGAGTAAAACATAATAGTTCGCGTGACCCTGCAGTCAAAGTTTACGTCATCACATCGGTAAATTTTATAATTTCTCAGTCACACGAACACTTCAGATCGTGAGCGGTTCCGATCGCCGCGGATCTTTTTAAAAAGTCACTGGTGTAACACGTTTAGACGAAAATACAAATATGTTCTGGGTCTAACAGGACGAAGGTTTTCAGTTCTAGTCGAAAAGCTGAATCGAACAACCTCACTTTTCTCCTGCACATCGACGATGTAGGTGCTCTTCGAACACGTGGACAGGGAAAAGACTGGCGAGCGCTGTCACTTCCCGGTCCGCGTCTTCAAAACGCATCCACGTCGTCGACATACAGAACCAACTGGCCCAATTAGGTTCGCCGACAAACTTGTCCAGCAATTTATGCTTTTTTTATGTTTGTATAGGCACGACCCCTATAAGAGGTAAAATGGAGCAAGGGGCCGCGCTCGTCGGAAGGCCATGACAGATATTTGGTGTGGCGCCCTTCGGCCACGCGAGCCGCGTTACCTGCAGCAGTGGCCGCGCCTGTGCCTGCCGTGTGCTATGTCGAGCCCCTTCATGTAGCCGCTAAACGTTGCTCCAAACACATCCTAAGTAACGCACCACAAATAATTGAGCAGCAAACTTAAACACACCATGAATGGACCACAAGAACTATTGAAAAAGCATTGCCAGAAGTGCAGCACCGGAGGTCTACTGGGGTAAGCCGTTTGGCACGAGCCAGTTTGTTTACTCACACCGTAACCGTCTATAAACGTCACTCGCTCCCACGAAACTTGTCTGCTCCTCTTTCGCATGAACCGACGCTTACACAACAACTAGCGAGGAGGATTAGATTTCGAAGTCGTAGTTCTTCAATAGGTGACCGGTAATATAGGCAATGGCAAGGAACTGTGGGATGCGACGGCTTCCGGTTCGACGCACCACGCTGGTTAGCAGTGGCACGCGCGCATTTTTCTACCACTTCGTTGATAAAAAAACACCTCTCCGTGCGATGTAAGTGCTTCAGATGTTGTTTTGTTTTGTTTTTGCTAACCCTGACTGTGACGATGACAGGCAACGAAAGCCGTGGACACTAAGGAAACTTTATATCGCACTAAAATGATCTGCAATGCTTTTATGCTGCTCGGGAGAAGGAGGGTACTGTCAGTTTGACTAGCAGATCAGTCCATACAGAAAACAATTTTCATTGTATGGTACGTTACTGCAAATAAAAAATCCCCATTTTAAAGACCTCAAAAGATGGCGATGACTTTAGCAGTGTGCTAAGAGTTCGTTTGGGGATCGATGCTTCGGCCGACATCGTCGGTCGATCGGCATGAAGAGCAGCACTTACTGAACGCATTGAGATTTTTTTTTTCGCGCCTTCCACGCTCTATAAGATGCCTTTCTTCGTCGAAGCCAGATGCTTATTTAAACGCTGATCTTGATCAAGTTGCGCGGCACGGCGGCACATACACAATACAGTCTGACATAAGGGGCACCGAATAATCTAAACCCCGCGCTTGTAACGCAGTTCTTCCTATGAGTGCCGTCCTGGCGCACACTTTGACCAAGATAAACGCAAATGCACTCGTCCAGCGCTTCGTGTAACCTTACTCTTGAGTGAAGCCTTTGTATTTTTGTCATATATACGAGTGTAATGGCCAACGCTCATCTTGTATGGCAGGTATATTTCACCCGCGCATTGCCCTAATATTTTTGCTACGTGCGTTGGCGCGACAATTTATTTCTCAATATATTGTTCGCAGCAAATTCATGCGTTAAAGCTTTTTACTGTGGAATACACAAGTATCTGTGATAGAATGGTTTTCGCACACTCTGGCTTCAACGTTTCATACTCAAAGGCTACTTGTTGCTGTGGCTGTTCTCACATCTGCGGCCCACCTCAATTTTCTTTCTTCGTTTCATGGCAATCGATACATGCGTTTGCCTTTCACGCTCGTGTTGGAGCAGCCAATGGCTGAATTACCAACCATGGTTCATCAGGACGAAGATAAACGGGCCACCGCCGCGTGCTAATCCCGAATAATCTGAGGCTTGTGGCGAAGCGGTTCACCGTTGTCTATTCACCGTTGTCTACAACGTAGACAACGGTTCAACGTTGTCTACGTTGCACCATCTGCGACCGGAAGCCGGTAGCAGATGGTGCATCCCACAGTCCCTCGCTCTTTTACTGGTGACTTACTGGAAAGAAAGTGTTTCCAAATTTAGCTTGGTGAAAAAGACTGGCTTTTTGCACTGTGCAAAACTGGTGACTTTTCATCATGACTGAGGCCGAGGCAGCAGGGACGCACTTCGCCGAGAGCTAAAGGCAGCTCGAACCTTTCGACGAGTCTGCCAGCGACTAGGCTTCTTACGAAGAGCGCCTTCCGTCGTTTCGGATTGTCAACCATGTACCCAACAGTGACAAAGGGCTGGCGCTTTTGAGTATCATCGGTCCTAAGACCTACGGGCTGTTGAAATCATTAACAGCTCCAGAACTGTTTTCTAGAAAGAGTTTCGAAGTACTCGAGAAAGTTTTGAGCGACCACCTGTCTCTGAAGCCGTCCGTTATTGGAAAGCGGGCCAAGTTTCACCGGAGGTGTCAACGAAAAGGCGAGTCTTTGTCTGAGTTTGTTGCCGAGCTCAGTAAACTGTCTCAAATGTAAGAGTTTGGAAGTGCACCGGACGAGTTTCTTCGGGACCGCTTCGTGTGTGGCCTGCTAAGAGAAGACATTTACACAGAAGACATTCACACAGGATGCTTCGTGTGTGGCCTGCTAAGAGAAGACAACACAAGATTGAAGCGTGCCCACATGTGGACGCAACCTGTTTACACGGCGACAAAAAAGGGCATATCCAGAGAGCGCGCGGAAGTGTTCGTAAGAGTTTGTCTAAGAAGCCAGGGAAAAAGGAATATCAAGATACTGACGGTTGTGTCGTGGAAAGCTTCGTCCCTCAGTCTAAACGGTGTGTCCACGGCTAAGCTCAACCCAGTCACCATACAGATGACTATCGAAGGCGTCTTGGTGAACATGGAGCTAGACACGCGTGCGGCTATTTCCGTCATGTCAACGACTCAGTTCCGTCAGCTCTTTCCATCAGGCATCGTGGAGCCCACTTCAGTAAAGCTTCGTAGTTACACAGGAGCCGTGGTATGACCACAGGGGTGTGCTCGGTCAACGTGCAGCACGGCGAATATTTGGCGCGTCTTTCGCTCTACGTCGTGGACCACAAGAGACCGCCTCTACTGGGCCGGGAGTGGCTATACGCTGTCCAACTGGACTGGGCGAAAATCTGGAACATAAATAACATTTCAAGGTCAGACACCACCTATATCACCGTAAAAAAGAGGCTCGACGCATTGTTTGCGAAGTACCAACCCCTTTTCAAAGACGAGTTAGCTGCGATAACGGAAGAGCGTGCCGAATTTTTTCTTAAACCTCATATGAAGCCGAGATTCCTAAAGGCCAGAAATGTTCCATTTGCATTGCAAAAAGCTTTTGACGATGAGTTGCCTAAAATGGAGAAACTAGGGATTATGTCGCCAGTTACGACATCGGAATATGCAACGCTGGCAGTACCGGTAATCAAGCAAGACGGGAGCATAAGGATTTGCGGCGACAGCAAGACAACTGCTAACCCGTGCCTTGATGTCGACCGCTACCCGTTACCGAAGGTGGACGACCTGTTCGCAGCTTTGTCGGGAGGTAAGCTTTTCTCAAAGATTGATCTCAATGGTCATATCAGCAAGTGGTTATGTCAGAGTCGTTGAAACAATACGTCCCATAAATACGCAGAAAGGATTGTTTGCGGTTAATCGACACGCGTTTGGAATTTCGTCTGCACCCGGTATTTTCCAAAGAATAATAGACACCATGCTGAAGAGTTTACGCGGAGCTTGCTGCAACCTGGACGACATCTTGGTGACTGATAAGGACAGAGAAGAACATTTCGTGAATCTAGAAGCTGTGTTAAAACGACTTCTTGAAAGAGGCCTCCGCGTCAAGGAGAAATGTTCGTTTTTCCAGCAGGTACTACGCTACCTTGGTCACAGAATCACCACCCAAGGCATCTCGGCAACGACAGAGAAGCTTGGCGCACACCTCAAGGCGCCAGCCCCTAAGGACAGGCAGCAGCTGCAGTTGTTCGTGGGAGTCGACAATTTCTGCGGCAAGTTCCTTCCCAACCTAGCAACGGTAGCGCAACCATTTTTCATGTTGCTGCGTAAAAAAACGCACCGTGGTGCTGGGATAAGCGCTGCCAGGAAGCGTTCACAAAGATTAAGAGCTTGCTAGCTTCTCCGCTCATTTTGGCGCACTATGACTCGTGCAAACCGTTGCAGCTACCATGCGATGCATTAAAATATGGTTTAGGCGCTGTTCTTTCTCATGTTTCGGATGATGGCAGCACGAAGCCAATCGATTTCGCATCGCAGACCTTGACCGATGCCGAGAAAAAATACAGCCAGCTTGAAAAAGAGGTCCTTGCAATAGTATTCGGTGTTAACAAGTTCCATTTCTACATTTATGGTCGTTCGTTCACATAAGTGACCTACCACCAATCAATCAATCAATGAAACTTTATTTTCATGAACAGATATATACCATAAACCATAACCAAACCATACCATAAACCATAAACCGCTTCAAACAATCTTGGGCCCGACTGCCGGCATTCCTATCATCACGGCAGCACGTTTGCAGCTTTGTTCTGTCACACTATCAGCTTATCGCTATTCTCTCATCTTCAGGCGTTCAAGCGAGAACGCTTAAGCCGATTTCTGCTCGCGCCTTCCGCTATAAATTGTGGAAGATGAAACACAAGAACGAGAGGAAACCTTCTATTTATTGCGGTTTCAATTGATGCCAGTTTCCAGCCAAGACGTTGCTCAAACAACAGCTCGGGACCCCTTGCTTTGTAAAGTGATGGATTTTGTTGTTGTGGGGTGGCCGTCGTCTGTGATTGAAAAAGATTTGAAGCCTTTTTTTTTGACAGATGCAACGAGCTCCTATAGTTCACCAAGGCTGCAATGTTCGGGATGTGAGTGATCGTGCCGGCAAAGTTGCGCAGCTTGTTGCTGGACGAACTCCACGAAGGGCACCCAGGCATTGTGCGCAGCAAGTAACTGGCGCGGAGCCGCGTGTGGTGGCCGTCCATTGAGGCGGACCTCGAGCATCGTGTCAAGGGCTGCGTAAGTTGTCAAGATCAACGTGACGAACCGTGCAAAGCGCCTTTTCACCCTTGGTCTTGGCCAACAGCGCCGTGGCAGCGCGTACACAGAGATTTTACTGGCCCCCTTTTGCACTCGATGTTTCTTGTAGTCGTGGACGCGCACAAGTGGATGGAAGTGTTGGTTATGCGCCCAACTGCAGCAGATGTTACCGTTGACAGATTGAGAGAACTGTTTACGTAGTTTGGATTCTCTGAAACGATTGTCAATGATAACGGCCCACAGTTCAGCTCAGGAGAGTTTAAGCTTTTTGTGAAAGAAATGGGCTGTCGTCACGTTTTTGCAGCACCGTATCATCCCAGCTCAAATGGGCTTGCAGAGCGTTTTGTTCAGACACATAAAAACGCTCTTCGTAGACCTTTTGGAAAAGACACTTTACATCAGAGACTACAAAAGTTTTTGCTTGCTTATCGCAACGTGGCTTATGCGACAACTAAGGAGTCACCAGCAAACTTGTTGCTACATCATCGGCTGCGAAATAGACTCGATGTTGTCAAACCAGAGGTGGGAGGAAGCGTTGCATATAATCAGTTCAAGCAAACCATGGCTCGCCCACGTCGTGATCTTGACATTGCAGTCAGTGAGCGAATGATGGCTCGCAATTATCGTGGCAGACCCGAATGGGTCTGTTGTATTGTGGTGGGGCAGTCAGGCCCTTTGTAATTCACCGTTCGTGTTACTACTCCCAGAGGCAGTTTCACCTGGCGTCGTCACATGGACCAGCTGCTTGGGCGGACCACAGACCCAGACTGCGAGGCATCGGACCAGGAGGGTTCAGAGTTCCTGGTGGTTCAGCCGAGCATCGACCCAGGGACATTCTGCGCTCCTACCGCCTGCAGTCCTGACGTTTCGCAAGACATTCAGACGGCGGGCGCGAGACTCTACCCGTTCAGAGACCTTCGACCACCTGAGAGATATCAAACTGGAGTTTAGCTTCGTAGAGTGTAGCCAATATAAAAAGGGAGGAATGTGGTGTCCGGCCGAGTGCCGCATTTGATCAAGCCGATAATGCGCATGCGCATGAAACGAATAAAAAGCATGCGGCGCAACTCTCGCCCGAGGCTTACCTGGACCGGGCCACGGAACTATGAACATGTGGCAATAAACGTCCCTCGCTCCCAGGAAACTTGTCTGCTCCTCTTTCGCATGAACCGGCGCTTACACAACAGAAATAATAATTTATTTTGGGACACAAGCCTATTAGGCCCACGTCAGTTTTTGGAATTGAGACTTTGGGTAAACCCTGCTACACTAATCATCTAAACTAGGCTAATTAACCTAAGCAACATTTTAGTTACTGGATTCGAGTTGATCGACTAATCAATACCCAATCGATACCTTTCGATAAGATAATGGCCAAAACTTGGTTTACGAGAAAGATCAAGTGAACGCTTCTTGAAGCGGTGTGTACATACGTATCAACTTGCATGGCAACACTTTAAAGCCTGGCCATGCTAGTTAGGACTGGTTAGGTGTCCATCGTAGAGCTGTGCTTCGTGGCTGTTTCGACCGGCGGTGGCAAGAGGTCGTTCGGCGTTAGCGTCGTCGTAACTGCTATCCGGGTACATCATCGACATATCCGCCGGTCGTTTTTCATTGGTGGTGGCGTAGAAACCAAAATTACAAGTTCAAAAAGCTACCTTTTTGCACAATATTTGCTGCATTAGCCAAAATACTGATTTTTTGCACTCTAAGGGCTGAGGGATCAGCGAGAGATGTACTGAAAGTCAGAGAACTGGCAAAACTTTTGTAAATATTTTGTTTAGTAATGTACATACTAAAAATTGAAAAAAAAGAAATGGGGTCAAGAGGCACTTATCTCGAGTGACGCACAGTGCATAAATATTTTAAGGTTTCGACACGCCATGACACCGATATGAATATGAGGCACACCAGAGTGAACTGCAGCGGAAGTTTCGACCACCCGGGGTTCATTGATGGGCACTGACATCACATAGTGTCAATCTTAAAACGCGAGCACCACGGCCGGGATCGAGTACGTGTTTATCGGGTCAGCATCAGAGCACCGCGCCACCCTGACACGTAGCTATGTTGAATGCAGGTTTATTCCACAAATGTACAGCACACCTTCTTTTTTAATGGTACTGTTGGCACATGTGTGTTTTACAAGATTCACGGCCATATTGCGAACGAACGACGAACTCAGCCTTGAATAATGCATAGTACACAATAGGAGAAAGGTTTCATGAGCTCATAGTATGTACATACAATTACATACCACCATTTATTTTCCACAGCTCTCTCTATAGGGAATACACGCCTTCCAGTCTTTTATTTTAATGAAAGAAGCGTTGTGGTCGCACAAGCGTGTGGAGATATGTTGGGCTTGCTGTAGCCATGCCTGGTTCGCAAAGAGGAGTTCTATGCAAGTGTTTCGTGAAGTCGTCACATCAGCGAGATGAGTTTCGATAAGAGGAATGGTATGTTATCATGCATAATTGGTAGGATGGTCGTGTTTCTTATTACGTCTATAATAGTCAATCGCAGCTAACATTGGCATCGAGTTAATGCGAGGCTCAGGAAGTCCACGAGGTCTTTGGTAAACAAAGTGGGTGGACACACCACCACTACCAGCAAGCCATTGCCCAACGTTGCGGCATGGTACATAAAGTTTATCTGAGGTACCTCATATTTCCGTGAGCTCTGCAGACATACCCGTACGCAAGGTGATAGCCACTTACGCCACGGTTGTGGTCTTCGCAAGCTCCACAACAGTACTGGTAGTCTACGACTTCAATTCGTTGCTTGGGAGCTATTTAGGTCTCAGTCAATCAAAGTACCAGGTCATGCCGAAGAATGGGATCACGATGCATGTCCTTGGCACGGGCAGCAATGGAAGACGGAGACCGACAAGAAGCGTGGCTGCACAATCGAGCCGTAGCACTTAAAATTGACGATTTCAGGTTTTGAAACTGGAACCGACGAGACACAATGGCTAGCGGTATCTCCGGATTGGGTTCGCCGTGGTACAATCTGTACTTGTAGTCTTTATTGGTGACATAGAGCCTGTTGTCTGTGGTACAACTCAGGTATGCTTGTAGGGAACCAAAGCTCAAGTTTGCGGAGCGACGACAACGCCGCGCCTGGCTGTGCCGTCATGCTCCGGGGCAATCGAGGATAGGCACGGCAGAAGACGCAGGTGATTCAGTGTGTTTCGATGAAGCCCAATTTCTACTTTTCTAGTAGAGATGGTGCTGCCTGTTCTGAGTCGCAGCGCCGTCATGCGTGGCTTTGACTCCCTGTGCGAGTTTTCTTTGCTTTCTCCAATTCACGTGGCACGTGCTTCATTTTCCTTTAACACTGGCATTTACTTAACACTATATTGGTGCTTGCCCGAATTTTGTGGCACGCACTCGTTCACGTGGTTACGCCACCGACAGCGACGCCGCCTAACGCAGGAGCGGAGCCTAAGAGCTGCACCCTAAAAAATGGTTGATCCCTTGGTCACCGGAATCGGTACGTGACAGTAAAACATGTCCATATGAATTTGAATGTCTAGTGCAAAGTGTTATAGAATAACTTTCATGATGTCTTCCTGTATTTGGGTGCTATAGCACCATATAACGTGAATGCAGTCACATTTGCGCTTGCTGGTACATTTTTATCCAGACAACTAACACCCATGATGAGTGGACAGGCCTTTGTCAGAAAAAGCATACAGTGCGACAGCCAGAATATCATCTCTGATTGATCGAAGTAAGGGTTACGCCCACAGGGTGCAGCACTTTAGATTTATTGACAATCATGTCCGGAATAGAGGGAAATGCAACGCTCTTTGTGTCTCCTCTGTAGCCCGGCTGCAAGTTTTCTCGGAGCGAGCGTAAGCAAAAAACACAGTGTTAGAGTAAGGTTAGGCAGGCGAGCGTCACAGGGTTACATGTGGCATGGTTGGAGGCTATGACCAAAGACAACGTTTGAGTTAAGGTCACCAGCTCGTAATGTTATCAGGCGTTGACAATATTGGGCTTCTCCTGTTGGGAACGCGCCTATTGAGACGGACGTGTAGCAACGACACGTTGCAGAAGCCAATCGCTGAGAATATGGTTATTTTTGCATTACTAGTATTACGACTCCTAGTGGGTGATACCACCCCACTATCCAGAAGCACCGCGAGGGGGAAAGTAAGAGATCTGTACGGTGCTTTCGCAATGCCTTAGAGAAAGAGAATAAAATATTTATTGATCACATAATCAAAAATCGGTACAAAATCAAAATTATTCAGAATAGCGAATATTTTTGGAATAATTTTGGCAGTATAAGCACCGATGATAGGCACACAAAAAGGAAACTTTGGAACAATTGAAGGTATTTCTTCTTCGAATCCCTAAATTGATCTCCACTCAACCTTATCTTTTACGAGACTACGGACACTATACTGAACGCCGGATAAACCTGCGTCTGGAAACCCTACTCTTGCTCACTTTCTACTGTGCTGATGATGTATCGCAATAATACGGTCCTGTAACTTACTCGCCTCACTGCATTACTTGTCTCACCATCATCTGGAAGGGCACAGACAATCGACGTATTAAAGTACAGCAAAGCGGCGACAATTCGTCGCAACAAAAAGCAAAGAAAGAATGGCGATATCGGGTGTGCCAAAGGACTACTAGAACATACGCCAAGACGAGTGAGCCAGAACAACCTGTGCGCATATAGGAACGTTCCCTGTACATTCACGGGGGGGCACCAGATGAAACACAGTCGTGCCTTCATCATCCGTAGTGCACGTCCCCAAGCTTCCGCTGTGAGGTGATGGTACCTCATGCGAATGCCACTTAGGCGCCCCGCTAATTTCAGCTATTGCTCCTGAGGCCTGTCTCGGGTGGTGGCATTTTTTTCGAATGCCAACAAGCTATCGCATGATCGCGGGCAATAGCCCGTTTGCGCAGGCATGATGGGTGCACTGCAGCTTTATGTACTTATGCACGCTGGTGCTGGCCAAGTCGGACAGAAAACTCTCTCGGCTTTTGTTGTGCGTGTCTGGCTTCCAACCACTTCCTCCCGCTCCCCCGGAAGTCGAGGGCACAGCCTATGTATAGGGTACTGCACTGAACCAATTCCTCTACCCCTACATAGCTCATGGTGCATAGTTTTCAAACTGTGGACGGCTTGCGCCCATTCAGAGTCCAGGCAACCACCTGGGCTGCCATATCCGACCGGTAGCGATACTCGCCGATGCTACCTACCAGCTCCGTCGTGTAACGTTGCACGCTCGACAACAAAGCTGGATGGTGATAGAGTCGTTCCATCACTATTTACGTGCACTGGAGCATGTAACGCATTAGGTAGTGGTGTTAATGATGGTTGGGGCATTTCAAATGCGAAGCATTTCTCAGCGAACTTCAGCGACGTCGAGCGTATCTATCTATCTATCTATCTATCTATCTATCTATCTATCTATCTATCTATCTATCTATCTATCTATCTATCTATCTATCTATCTATCTATCTATCTATCTATCTATCTATCTATCTATCTATCTATCTATCTATCTATCTATCTATCTATCTATCTATCTATCTATCTATCTATCTATCTATCTATCTATCTATTTAGCCGCTTAAGTTTGGCTGATCTCGTAATCACCCCCTTAACCTGGCGTGAACCAAAATAAGAGAGGCAGGGTAAGGTGGTTTCATCAAAGAGGACGTGCTGAGCAAGACATGATGAATTTCACAATCTTGTCCCATACGTCGTCAAACACTTCCTGCCAGAGATAGAGAGAGATAAAGATGCAAGGAAAGGCAGGGAGGTTAACCAGACGCGCATCCGGTTTGCTACCCTGCACTGGAGAAGGGATAAAGGGGACAAAAGAGGTTGCAGAGAGATGAGAAGGTACACACAATCACGAGCACACTCGGGGAGCACACACAGTCTACAGGCGGTCGCTCAGGTTTGTTGACTTTAGGTAAAGTAGCAGTGCTTTAGTTGCTTTCTGCACAACTGAGGCGGATGCCCAAGGTCTTAGTATCTTCTGCGCACAAAATGGTCCGGGGTCAAGTTGATTCAAAACCATCCGGAGCTGGCATCGCTGTGTGTCGTAGCAAGCGCAGCTGCACAGGACGTGTTCGATGGTCTCTTCAGCTCCGCAGAAGTCGCTTGTAGAGTTGTCTGCCAAACAAATGCGAAAGGAGTACACCTTTGTAAATGCAACACCCAACCAAAGGCGGCATAACAGTGTCGCATCGGAGCGGGAAAGTTGTGATGGTAGCTTTAGCTTGAGCGAAGGATCCAGTTCATAAAAGTGACACCTTTGGAAGGGGGTAGACGACCAGAACGTACGTGTGAGATCTCGAGCCAGCAGGTAAAGTTGTCTTGCTGCATCATTCCTTGAGAGAGGAATCAGGACCACATGGGTGCACTGTGTACTTCCTGCCAGACAGTGGCACATACTCACGGGCGGAAATGTGCCGCTGATATTATCGGTTATGTTCCACAGGTGACTGACACTTAGTATTTACTCCGTATAGAAGAGAACACACATGGGAAATTTCATCGCGTGAACGTTAAGCTATACCCGACATCAGTAGCGCCGACCCAATGAAGGCATATAATAAATGTCAGTGTTAAGAAAAACCTGACATAGACAGCGTTGACCCCCGACGAATGCAAATAATAAATCTCGGGGTTCTAGCAGGAATCTAACCCAAACACTCTGCGTGGCAGTCAAGTATTCTACCACAGAGCTAAGCCATGTCTCGGAACTGTTTTTCAAATAGGCGCTAATAATCGTGAAGCGTCAATAGTGGTTGAAGTTCTGCCTACCAAATTTCATAAACAATACATATTGCCACGTTCCATTTCCCAAGTTTTTGTTATCGTCCCAAAACACCTCACGATTCTCAGCGCAAACCGCGCCTGCAGTTTTAGAGAAGGTTCCGGACTGTAGTAGATCATTTCGATAAGATCACGCCCACTGTGCGAACGGTACAGATTGTTCTGGAACTTACGCCACCGCCAGCGATAACGCTAGACCATTCGACGGCAAGAGTATAAATGCCGACGCGCTTCGCCGCTTGTCAGTTGTTGATCGAAGGCCGACGCTCCGTTCGCCGCTATGAGTCAGAGACTGCTATCTGTGCGAAACTGCTGCTGTAATTGGACTTTCCGTTTACCGGGCACAGGTTCGCCCAAATAAACAGTTAAATCCCAACACGAAGTCTCCTGTCTTCGACCACGTCACGACCCCGTGACATCTGGTGGAGGTGCTGCTTCGTTCATGTACCGGACGCCCCCGTCAAGCCATGAACCCAGCCCACGTCGCGGAGAAGACACCGACGTCAACCAGGAGCAGCAAACAAGCCGCCGACAGCAAGGGCTACCACCGGAGTACGGGCTTCTACAAGACAAGGCGCGGAAGACCAAGGCCATGACCGCGACTGCAGCGACAATGACAACCGCAGCATCCCAGCCCACGATGGTCATGCATCAACCCAGGGAACCACCAATTTTCCATGGGTCATCGTTCGAAGACCCGAAGTCCTGGCTAGAAACATACGACCGTGTGGCCGCCTTCAACCACTGGGACCATGACGAAAAGCTGCGTCGTGTGTTCTTCTATTTGGAAGACACCGCAAGGACCTGGCTCGAAAATCGGGAGTCCACGCTCCGAACGTGGGATGTTTTCTGCGGCGCATTCCTGCAAACGTTCGCGAGCGTCGCTCGCAAAGAGAGGGCCGCTGCTTTATTAGAGACCCGGGTTCAGCTACCAAATGAAAATGTCGCCATTTTCACAGAAGAAATGACCCGACTATTTTGTCACGCTGACCCAGACATGCCTGAGGAGAAAAAAGTTCGTTTCCTCATGCGAGGAGTCAAACAGGAGCTCTTCGCGGGACTGATGAGAAACCCACCGAAAACCGTCCAAGAATTTGTAGCCGAAGCGACCACTATCGAAAAGACCCTGGACATGCGCGCCAGACAGTATAATCGTCGCCTGACAGCAGACTGCGCTGCTGCTCAAGCCAGTAACTCCGGAGACCTGCGTGAAGCGATCCGAGTGGTCGTGCGGGAAGAGCTGCGCAAGCTGATGCCTTCGGCGCAGCCTCAAGTGGATTCAATCGCCGACATTGTGCGAGAAGAAGTTCCAATCGCTTCAATTTCCCACGCACCGCTGCCCGAGCCGGAAGCTATGAGCTACGCCGCTGCACTGCGCCACAACGCTCCTCCCCGTCCACGCCAAAACGCCGCCCCATCGCACTTACGTCGACAGACGCCGCCACCACCCCAGTGCAGCGGCCCAGTGCAGTGGCCGAGAAAGACTGACGTCTGGCGCACACCTGACCATCGCCCGCTCTGTTACCACTGCGGCGAGGCCGGACACACATACCGCCGTTGCCAGTACCGACAGATGGGACTGCGTGGCTTCGCCGTCAATGCACCGCGTCCACAGCCAGGAGAACGACCACGTGACATCGCTGACTACCTGACAGGATCTCGGTGGACACCACGAAGCCCTTCGCGTTCGCCGTCGCCCAGCCGCCGCACGTCACCGCACCACCGGCAGTACTCTGGCCCAACGCGGGGCCGGTCTCCTAGCCCGTATCCGGGAAACTAAGGGCAGCAACCGGTGGAGGTGCGGTTGCTGTGCGACGAACTACCGAAGATCCTCCTCCGACGACGACGCCGCGACGGAGCTTTCCGTACACAACGCCAACCAGGCAAAGCCCTGACGGCGAAAGCTCACTTACCGAAGGTGGCCTGACGACGCAACATTGAAGCAGCGGAACAAGCCGACGCAGCCGTGACCCGCCGCCACGCCCTAACTGTAATGCGAGACGGCGAACTAGCGACCTCGACGTTCTTATCGACGGCCACAGTGTGACCGATCTCGTCGATACTGGAGCCGACTTTTCTGTCATCAGTGGGTCGTTCGCCGCGAAGTTAAAGAAAGTTAGGACAGCTTGGAAAGGCCCTGAAATCCGCACAGCCGGAGGTCATCTCGTAACGCCTGCAGGAATCTGCACAGCGAGAGTCACCATTAACAGCCGTATTTATCCTACAGACTTCGTAGTCCTACAGCGTTGCTCGAGAGATGTCATCCTTGGTATGGACTTCTTATGCCTCCATGTGCTGTCATCAACCTAAAAACAAAGTCGATAACGTTATCCACAGAAGAAGCACTACCGCCGCGCACGCCGTCAGGACACCATGCCTTGAATGTGCTGGAAGAACAAGTCACCATTCCGCCTCGGTCAAGCGTCATTATTTCAGTCGGCGCTCCTAAATCACCTGACTTCGAAGGCGTCGTTGAAGGCAGTCAGCATCTGTTGGTCACCCGAAATGTTTGCGTCGCAAGAGGAATTGCAGAGCTGCGGGGAGGCAAAGCAACGGTTATGCTCACAAATTTCAGCAATGAGTACAAACAAGTGAACAAAGGAACAATGGTCGCATACATCGAAGAAATTATCGAAGCCACCAGTGCTTTCGCCCTCGCCGATTCTGCGGAACCTGCTCAGAGGAACCAAGCCCCTCCCTTAGCTTTCGACGTCAATCCCAGATTTCCGAACGATAAGAGAACAGCTCAAGGCCCTGCTCCTACAGTACGAAGATTGCTTTTCGTCGTTATCGAAAATTCGGCAGACCCAAATCACGAAACATAGCATCATAACCGAAGAAAAGGCCAGACCACTCCGTCAGAGCCCGTACAGGGTTTCGACGAGAGAACGTGAGGCCATGAAGAGACAAGTTGATGAAATGCTGCGGGATGACATTATACAGCCGTCCAAGAGTCCATGGGCATCCCCCGTGTTGTTAGTGAAGAAAAAGGATGGGACCCTACGTTTCTGCGTCGATTATCGCCGCCTGAACAAAATCTCAAGAAAGGACGTGTATCCTCTCCCACGAATAGACGACGCACTTGATCGGCTCCATAACGCCAAGTACTTTTCGTCAATGGACCTCAAGACTGGCTATTGGCAAATCGAAGTCGACGAAAGAGACCGAGAGAAGACGGCGTTTATAACACCGGACGGCCTCTTCGAGTTTAAGGTGATGCCCTTCGGCCTTTGCTCAGCACCTGCAACTTTTCAACACGTTATGGATACAGTACTGGCAGGATTGAAGTGGCAGCCTTGCCTTGTGTACTTGGACGACGTCGTCGTGTTTTCCTTGAGTTTCGACGAGCATCTTCGGCACCTTGAAGGTGTACTTCAAGCCATCAAGACTTCCGGACTCACACTGAAGCCAAAAAAGTGCCGATTTGCGTATGAGGAGCTCTTGTTTCTGGGGCACGTTATCAGCAAGTCTGGAGTTTCTCCCGATCCACGGAAAACAGCCGCCATCGCCGACTTCCCGCCGCCCACTGACAAGAAAGCCGTGCGCCGATTTCTGGGCCTGATCGCCTATTATAGGCGGTTCGTGAAAAACTTCGCCCGCATCGCCGATCCTCTCACAAACCTTACCAAGGCCGACGTGGAGTTCAAGTGGGAAATGCCACAAGAACACGCTTTCCAGGAGCTTAAACATCGCCTCCAGACGCCTCCGTTACTTGCCCATTTCGACGAATTCGCCGAGACAGAAATACATACTGACGCAAGCAGCGTAGGTCTTGGTGCCGTTCTTGTGCAGAGGGCTGACGGACTTGAAAGGGTTATTAGTTACACCAGCCGATCACTATCCAAAGCAGAAGCAAATTATTCCACAACAGAAAAGGAGTGCCTCGCCATCATCTGGGCTACGTCGAAATTTCGCCCCTACCTCTACGGCAGGCCCTTCAAAGTTGTGAGCGACCTCCACGCCTTGTGTTGGCTAGCCACCTTGAAGGACCCTTCAGGTCGCCTCGCACGATGGAGCCTGAGACTTCAAGAATGTGACATTACTGTCATTTACAAGTCCGGCAAAAAACACTCCGACGCCGACTGTCTCTCTCCTGCGCCTGTCGACCAACCGCTACCCAACGACCCGGAGGACGACTACTTTTTGGGAACGATAACTACCGACGACTTTGCTGAACGACAGCGGGCCGACCCGGAACTTAAAGCCCTAATAGAGTACCTCGAAGGCAGGACCGCCGAAGTCCCGAAGGTATTCAAGCGCGCACTTGCGTCGTTCTTTCTACGAAACGGTCTTCTACAAAAGAAAAACTTTTCACCGCTTCGAGCCAAGTACCTCCTTGTGGTGCCTTCAGCTCTGCGACCAGAACTCCTGCAGGCCCTGCACGACGATGCGACAGCAGGGCATCTCGCACGCTCGCACGCTCGCGAGGATACAAGAAAGTACTACTGGCCACGTCTTACCACCGACGTCACTCGTTTTGTGAGGACATGCCGGGACTGTCAGCGACGCAAGACACCGCTGACAAGGCCAGCGGGACTTCTGCAGCCAATTGATCCACCTTGTCGACCTCTCCAGCAGATTGGTATGGACCTACTGGGGCCGTTCCCGACGTCGGCTTTCGGAAACAAGTGGATCGTGGTAGCTACCGACTACCTCACCCGCTACGCCGAGACAAAAGCCCTGCCAAAAGGCAGTGCATCCGAGGTAGCTAAGATCTTCGTCGAAAATATCGTGCTACGTCATGGCGCCCCGGAGGTCCTTATCACCGACAGAGGAACGGCATTCACTGCCGACTTAACTCAAGCGATCTTGGCATACAGCCAAACAAACCACCGCCGGACGACAGCGTACCACCCACAAACCAACGGCCTCACCGAGCGGCTTAACAAGACGATCGCCGACATGCTGTCAAAGTACGTCGATGTCGAACACAAGACGTGGGACGCCATTCTTCCGTATGTGATCTTTGCATACAACACGGCGGTGCAGGAGACGACGCAGATATCTCCATACAAATTGGTCTACGGAAGGAGCCCGGCAACGACGCTCGATGCCATTTTACCCAACGTCACCGACGAAGAAAACCTCGATGTGAGCGAGTACCTTCAACGCGCCGAAGAAGCCCGACAACTTGCGCGTCTCCGTATCAAGAATCAACAGACCACCGACAGCCACCGTTACAACCTTCGACGACGCTTCGTGGAATACCAGCCCGGTGAACGTGTTTGGGTGTGGACGCCGATACGCCGACGTGGACTAAGTGAAAAGCTTCTGCGACGGTACTTCGGACCGTACAGGGTGGTTTGACGTGTCGGCCCACTTGTTTACGAGGTTGTCCCCGACGGCATCACGAACTCTCAACGACGCCGATCGCGACCTGAAGTCGTCCATGCCGCGCGCCTCAAGCCGTTTCATGCGCGTTAACAAACTGAAACAGTGATTTTTTTGTATTATTGTTGTATCGTAATTTATTCATTGTACTTTCTTGCATTTATATTGTACATTCATCTTTAGTTAAAGCATCGGGACGATGCCTTTTTTCAGAGGGGGGCAATGCCACGTTCCATTTCCCAAGTTTTTGTTATCGTCCCAAAACACCACACGATTCTCAGCGCAAACCGCGCCTGCAGTTTTCGAGAAGGTTCCGGACTATGGTAGATCATTTAGATAATATCACACCCACTGTGCGAACAGTACAGATTTTTCTGGAACCTACGCCACCGCCAGCGATAACGCTAAAACATTCGACGGCAAGAGTATGAATGCCGACGCGCTTCGCCGCTTGTCAGTTGTTGATCGAAGGCCGACGCTCCGTTCGCCGCTATCAGTCCGATACTGCTATCTGTGCGAGACTGCTGCTGTAATTGGACTTTCCGTTTACCGGGCACAGGTTCGCCCAAATAAACAGTTAAATCCCAACACGAAGTCTCCTGTCTTCGGCCACGTCACGACCCCGTGACAATATGTACTACTTTGATACAGCCGTAACGACGGGTTAACGTCAATTGTGGTTAGGTGTCATGCGCTGAAGTCGATTTATGTAGCAGTGTCAAGGGCCAGCATCTTCGCGAGCATCAGCGCTTCATATCAGCTTCTGGTGTTGCTAATACGCATCTTCCAGTTGACAACGTTTCGCAAGCGCGAACAGCTGGTTATATAAAAATCTGTAACTCTTCAACATATGACTGTGTGTACAATATTTATATATATACATATATTTAACGTCATTTCATGACATGTCACTGAATAAAAATATCGCAACATGGTAACTTTCCCTCCGCATGCTTTGCGTAACATCAATTTAAAGGTACGTGGGATCTGCCGAATTTTTCGTTGTTTGTTGTTGGTGGTGACGATGATAATGAAGAATAAAAAGAAGATGATGATGATTAGCTTTCATTTAATGACAGTTACGACCAAATGCCTAATAGCATGTACTTTTTTATGAACAAATGTCTCCATCTTACCTGGATGAATGGATAAGGAGAAGGCCATTTTGCTCTGTTTGTTTATTCTGCCTACCACCTCGACTTCGTCAGCTACATAGCTTTATTTATCATGAAGAAAAAAGCCTCTTATGTTCAATGGAAACAAAAAGTGAAGAAGTTGTCGCGATTGCTTGGTGACGGCTACTCCTTTCGTTTTGGTTGTTAGGACAAAAAATAGAAAAAATTGATATATATATATATATATATATATATATATATATATATATATATATATATCAATTTTTTCAATTTTTTTGTCCTAACAACCGAAACGAAAGGAGTAGCCGTCACCAAGCAATCGCGACAACTTCTTCACTCCCCAATTTGCCCAATTTGCCGTTCTCCAAACATACCAATCTTCCTGGTCACTCTTTCGAATGCGTAAGTGTCATACTCCTACAATCCGGCTTCCAGAACACACGGGAGCGCGAACAGCGGGAGCCATACTTTATAAAGAAATTCAGATCACTTACCCACGGAATCAACGAGAGCCCTGGGCGACTGACGTGCCTCCGCGACGTTTCGTGAAACACAGAAATTGAATTAGTCAATTAATTTATTTATACATACGGGAAGTCGCACACGCAAGTTGGTCAATATAGCGCGTGAAACTAAACGAATTCGATGCTACGTGAACCAAACGGCGTGTGTTAGTATTATTAGACTTTATTTTCATTTCTGAGTACTTTTTTAGTATCATTTATTTTTATATACTTTTTGTTTACGTTTTTGTTTGTTCATCCTTTACAAGAATACCCATTCATTTATTTTCAGTATGACTGGTTGTACATTTTTCTGCAAGAGAGGGCAGGTGGAGGGAGGGGGAGAGGGCACATTAGCTTTCCAACGTGGCCATTATATTCCGAAAGCTGGAGCGGGTCGTATGCTTCTTGTGTGTGTGTGTGTGTGTGTGTGTGTGTGTTTGTGTGTGGTGTGTGTGTGTGTGTGCGTGTGCGTGTGCGTGTGTGTGTGTGTGTGTGTGTGTGTGCGTGTGCGTGTGCGTGTGCGTGTGCGTGTGTGTGTGGGGGGGGGGGGGCGATGCCACGGGCCAGCCGCCGAAGCACGTGAACTTAAACTCGATCGATGTGTGGGATGCAAGTAAGCGGCAACATGTTCCACATTTTTCCGTTTTTCTTGGTCGCCTCCGCTGGCGGCGCGTCTTACCTATACCCAGTAAATATGCCAGAATTACCCGCTCGTTTCCGGCGGCTCTCCGTCGCTCCTTTCTAGTTCCTCTCCTTCTTCTGCTTCTTGTTGTCTGTTGCTACCTCGTTCGCCCGTTTGTCTCTTTTTTTTGGAGGGTCTTTAAACTGTGAGGGTGACCCTCTGCTACGGGAACTTGTATCATTTCACTTACATCCTCCGAAGAAGGCTGGTCCAATGGTCCAATTGCCGAAACTGTTAGGAATAAATATATATTTTATTGTTTTGTTTCCTACACTGCACTATTCTCGAAGTTTATAACTTTTTTACGGTAGCCGGAAGAAACTCTGATCATCTATTTCATCTCTCTCTCTCTCTCTCTCTCTCTCTCTATATATATATATATATATATATATATATATATATATATATATATATATATATATATATATATATATATATATATATATATATATATATATATATATATATATATATATATATATATATATATATATATATATATATATATATATATATATATATATATATATATATATATATTGCCGCGTGCATAGCTGCATTTAGCGGCGAGATAGCAACGACAACGAAGAAGGCGGTTTTGCTCGAGAGGCGCAGCGCAGGCAAGTGAAGAAGACGACAATCCTAGCGGCCTTCTCTGAGAGCGTCTCTATAAGTTCCACTGTCCGTGTTTTTAAATAAACCCTTTGTAATTTACAACCCGCGACAATATATACGTATATACAGGCCTAGATTTAGATGGTTCCGAATTCTAGTTTTAACGGACGTGGTACACGCTTTCTATGTAATTCACTCAGTGTTAATTACAGGCGTTGGTGTCTTATAAAGTCTGCACGCTTTCACAATTTTGCTGTAGTTCGGCTACATGGCTCGAAAGGAAAACGAAGACGCAAGGGAGCCGAACACGATGCAGTACTGAAAAGAGTGGCGCATGAGACAATCCAATAAAAGTTACCATGACACCTGTGCGCTTTGAAAACCGTAGACATAAAAATTCAGCACAATATACCTTCTCGTTGCATTTATCTGAAAAAAAAATTCAACAGATTTTTTTTTCATAATAACAATATAAAAGGTACACACTCGTGACCACATTATTCCCTCTTTTTTCATTTGATATGCTTCAATCAGTTCCCTCTCACATTTCGAGACTGGGTATGTATAAAAGCGGGCGAGCAACCACGTATTCTGAGCAGACAAGTCTTCTAGCCCCAATATGAAAGATGTCTCACGTTCTTTCGGCACCCCTACTGTCTCATGCCAACTTTAGCACAAGGAAATGGTATCCGATATATGTATGACATTTGTGATTCATTCCGTGAATCTACTGGCATGGCGAGCAGTGCAAATAATCGTCATTTCCGGTTTTCAATCATTTCAGTAAATGGTGACAGCTTGCATGGCACAAAGAACGGGGCATCTTTTCAAAATAATGAAAATATTGTAATTTCACTCACCTGCTGTTCTCACTTTCATGGGCACCCGCACACCACCTTTCCTTTTTTTTCCTATTTAATTTCGGCTCAACACTGCAGCCTTTACATGAAGCCTATGCAGTCTATGCAGATGCCGTCTAATGCCGTCCGTTATATTGTAACTGTTGTCCCGGGTAGAGAAAGGGTACTTCTCGTAACAATGTTTACAGAAGCGCTTGATGTGCTATGCGTAACAAGCACGTTTGGTTCACTGTGACGACGCATTATACCTTGTGGAAGTGGTCAAAATCTCAGCAAGGCGTGTTAATGGGCTAGTTACTTACTTTTGAAGAATTGGAATGGCGAAAAAAAGCGCCGGGACAAAGTGAAGATCCCTTTTTTTAATAGCACATTGACTTGGGCGAGCAGGTACATAGCCCGGCGGCCCGTTCGCGGACACTGGACAGCCAGGGTTTAGTCGTTGTGTTCGGCGCCGCGCAAGAGCGCTCGTTGCCCACAGGCAGGGCAGTCCGTACTGAGATACCGTTGAGGTTGTATGGCATGAAGAACCGCTGAGTTGGGATACGCACTGAGTTGTAATGGTGCGATGGTGACACTCACTCTCTGGATTTCGCGCCGACCGGTTGTGCCCCCGCGATCTCCGACGACAGTGCAGCTCTGGCCGACTCGCTTGCCCTACGCCATCTCCTGTCGCCGACAAGAGCTCTCACTGAGTGGTGCCCCGTCCTCAGACTCCTGGGACCGTGTTTCCATCTTTCCTATCTCTCCCATCTCCCTTATGTCGTCGCTCGTTGTCGTAGCGCATATCTCTCTCTCTCTCTCTCTATTTATTTATTTATTTATTTATTTTCACCAAAGCAGATACATTGGCGAAAATGGGGAGACGGCAAAAAAGCTGCAGTTATTGCAGCTTGACTAAGCACCGTCCACCCTACGTCAGCAATGACAGGGTGAAAACTAAATACAATAAAATAAAAAAAAACAAATATTATAAAGCAGAAAACAATACAAGCAGAAGACAAAGTAAATGACAGGCCAAGGTATATAAACAAAAAGGAATATTGCATAAACACATGAGCACAGTAATTCGCAGAGTATGTATCATCGCTTTGGTACGTAAGAAAGGTACACAATGAGGTTACACAAAAGAAACAATAAGGAAAAAAATATATATAAAGGTACACAATAAATGATGCAAAGCAATACACAGTGACCTATGTAAACAATACAAATATACAATAGTGTTTGCACATCGATATTGTTTAATGTGTCAATTTTTATGTCTTGCTGCTCGTATGAGTTCGAAATAGTAGGTAGCATGTGGCTACGTCTTTAGGTGCCGTAAGTGATGCGAGATAACGGAATTTTCCACGGGGGTTTATATCGATGGAAGTAAATGGTTTGTGTATGTTCAAGATTTGCAAGTGTCAGGAATGCGTCGAGTGTCCCTCTGTTTGCGCTAATATAGGATTGTAACAATATACCTTTAATCCTATCATTATAATCCCTACTCACCCCCATCCCTTGTGGGCTACTGCTGAGGTGTCGCACGCTGATGCAGACAGTTACGGGGCTCTCTTTTCTTTTCTTTTCCTTCTTATAATCACAAAGTGTGTGTGGGTGGGGTGGACGCAAACCATTGTCGGAGGCTCAGCTGAGCTCCCAACGAGGGAGAATGAGCATATCTTTCTTCTGTCTGCAATGTGACCCCCCCCCCCCCCCACGCTCTTTTTTTTTTTCACTCAGTAGTCGGCTTGACGAAGGGATAATCATTATTGCGGGAGTAGATATACCTTGCTGAAGTGCCGGTGTGTGGACAAGTGTGAATGAGTCGAATTCGTGTCCAAGTCGGGGTCGCGGCAGGATTCCGGAACACTTCTAGTACACTCTAATTCCGGCACTGCTTCCGGGAGAGATAACCACAGCAAGCAGCCAGTGGCCCAGTGCTTCCATTTGTGACTCACTCGCTTTATATAGGGGCTTATGTTGGCTGCTCTACGTCTTATCAGATTTCGCTTCTCGTTTTACTGCGCATTTGCTGTTGATCATTCTTTTTTTGCGTATTCTCTTGCTATGATGTACCTGGATGTTCTACTCACTCGTGTTCTTATCAATGAAACGGGCACACGGGAGAGGCTTTCCTAAACAATTTCTTTCATTACAATAATATCGTGAGAAGAGCAATGCGTGCGTGCGGGCGTGTCTACCTTCCTTATATGTAAAGTTGATTTGATCTTGTGATACCACTCGAGCCTCGTGCTGTTTTTCAGGTCGCGTGTAGTAGTTTTTCTGTGTTTTAGGCCCGTGAATGTTACTGAAATATATTGAATTGCTACTTGAAGGATATCAGCAATGTGATTGCCGGGCATGAGTTGCAAATTGTTAACGTTTAATTGTGAATCAAACTAACCTATTATTTCTTTTTGGTGAATGCGAGAAACATAGAGGGGGGGGGGGGGTGGCTTTTTTGTTAGTACCCTTAAACTCGCATTTTCGCCGGGCTGCTTAACGTTAACTTTGTTTTCTTCGGGCCATTCCTTAATTATACTTTAACGTGTCTTTCTTTTACATCTAGAGATTTTTTTCATGAATCGTCACCGGCATTATGAAAAGCGCGATATAGTCCGCAAAACTGAAATAACAAAGATGTTCTGCGTTAAGCCTTATTAATTTGTTTTCGTTCCACTTCTTTCATATTATGAAAGTTCCACGAATCCAATTCCAGGGATTCTAACTCTTCGACTGAGCGCATTCCCGATCATGATTTTCTAGCTTTTCTTAAGGCATACGGTGGTGGTGGTATCCTTTAGAAGCACGTGTTAAACTGTTTCATAGCCCACGCTACTACGAATACGAGTATTTCTGATGACACTTTCTTTAATCATATATGTACTTAAGTCGTTGTCCTAAGTGCCTGCTTATATGTAATTGTTCGCGTTTCTTTAGAGGTTGATTTTTTTCAATATGTCTGGGCAGCAGCATGTACAGAACTTTTTTTTAAGAAGGGGAGGGGAGAGCGGGTGTTTAACCATACTTTATTGTGCTCGTGCGTGTAGTTTCTATGCGTGCGTGTACATAAACACATGCATCCACGCACTCCTGTCTTGGCCAGGGGTCCGCAGAATTTTCGTAGCTGTAGTTCTGATAGTAGTGAGGTGTTCATAGCCCTGCCATGGTTCTATGCTTGATAGAACTGAAAGATGTAACTTTATTGCCGAAACAGTGGTAGGACCTTTCTCACACGAAGAAAATTGTTGTTGAGGCTTGATAAGAACAAAAAACTTAAGTATTTGCAATGTAATTATTTCATTTTTTTGTTCTTTGTTTTTAATATCTTTATAGTGCATATATAACTGCATATTGTGCATGCATATACGTGCCTTTATTCTTATGATCGTGAGATCTGCATTTGTTTGCAGGTAAAGTTTGCAAACTTGCACAGCATAATTTTGTACATTTGTATCGGGACATGCACATACGTTGCACACATTCTATTGAGGTGTTTGTGTTATTTAACAAAAAAACTTTTTTCGTTATTGATTAAAAGCACACAATAGGTATCGAGAGCTGTTTATATTTTAGACATATTACAAAATATCTCATAATATTGATTGCAGCACATGTCTGATTACAAATGAACTGCGTCGTATTTGGCAGGTATGCTTCTTGCTATTGGCCACAACTCTATCAATGACAGAAACATTTCATTTTTCTCGGAATATTTTACAGGCTCAATAATTTCGTAATATTTTACATGACCTAATTAGTACTACAAATTAGGTTAGTGTGATTCGGTTTGTGGTGGCAGCTATAAAACTCCGACGACAGAAAGATACATGAAAATATGCGAATGACGACATAACCACTTTTCTCATTTCGGCATTTTCTCGAGTTCAAGTACACAGTATTATACACTGCACCATGATACAGGGGCGTAGCCCCAGAGAGACGCGACTTTGACATTGTCGGTTGGTTGGTTGCGAAACTTTATTGCGGTCCTGCAAGTCACGCGTCAGCGCGCAGCGGGCGACTCCCACGTCGGGACCGTTAGGCCAAGCCTATCAGCTGCTCCGCAGGCCTGCTGGACGGCCCCAAGTTGGTCGGCCAGGAGGGAGCTGTGTAGGGCCGTCTTTCACCTGACCGATGTACTGTTGGGGTTAGTGTACATTGCTTTGCACTCCCAGAGCATGTGCGCCAGCGTGGATACATCCCAACATGCGGGGCAAGCGTCATTGGGG